>NW_021604587.1:7858429-7890362 GCF_004785775.1 Grammomys surdaster
TTCCAATCTATCCATCAACAGTTATTGGGTACTGCTGCCTACAAAGAACAAGTACCTCTTCTATATATGGTGTCAGTAGAGACCACCAGAGGATCAAAATCTCACTCACTCCTGCCCTAAAGTAGCTGGGCTACCCAGGCTCTGACGTGAACAATGGCTGAATGAGGTACCTGGCTTATGAGTCTACCAGACAGTAACTCTGGAGAGCTACATTAAGAAGAGTGAAGATTCTCTGTCTCATAACCAATGCAAAAATGTCCAGGTTTCCAAAAACATTACTCATAATATCTAGAAAAAAAGATTATATCAAATTCAATGAAAGTAACAATCAATAAATTCTGGAGTTAGCACAATACTTAAAGATAGAAAAGATGCTAAAATTATTATTAAAAGGTTTTAAAATGGCATATGATATATATGCTTCAATAGACATTTATAAACACATTCAAAACAAAAGAAAAAAATAGAAAGATCCAGAGAAGAAATCAAGCAATTAGAAAACAAATAGAGAAAATGTAGATCTGCAATGCAGAATATCAAAAAATTGAAAACTCGGTGGTATTACTCAGTAGTACATTTGAAAGTGCTGCAGGAAAGAATCAATGAACTGAGAGCTAGCAAGATAGAAATGACCTAAGCTGAAGAGAAAAACAAATTGAACTGCAAAAAGACCTGGAGTAGCCACATCGACCTATCCCCTAGACCAGAAGACTGAAGACAGAGGGGAAGAGAGAGTCCTGACCTAAAGACTTAGGCTTACAGATTCTCAATGCTGAACAACCCTAAACTGGACAAACCAAAGGAAAACTATGACGCCCATTACAAAAAAAAAAAAAAAATCCCACAAGAACACAAAGAAAACATCTAAGGATTTAGGTGTGTCCAGCCCCAGTAGATCCATCTTCAGCACAGCGCCTGCAGCTATGCTTAGGGAACATCCTGGAAGAGGGGGCAGAAAGCTTGTAAAAGCCAGAATGCCAGGAAGTCTGCTGTGAGATTGCATCTTCTAAAGAGAAAGGGCTACATAAACAGACCTGAACAATGACAGGACCCATAGACATGCAGACCTGGAAGTGGAAGAGCTCACAAGGTCCCGCTCACAAGGTCCCACCCTAGATGTAGAACCACAGGCAAACTCATGACCCCTGAGAATTAGCCTATCTGGCCCTCTGATTGATTACCCAATACACGGTTATATGTTTTATATTTATATTGATTATATACAATATATAATGGATATATTATATATAATATATAATGGATATATATATATATATATATATATATATATATATATATATATATATATACATTTGAGAGTAGGAGGTACATGTGAGGGGTTAAAGGGAGAGGGCATGAATGGGGCTAGAAGAAGGAAAGGGAAGGGCTAAGTGTGTAATTATATTTTAATTAAATATGTAAAATAATTAATTAATTAGAACTTTACTACAAAAAATATTCATACATTATCTATAGAGGAAAAGCTAAACAAATTATATTATTGCTTTTAACCATGGACACAAGACACAGCCAAATATGTCTAGGTACAGAAAGAACTGTCACCCTGAAATCATAAAACTACTGAAAGCATCCTTTAGAAATTGAGAAAAAAAATCAAGACATCCTCAGATCAGCAAAAACTAGCAGACTCTGTCACTGGAAGGACAGCTGAAGGAAGTTCTCTAAAGCTGAGGCACAATGACAGAAGAAAACCACACCAAGGCCGGCTGGGGACAGCATGCTTACATATAAGCACGTCCTCTACTTGGGAGACTTCCTAGTTACCTGTTATGGTTTACACAAAAAATATAACCCTATCTAATGTGGATTTCAAGGTATAGTGGGAAAATATTTTAGGTAATTATCCTGAAAATTAAAGAGAAGAAATAGATGTAGCAAAAAAAAAAAATGAGTTCTCTGCTCCAACTGACAGGATGATAATACTAGTAGCCTAGCATGAATTATGCCTGTAATTTATGATTATCTGAGATGACTTACAATATATACAGCAAAGAAGTAATGTACATATAGTATATATGTGTGTGTGTGTGTGTGTGTGTGTGTGTATGTGTGTTGAATAAGACTGTGGTTGTGATGGAGGGATATGTAATCTCCATGAAACAGGAAGAATGGGGGATTCAGAAATAGACCCACAAGAATATATCAAAGCAGAGTCATAAAGGAGCCAAAGCAGTAAATCAAGGGAAGTTGAACTTTTCAAACAATAGTACTGGGGGCTTTGGACTTCTGCATGCAAAACATGAACATAAGTCTGAGCTTTACATCCTGTCAAAAGTTAACTCAAAATGTACCAGTGACATAAAAGCAAAATTCTGGACATCTAGGAATAAGCAGTATGCATATAGATGTCATAAAAAAACATGGGCTGGGGAAGAAAAAGAGGACTTACCAAAACTGAATATAGTTTTCTGTGAAATACCAAGTTAAAAGGATAAAAACACAAGCCGTTATCTATGAGAAAACATTTTTAAACTGTATGCCAACAAGATACTAACAGCTAGAATGTGTTTGAAACTCTCAAAAATAAACACCATAAATTTTTTTAAAAAATCAGTCTAATTACAAAATGGCAAAAGGTGAGGAAAACCACTTCACTGAGGAGGACAGACCGATGACGGCTCATTAAATCATTAGCCATTAGGAAAAATGCAAATTGTGTACGTATTGGGAAAACTAAAATGAGTCTCTATGCTCATATCGAATGTTGCTGAGGATGCAGAGAGACCCTGACACTCAAACTGCTACGGACTGCTGTCTGGAGTATGAAATGTCATAGTGACACTGATAAACATCCCTCCCATAATTATATAACCATCACACCCTCCCACCCACAGTTGTGTTCCCAAATACTTAACTCAGCAAATACCAGTGCTAACATAAACATCTATACACAGATAAGTAGGGTAAGTTTATTAATAGAAGTCCCAAACTAAAACCAACCTAGATGCCCTTTAGTGAACGAAAGTTGAAAAAGGTCCTGCCCCACTATAGATTACTACCTAGCCATGTAATGGTGCCACCTATTAGTATAGAAAGCACACAGTCTCCAGAGCACTGTGCCGAGGGGCCAATCAATCACACTAACAAATCGTGTATTATGACAAGAAGGTTAAGAAGAAGGTGAGATGGAGTGTGACATCTATATGTATGGCAGCTGTCAAAGAGAAACATGGAACATACTTTTACAAATGAGCATTGTATTCTGTATTGGACATAAGTGTTGAAACACTGGCAGACATACTGTAACTTAACTTATCATTGTTACTTATTTTGTTTTGTTTTATTTGGGAACCAGAGTCTTCTCAGATAATTCATGCTAGCTTTGAACTTTCTACATAGTCTGGGCTAGCCTCAAGTCATTGATTCTAGTGTCTGTGCCTCCAAAGTGCTAGGATTTCTGGCAGGAGCCTGTACCTATTGCAATAGAGTTTGGGGAATGAAAAATCAAAGTTTCTTTACCAATAAAGAGAAAGTCTAAATAGAAATCAGAACACTGAAATGTGCGATCTATAAGTACTTCTGAGAAATATTGCTGTTGTGGGAAATTAAGTAAAATGTAATGAAGCAGTACATTAATCTTTATAGTTTCATATCAACCTACAGTAGTCATCTTGGAAGGGAAGTTTCAATTTTAAGAGGAACTTCCAAACTCCTTTACCAAGCAACTGCATCATCCTATAAGGAGACCAGATCCTGCACACTCTTTACTACATTCATTTATTTATTTTCTTATTTATTAGTTGCTGTGTGTGTGTGTGTGTGTGTGTGTGTGAGAGAGAGAGAGAGAGAGAGAGAGAGACACTGAGACAGAGAGACAGAGACAAAGAGAGACAGAGAAAGAGAGAGACACATACACAGAAAGAATTCGTATACACATAAGCACATGTTCATGACACAGTGTGCCTATGGAGATCAAAGGACAAAGTACAGGAATGAGTTCTTTCCTTCCACTACCTGGGAACAGTGGGTTGACTTCAGATCTTCAGGCTTGGTGGCAATTGTCTTGTGTGGCTGAGCATTCTTTTGTTGTTGTTGTGGATCTTACTTTTATACTTTTATTTTTTATTGGTTATTTTATCTATTTACATTTCAAATGTTATCCCCCTTCCCAGTTTCCCCTCTGCAAACCCTCTATCTCATCCCCCATCCCCCTGCTTCTATGAGGGTGCTCCTCCAACTACCCAAACACTCCCTCCTTATTGTTCTAGCATTCCTCTACTCTAGGGCATTGAGCCTCCACAGGACCAAGGGCCTCTTTCCCATCGTTGCCAGATAAGGCCTCTCTGCTACATATGCAGCTGGAGTCATGGGTCCCTCCACATGTACTCTTTGATTGGTGGTAACAGCATTTGATGCTATCAGTGCTTTTCAGTGTTAGCTGCTGTAGTGTGTGTGTGTGTGTACTAGCCTTACTGAAATGTGAGTTCATTCTAGATATAAAGATGGCCCATTTGGAGGGTTACTGTCCATGAAAGTTGTTATATTTGCTTTTATTGTGTCTGTTTTCTAGAAGCTTGAATGGCATTTCTTCTACTAGAAATATGTACTAATGTATCCCAGCTTCATGCCAGCTGTTCATGCAGAGGAGGAGGGGGCATCCTGGGGGACTGACTACTGGAAACCAGATATGGAACACTGAGAGGGAAGAAGGTAACGAAGCAGAATTCTGTCCTTCCCAGGCAAGACAAAGGCCCACCATCCAATCTGTTTTAGTCTCAGCCATTGGGTCCTCTGAGCCAGGAGGAAGCAGGCAGGCCTGAGACTAAACACAGAAACAGTCAGGACAATGTATACTGTATCAAATTTTTCCAAGTTTTGCTTAAAGCAAAGGAAAAGAACATCAACACAAAGTCCCGTTAATCCTCTGACGGGGGCCTGGAGGACTGTGATAAGCAGCTGATTCAGAGAAAGACTATTTTTTAAAATTCCCTATTCTGGAGGGGATGAGTGAGACTGGCTAGAAACCATCCAGGAAGCCAAGACATGCCAGAGGGAGGAGAACAGACACATTCTCTGTGAAGTCACCAAACCTGGAATCTAGGGTGGGATTTGGTGAAATTCCAACTTCTCTTTAAACCCAGGAGGATCACGAACTCAAAGTAATTTAGCATCGATTTCAAACAACAGAAACATGGTCAAGGAGATGGCAAACAAAGACCCCCATTTTCTAGCTGACAGCTATGTCTGACTCTTCCCTTCCCCTCACCTTAGTGCGCTGCCTAGTGAATGTTACTGTCTGTTTTGTAGATATTCCTTCCTACTGTAAAATCACTCATCTCCTCTCCTGGTAGGAGGTGGGTGTACAAGTAAATAAAAAGCAGGCTCCATGCATAGTGTGATAGGCTCCAGTAAAGAGAATCTGTTCCATTTACGTTCTCTGACAAAATGAAAAAATGGTATCACTAGAACAAAATGATGCTTGAGGATGCCCCGTTTCCTAATCTCCTTCCATGTAGAGGAGCTCATACAAAGAGCAGATGGTTCAAAACGACGGCCATTGGTTTTACATCGCAAATCCCTAGGCACTAAAAAAGGGGAGGTTTCTGCCAAAACATCTATCAAATCATTCGGCTTTCCCTCTTCCAGAGGCAAAGGTTCTATTCAGCATGCCCAGATGGCAGCAGAGTAACACTCTTCCTGTTAAATTAGTAAATTGCCGATTAGGGTGAAGGACTGCTAGAGTAAAATGTTTTTTAAAAGATCAAACCATTCTTTCGGGTTTATTTACTTGTTTCTCTCAGAATGGTAATCCTCATTAGAATATTTTCTTAGTATGTGTTTCCATGCGGTTTTTGCTTTGTGTAACTGTTCAGAACACTGGGAATATGGTTGAAACTATGACATGGAAAGACATTAGAAGTTATCTTTCAAAGTACATTTTTCTTTATCAAACGGTACTTTTTGATGTGCCATTTCCAAGCAGCTCATGGGAAGAGTTTTGTATGTTGAACATGCTGCAGTATTCCTTTCTCATTCTCATGTTATTTAGAGCTGCAGCCCATGTAAACTGGGTTAATAATAACATCAGTATTTATGCTATGTCTTCCTGACTAGAAAAGCAAATGAGGATCCTATGGAACACGGAACCACCTCAGAGAAACCTGAACTGCATTAAAAACTAAAATACATATTTCCCATACAGGGCCCTGAAATCTATCACTGGGTTCAACATCTCTGTTTTAAAGATAATAATTCCATGATGATAAAATGAGTTAATATACTTACGAGTTCCTAACAAATATTTCAAAAATATTTATAAATGCTTATGAAGGTTCTTGGACATAATCATAAAATCCATGAATGAACTAATCTTCTCAAAGCTCAACGCATTTGGAAAAAGGTGAAATTATAGTCTTCTAATAAGGTCACAAAATCAAAGTCAACCCAATCAAACGCTTCTAAACAATATCATTCCTTTAAGTAGTATGCAATTCACTACATATAATTCAACATGAGTTATAGCTGTACACATGCTACGAATTCACCCTGTATGTCTAAGTGCTACCATAGAAGATTCTCAGGGTACAGACATCATTCAACTTTAATATTGTTTTCATTACTGACATTACCATAAAGCAATGAACCTTCATTTGAATCTGACAGCTCATCCATTATCGTTCCTACTGCACTAAATGGATACAAATAAATCACACTTCACTCTTTGAAAATAGTTTCTGAGGTTCCTTATAGATTAATAAGGTCAAATTTTAAATAAGATCTATTTATACAAAGAAAATTAGGGGAAAGAAAAGGGCAATTTGAATTTTGATATATTTAGTAGTTGGTTCACTGCTATATGAAGCTTTGAAATCAGTGACTGTGGAATTACTAAAGTAAGTGAGGGTTGACACTCACTAGAAATCAGTTGCCATTTCCTTGAGTGGGCAGTAGCATAGGATGGGACAATAGGAGCAACTCTGAAACACAAGAGAAAAAAATTCCAGAATGGTGTTCTCAAGAAATCCATCTCAGAAAGGTGCTGTATTCAAACACAGAGGAGCTTGTGCCTAAAATAATAAGGCTAAGATATAACCATTTGTAGAATAAGTCGTGACCTTTACATTTTTGTATATCTTTTTCCTATTTCCATGCCCTCTGAATCATTGGGAGAGGCTGTCCTTCCTGTGGGAGGCACCACGTGTCTTATATGACTTGGCTAAGGGCCAAAGAATAAAGGCTGTGACTGCATATTCTAGGTCAGGATCTTATCCTATTTTACAACTCCCCCAGTCTCTCTGTGTGTGAACCTTAATCTTAGCTAGCCACACCTATGAAATCAAGTGTTTAATAAACACTTGTCCCTATCTAGCATCTCCTACAAAGTTTTTAAAACATTCAAACTCCTTTAACATAATCTTAACATAATTTTGTAAGAATGTCTATACAGCAATAAAGGTCTTGTCCTCTCTTGTTCAAGAAACCTTTGGCTAATCAAAGTCCACAGGTAAAATATTAACTATTAAGAACATTGGAGCTTCAATGCCCAAATGATAAATGGAATGTAAATATATGTGTCATTCAAATGATATATTCATACACATACACACAGAGAAAAAGCTCCAAATTTCAGCTTTGATTTGTCCTTCTGAGGATTGCCAAACTCTCGTGACTCATATCTTTAGAAATTATACAAGTTAATTTAAATTCAAAAAAAACTATTGTAAAAGGTTCAAAAGTCATCCATAAAACGATTAGCATATGTCACTAAGGAAAAATTGTATGGGAATTACGGTTATAAAATATACAAGAAAAGTCAGTCAATAATAAAGGAGCATGTAGATAGAAAGTATAAAGGAAACAATGTTCTCATTGCGCAGATAAAGGCTAACAGGCAATGCTTGAAGCAGGTAAGTCATGTCCCATGGAGTTGAGTCTACGATATATATGAAGAGGATTTCTCAGAAAAAAAATCAGTCACTATTAGATGATAAAGAAACGGATAAGAAGGAGCTTTGTGGGTCCATTGGCTTTCCTCTCTTCCATCATGAATCTCCTTGCTGACTGACTCTTGAAACAGCTAGAATTACAATGAGCAGCGTATGACAGCTACCACCTGCAAGTTGAGACTAATTACATGGAGTGAAATTATTTGAGTAAATGAAGTTTGTATATGATGTGATACATCTAGCAAAAAAAAAATAAGCTGATAAACAGATCATTGCATCAATATTTTCTAGGAAGGGCAAGTTCAAAGTTCAACATTTTATACTTGTAAGGGTCAGAGATAGAGCTGGAAAGTATACCTGTACTGTGTGAAGAATCCTAACAGGCAGTCTATTGTTCTCAAATACACTGTGTTCTTTATTTCTAAATATGATACTATTTCTTTGGAAAGAGAATTTTCTCATTCATATTCACTTCAAAAGTATTGCTTTGGAACATAAATGTGGCATTAAAGAATCAAGTATACATGTAAGTTTCTCCATAGAATGTGATTGATTCTTCATTTGCAAATCCCTGTGTATCATAATAAAAGAAGGCTTGAAAAGGAATCACTTCCGAGTTCTACGATTGCAGAATTAAAAGCTGCTTCTATGATATAAGCACACACATACTTCAATAGTCAATAGAGTGATGTGTTCTGGGGGTAAAATGACAGAGGTCTTTGAGGGGTTAGAGTTAATATAGACACACGTTTAGTTTATCATATAAGTAGAGGCAGTCACAGAATCAACACAATTTAAATAAATTAAATTGGGAGGCATACTATTCCATTTTGCTTCGTGTACTTTGAAGCGCTATTGTTCAATAGGTGCATCCTATTTACAGTGATGCCTTTCTAACAGCTGATCTTCTTGTTAGTGTATTACATGCTTGTTGTCGTAATTAATTTTATTTACTTTTGAGTCTACTTTATCATATCAGTATAACAACAACTTCCTTCTCAAAAAACAATGCTTGCACAGTATACCCTTTTCCATCTTTATACTTCTAAACTACTTGTGCTGTTTCAGACATGAGTTTCATATAGACAGCAAACCATCAGAGCACATTTTTTTACTCAGAATATTTTAATTGGAATATTTAGACAATTTATATTTTAGTTGTTTTATTGATTCATACACCATAAAACCGGCCCATTTAAAGTACACAATTCAGTGGGTTTTATTATATTCACAGACTTGTTCGACCATCACCACAATCAATGTTTGAACAAACTCATCCTTCCCTAGAAAGACATACCCATTAGTATGCATACCCCATTTCTCTTCCTCAGCACCTTGGCAGCCCTAGGCAACCAATAATTTGCTTACTGCTTCTAGCTTTGTCTATTAGAGACATTCCACATAAATAGAATCATACTATATGCATTCATTTATGACTAGTTTTTAAAATAATACAGCCTAAGATCTTCAACATTGATTCCTGTTGCAGCATGATCCAGTGAGCCATTCACTTTTATGAATGGGTAATTTTCCATTTTATGATTATATTTGTTCATCTGTCATCCTACACTTCATTGTTTCAATTTGAATGCTGATATGAATGATGATTCTATTCAGAGACATGCACAAGGTTTATGTGAATTTTATATCATATGTATATCTACATATATAATACGCACACACATATATAATAGAATTGCTGTGTTCATATTATAATCCTATGGTTAACAATGTGAGAAACTGCTACAATATTTTCTGAGGTGAATGCAGCATTTTGTGTTCTTCTTAGTCATGTATGAAGGTTGTAGTTTCTCTTACCATAGATAGTAGGTGATGCGACCTGTCTTTTTGATAATAGATATCCTGACAGGAGAAAGTGACATGTTGCTGTGGTTTCATTTTACCTTTGCCTGACGAGTTATGCTCAGTATCTGTCAATGTCCTTCTTAGCCATCTGAGGAACTTGTTTGGAGAAACATCTACTCAGATACTTTGCATATTTCAAAATTGAGTTATTGTACATTAGCTGTGACCACAAAGAACACGTAATTGCTCTACTCCTTTATCAAATGTGTCATTTGCAAATGTTTCCCCCACTGTGCTACTCATTTGTTATTTTCTTTATGAGGTGAAGTGAAATACAATTGGTTTTCAATTTTAATTAAGTCTAATGTATTTGCTTATGGGTCTTTTTTTGATATAATATTTTACTAAGGAATCCTTGTCTAATATAAGAAGTCTATCTTAGGATACTATCTTTATATTTTAATTCTTTCACTTAGGTATAAAATATGTCTAGAGTAAACTTTTATGTAGAGTTTTGAAGTTAGAAAACATTAGAATTCCAACTTTTAAAAATGGATTATTTCACCCATTCAATTCCCACAGCTTATTTTCACTTTTAGTATTTTGCTGATGTATAGCAAAGTCTATCAATTTATAACTTATAGTTTCTTTTTATGACTTCTACTTATCTTAATTTGCTCATTTATTTTTTTTTTTAGTTTCTACCCTAACCTATAGCATTGTGACATCCATTGTCTCATACAGTGGTTCTAATTATTCCTTTATTAAAGTCACATATAAGGCACATTTTTCACTGTCTAATGGTACTAACTCCTAAGGTCAGGGAATAATGCTCCTTCCAGTACACTGTGAGCATGGTGGTGCTGTAAGCTGCAACTGTCTAGTGATGTTTAGAAAATACTGCCAAACAATTCCTGTTATATTATTTTCCTTCACATGTCTGTCTACAGGGATCTTGGAACCTTTTGCCTTTCTGCGTCTACTGGAACCTCTGGGTGAGACACTGCTGCAATACCCTATTCAGAGTACAAGAAGAATAATGAGAAAATTCATGGGAGTCACCTCTGTACAGTTCTTCATCTCTCAAGAACCCTAACAACCATCTCCCCTTTCTATTTTCAGAGACTTCTCATGCTTGTTGTGTTATTTGGAGATTTTTATTTATAAGGAGAAAGACCTTGGAGAAATGCTACTACTCTATTCCAGTAGAACTGAAAATACTATTTCATTTCAGTGTTAAAAATGACCATTTGTTCTCCTCGAATTCCACTAATATATTTTGTTTCCACCTAATAATAATTTAGAAAGGTTTGACTATTTTGGCAATGGTACTAAATTATTCCTTTTGTTGTTCACATGCAGGCAAACATTCATTTATATTTATCTAAAATAATTGTAAACATTTGAAAATAATTACATGGTTAAGTCACTCCAATTAGTTAAAAGAGTTGGATGAGAACACAACAGAATATTCAAACAACAGCTGAGTAGAAGATTTTAATCTTGTTACCACTGATGTCAGCATTCTACCTGAGGCAAAACTAATTGCTGCAACTTCCACCCACAGCTCCAACTCACTGCATACTCACACTGGATAATCATGGAAGAGAAAATGCCCTAATAAAGGGAGGCGGGACATACAGAGTTTTTATTGGGCCTTTGCATCATGGAGGAAGCTAGAGAACAATGCATCTGTAGTTCTGAGTCTAAGAGAAAAATATCTATGTACATTTGCAAGTCCACTTTCTGGCACCAAGAACTCTAAGGAAAGTTGTCCCAGATGTGGGCTGGATGTAGCTCTGAGGAAACATGAGAAATATGATATGTAGACTCCAATTTAGAATCTCAGTTATACTTCAGATAAGTCATCTAATGCCCTAGAACCTGTTTGTCTGTGACAGAAAGGTTGCTGATTATCCTGAAGAATTAATGAAAGTATTCTGAGAAATGGTAAGTGACTACTCACTGGCCTCTTGACTTTGCTGTAGCTGACAAATTGGTGTAGCTGGTGCTCAGAACCTCAGGATACCAGGGTTGGTTTGTACTAGGGATTTCCCAATGTTAATTTAAAAGTAGAACAACTCACATTTTCTAAGGATATATGCCTCAAAATACTGACATACTCTTAATTTGAATGAATAGAAAAAATTTCAACCCATGTGATCATCAAATTTCAAGTGCATGTTTTTCTAAAAATAGGTGATGGTACCAATCTTAAGAATTTCTGCTTCACTGCACAGGTGATGACTCAAGGTTCATTCCAGCTGTAACTTGAGCATCCTCTAAACCTGGGATGCAAAAGCAGTGATTCTGCATATGGCCTGGAAAGACGGGAAAGCCAGTCTCCTACAAAGGGGAATGGAAGACACTGGCCTCTCTCTAAGTCATAGATCAGAGTCTACTGTAGAACAAAATACTGGAGGACAGAGATAGCACACAAGTCTCCAAACAATGCTGTCATTTATTAGTATATGATGCCACAGGCATGGAAACCTTGCCTTACTTCCTGGTCCTAAAAGGGAGCTGTACAGATGTGGATCAACATTTGTTGAAAATAAAGTATTAATATTTTAAAGTCAAATTAAAAAAAAAAAGAATTTCTGCTTCAATCTTGTACATTTTTCTCTGAAAATTGCTAGAAGACTAAATGGAACTTTAAAGCCACATGCTCAGAAAGTAAAGACTACCTCGCTTTTATCTCTTACAAAAAGTGATGGAATCTCAACAACAGTGTCTCTTGTCTTCCCATTATCCAGTGCTTTCTACAAACTGTGGTATGTTGGAAGTTAAATAGAGTTTATAACAAAACTACTAGAATATGTTCCGGTTTTCTGGCTTATTGGCCCATAAGGGTGTAAACAAACCTAAGTCTATTTTATACAATGTCCAATGCAATAAACATTGTCATTTGGCGTCCTGGACCACTGGAGATGAACTTCATAGCCCTGGATAATTATTTAGTGGCCTAGACCTCAGAGTCCTAGTTATGGGGGTAAAATAGCAACACTACACTGCATTTGACAAGTATTTCTCAGGTAGCCTGGCCACATCCTTAGAAGTCAAGGGGTGTGCCAACAGCTAGTACTGACTTCATTTAAGGACAATCAAATAAGAGCTCTAAGAACAGGTGTGAGCTGCAGAATTGTTTCTGATTCATGGGCAACCTGTGAAACAAAAGAAACACTAGTTTTGAGAGATAGAAAGAAAAATTGGTAAAGCAGAATAACGTGTGGAAGTTGGAATCTGAAAAAATAGCTCACAGGTGTTAAATGGACAAATGGAGGGATAAAGGAAGAGCACAACTGCTGTGTAAGACCTGGGGTGTGACACATTTAAGAGTAGAGGTACACAGATGGATGATTTGTATGACCAGCAAGGGCCAGGGATTTCAAACTGAAAAATCAGCTGTACTCTGTGGTGGGTAGGAATCTAAGTTCTGAGGAAAATATTCTGATTCCTTACTTTAGACTGGGCTTGATCTCAATCTCACTATGCTAGCATAGATGAATACTCCCTACGCCTAGGACTCCAAATTCTAGTTTAGCAGTTTTTTTAGTTATTCTATAGATAAGCAAATTAAAAAATTGGAAACCTCTGAGCTACAACAGAGATATCTTTCTTAAACACACTCCACAGTGCTGAGGCTGAACCCACTTGGAGAGTACAGTTGTTACCACTTTCCTAAAGAAGAAATGTCTTTGTTTTTAAAACCTTATTCAGCCCCACCTTCATTCAGAAGATATGAATATTTTACACCTCATTCTATTATAAAGCTTTTAAAAAACAGCTTAGACAGTGTAAGAATAAGAAGAGCCAATGGGCTATTGAAATATAAATGAATAATAAATGAACTATTTTCTGATAAAATTAACTAGGAAAAGAAACAAAAAAGTCACGTTATCCTGTTGGGTTAGGGTGTCAGACATAGTATCCAACATCCCTGGGAAGAAATACTATTCATTTTACGAAATAAGATGAAAAGCATACACTTTTTATTAGTGAAAAGGATCAGAGAAGTTAATTTTTATCAGATAAAATATCTATTCAGTATTATTCTGAAAATAAATTCAATGGTTCACTCAGAAAAGGGGGAATGTAAGCTTTTACCATTCCTTCACCTGCAGATCTACTCATGCAGAGCCAGTCATGAAAAGAATGTTTTGAAAAACCATAGACAACTTTATAACAGAAATTAGGCAAGAGCTCACGAGAAACTTCATTCAAAATACAAGATAATTAAAATTTAAACAACAGAATATCCAACAACCTTTTTAATACTTTATAATCTGAATAAATGTACAATTTTATTATCACATATTCTTTTATAAAATATTTTAACTTTGTGACATGTCTCAAAGGCAACTCACTAAAACATCTGCACAGGCAAGTTATCCTTTCATGTAAGCTATTTTTGCAATAGATAATAATGATGATGCCAGAATTGATTATATGTGATCAATCTGTATCCTGGGTTTTCTGAAATACATATAAAGTCAAATACACTGTCAGTTTAACAGCTCTGGGTTTTAGGTTTTTTGTTTTTGTTTTTGGTTTTTTTTTGACAACTTACAGTTTAAGAAATTGTGATGTCTAGAGAACTCTTCCCCCATTGAGGCTTACATCTATCCAATGCAGTTGGAAAATTACTAGAGGAATTATTCACTCAAATACTAACTTAATTCACATCATACAGATCTTCATTAGATTAAAGAGTCAAATCCATAACATTTTTCTATTAATAGCAGAACAATCGAAACTTAATTTTCATATTTTCTGCAATAATTTATATAGTGAAACTGAACAAAAAGATTGGCAAAGCATTGTGAGACTTATATGGTTAACACATATCACTAAATTACTTATTCAAAAGTATTAATAGTTTAAATGTGTAGAAAGAAAAAAATATTTCCCTGTCAAATCTTAAGGACTCCTGAATCAAAATATAGGGTGACAGGAAATAGGAGCCTTTGAAAGAGGGACATAACTAGAGAGTTCTCATGAGGGCAGGCTGTTCTATAGAGGGCCTTTGTCGTGTGATTTGTTCCTTCAGCATGTGAATACTTCCCTCCTCTGCCATGTTGTGACAGAGCCTCAATAGCTGAATAGCTGCTCATACCATGCTCAAAAATTTCCCAGTGATTGGCTATTAAATTGCTTGTCTTTAAAGTTCTCAGCCTCAGGTATTTTATTAATGTCAATGGAAATGAACTAGAAAGAAAAAGGAAAGCCAAATTAGATGTTGATCTAAGCTCCCTGAAATCTCAGAGATAAAACTGTAACTTATGTAGAAAAAGACTATGAAAGTGTCAGATGTCTACGGTCCCTATTAGTAGAAGATTATGAAGTAAATAAGTGTCACAAAGTTGTCTTTAAATGATTTTAAGATTTGAAAGGTCAAAGGTCAAAGAAAACATTATTTTCTTAGTACCCAGCACAATGATTGACATAAGACAAATGTATATAACTGTTGAGTGAATGAACCATGAGATCTTACTGTCAATGACTGTGAAGAAGGTTAGAATTTAATCCAAACCTTCTCTGTTTTCTGCCTGAAGCTCAATACAGAGCATGGAACTGTTCCTGGTGCTGTACATTCAATCCACCATCATGGACTCTAAACAGAGGGGCAGGACCGTCCTCCAGGTGAGCACAATTATCCAAGAGGGCAAAGCTGGATACCCTAGGGCTGGAATAATCATGACCCAAGAAACAGTCGGCCCCCTCAAGCAACAGGAACTTCTTGGACTATCCTGTGAAACCAGAATTGAAATAACATCCTGGGAATCCTCACCAAGATTGTCTAATTATGCAAACCTCTCTACCTCTGCTTTCATGTTTTTGTTTGTTTGTTTGGTTGGTTGGTTTTTGGTTTTGGTTGTTTTGTTTTGTTTCCCTATTTCATTTAAAGCTCACTTAGTAATGCAAAGTCGACCTGGGCCCCACAGAGCCCTCTATTGGCTTCCACAATGTCCCCACATTGATTAAATCTCCTGTCTTTGACCTTTAAACAGCAACAAAAACAAAAACTTCTGTAGAAATATCTTTTAAAACCAGCAGTTAAAAAAATATTTACACCGGGCAATGGTGGCACACGCCTTTAATCACAGTACTTGGGAGGCAGAGGCAGGTGGATTTCTGAGTTCGAGGCTAGTCTGGTCTACAGAGTGAGTTCCAGGACAGCCAGAGGTATACAGAGAAACCCTGTCTCGGAAAAAACAAACAAACAAACAAACAAACAAACAAACAAACAAAGATTTACACAATGACTCCAGCTAAAAGAAATCTTAAACAAAATTACTAAAGAAAAAAAAAACAAGTTGCTCAATTTTAAAGTAAGGAAAGTTCAATACGTAGATTTATAACATGTATAAAACAGGATGTAAAAACTTACAAAAAACATGATAATTTCAATGTTAAAACAAAAACAAAAGTATATAGAATATTTTTTGAAAATGAATACTGCTTAACTCTTTTGTCATGCCAATAGACTAGAAACATTCAAAGGGTGTCAAAGAGCATGTGAAAACTATGTAAACGTATTCTTCCTACCACTTCTACACATGCATGTATCCCATTGTCTAAATGACCACATAGAGAAAGCAAGCATGTGATTTCCTCTAACACAGTCACCAGAGGGATAGTATGTAGAGTAACTGTGGCCAGGTCTGTCATAGTAGTATGGATGGCCACTAGTCCAACATCTCTTGCTTCAGTCCTTTCTCTGGCCACCACTGTCAGCTTTGCCTATGAACATGAAATGTCATGATGGGTGGACAATCCATGTTCTCCAAATCCTTCATTCTGCAGGTGGAATAAACTGAAGGCTCAGGTTTATTACTCTGTTACCACATTATCCAATTGAAATGATCTCTAGTTGGTCCATGCTAACTTTCTTTGTGGCATTATCCATTCCTTACAAGACAGAAGAAAGGGTAGGGAAAGATAGCAGTTTATAACCTCCTGTCCAGATGACAGTCTAAAACACGTGCCCACAAATGCCCAACATACAGTAGCTTCTCTTTCTTTGAACCAGCTGAGATATTTTAAAAACTCTTTAGGCAGAGTACGACACTATTACCCATCATCTAATTAATACTGGAAAGGAAGTTTGCAAGATAATTAGCATCTTA
This sequence comes from Grammomys surdaster, assembly GCF_004785775.1. NCBI lineage: Eukaryota > Metazoa > Chordata > Mammalia > Rodentia > Muridae > Grammomys > Grammomys surdaster. The sequence continues at coordinate 7,875,273 of NW_021604587.1, forward strand.
TCCCTCTCCAAATTCTTTCTTCTACTCAGCCAAGATACCTATTACTCAGCAATGTGCTTCTTGCTATTGTTAGGACATACTTGCTAAGACAGCTGCCCTTACCAATTAGTGCTATCAATGTAAGAAATGTGATACTATTTATTTCATATTGGTGCCTGCAACAGTTTCTTTTTTTCATGTATCTAAATATTTCTAGTGGCTCCTAATTTCTATGCTATAGATAAACAATATCCCATTGCTCTGAAAAGTCATAAAGGGATCTCCTTCACTTGCCTTAATTATAGATAGTTTAGTAGCTTAATAATAAGTGTTTTTATATATTAGTTTCATGATACTATAGTTCTAATGCTTTCCCAGTCTTCACAATTAAAATTATAAGGCAAATTTCACAATTTTAAAAGAACAGTGGAGTTCACTTTTTGCTACTGCTGCTGTGAGCAACAAGTGATTGTGTGTGCGTCTAAATTGTGACTAAATGAATCTATGTGTACGTGGACACAGACATCCCTGCATCCACACATGTAAATGATGGCACAGCTGTGGAGCTTCTGAGCCATCCTAAGATACCTGCAGTGCTTCCCTAAGATGACAGTTACCTGACAATACACAATTCTAGATGAGAAAAACTATCTCTCTCTCATACACACCTTCAAGTTCATAATGCTTTCAACAGCTACCACAATTTCTCAAAGGTGACCTTTAACAACAAAACATTTAGCTGTTATGTAACACACCATCTTAAGCTTTATAAAATTATTACTAATGACCTGCATGGTTGCTTAATTACTATAATTATAAAATAATTATAAACAAAACAAAATACAGAAAGCAGATCTAGACAGATGTGTGTCTAGAAACCACATCCCATAATTAAATTAGAAGATGGTAGAACACCTCCTCTGGCCACGCCAGGGAGTGGTGAAACTGTTTCTTCCTCTCACTGGAAGGTGAGTAAGTATCAAGGGATCCCCAGTATGCAATGGATACTTCACTTTAGACATAGTTGCTGGCTGCCATGTACATGCTGCTTTGAGAGCTAAGTACCGAGTGACAAGTCCTGGCTTCCCAGAGCCCAGAGACAGACATCCATATGCAAGCCTCTGTGCTTCTGTGTTCAAAATTATAATTAAATAATATAATTGACCACAATAGTTTCAAAGCATGTTGGGTAAGGTTTGTTTATAAATAGTCTGCAGTGCCTGTTATGTGAGCCATTTCTACTGAAATCATCCACACTCATCTCTCATTGATTCAGTCTTAAACAAAACACTGAATGCTCACATTCAGAATACAGTCACTTACATTTAAGTATAAAGAGGCAGTGAGCTCATCTTGATCAAGTGCATTTCTCCTTGTCAAATCAACAGATACAAATGGGTCCCTCAGCTATGCCATTTTCAAGAGTTCTGGCTGACTTCCAACTGTTGCCTTCTTCACCTCATTGCCAGAAACCCTGTATCTGTACAAGACAACTCTCCCTTCGACTGATTGTGAAACTGTGTGTAAGTACTGTCCCCGAGAGCACCCTTCAGATAGTGAGTGACAGTTGATGGATAACACCCAGATCCTCTACCCTGGGGCCGGGATAACTCTCAGTGGATGTTCCACAGTCTTTCACAGCTCTGCACAGCATCAGGCTGTAGCTGCCATCCTCTTTGCTCCCTTTCTTTTGTCTTTATCTGATGTAGAGCATTCTTGCCTTGGAATGTGGAGCTCATGGATGCCACAAAGAAGTCACCAGCAGCATGACAACAGTCATTAACTGTACTCATTATTTGTTGGGGTCCTCCCATAGGAGCTTGAAGCCTTTACTCGTTGTAATTTTCATTCTCACACAGACACCTACATTACTAATACCACACAATGGGACAAAGAGGCAACTGGGAGATTTAAGGAAGTTGCAGAGATATAGATCACTAGATATTTAAATAATGACTACAAATGAGAACACGTGAAATTAAAACTCATCTTGCTCATTCTTTTATACCACCTTAAAGCTAAACTTAAAATGGTCCAAATACAAAATCCACAAGGTGAATCTGCTTCTTTTTTTTTTAAATAAAAATATTCTCAAAAAATAAATTGATTTTAGCTTCTTAGTAGTATGTAGCAGAGTACATTTATAAGCCTTTTAATATTGCCAAGGGTTATCAGAAGACACAGAGTATTCGTTTCACTTCAACTACCTCTCACTTAAATGTTTGCTGTTTTCATTTGACACAGAATTTTATAGGATGGGGTGGGGTAGGGGTTTTCTTTGAGAATGGGGGCCATGCCTAGTGTGTATCTTCACTCCCAGAAGCTAGTCTAAAAGAAGCTTAGTGAATATTAGTTGAATGGACTCATTTATGTTCTAATAAATATTAACAAATGGAAATGTTTTTTAGTGGAGAGGATTAATTTCAGTAATAGGCAATGTGGTTATAAAGTTTCAAGTCCCTTCATAAAAAAGAGAAACCCTATCAAATGATGAGAAACATAGCCCATAATTTTATTTAACTGCTGCCTATGCAGAGAATGGCTTATGCTTCAAGTATGTTATACTGAACTGCACGTAGCCTTTAACATAATAATAGAATATTCTTAAATAGTTATATCGAGCTTGCAGAGACTGGGAAGAGAGTTCTGGCCTTCTGAATTCTGGGCATCGTACCACTTGCTCAGGGTCATGAGAGATGCTCTATCAGAAATGGTGACTTTGCCAGATACCACAGGATTACTTTCTTTTCCAAAATAGAGGCAACATCTTTTCCTGAATATTTCATAGGCAAGCTGTGTCCAATATCACTCCAAAGTTTTCACTGATGACACACATCCTTTAATGAGAAGTTCACAGGATGGAGCCAGGAGTGTAAAGACAACTGCCCTGGAGCCTACTGTGACAGCATCTCCAACGTTCATAAGAGAGTTACTTTACTAGTTCTGCAACCTATTTATTTTCACAAAACGATGATTTCTATTAATTTGAAAAGTCCAAAAGAGAATACAACATCTTTGGATTATGCCAAAATGCCAATCATTTATGAAACTGTCCATGAATTAGACATTGAACCCTAAACAGCTTCACCTAAGGACATGAAATTATATCAGCTAAAATCAACTTATTCGCTACCTACAACAGATAAAAGATAGGGAACCTAAAGAAGCAAGGGAAGGTTCTCTTGAGGTGAACTGGTCATGAGAAAATAGATATAAGAAGAAAGAAGAAAATGAAGTACAAAAGAGATCATTTTTCTAAAAAGGAACAAAAATATCTCATAATTACATTTCCAAATTATTCTTGGTTATTTTAACATAAAAGACTTTCTTAAAATCTATCTTAAGAAAGTAGACTATATGATTTGTGGTAATTTCCTGTTTCATTAGTTTATTATTTAAAAATTGACATTTAATTTGAAAAAGAAAAATTTCAAAGAGTAGGAATGGTATGAAAATCACTCATGTTAATTGTAGATTATTTTCCCTAATGTTGTATTATAAAAAGTATTAATTTATGCACTAACACAGGAAGATTCACAACACAACGCCTGTGTGCCCTCGCCTGGATTCCACCACTGCTGTTTTCTTACACTCTTCCTCTTGTTTAGCTATTAATCATATCCCATTAGTGTAGATGAAAATTTTTTCAGACATTAAAAATTCTTCCTAAATATTTTCTCATGCATGTGGTCATTAAGTGTTGACAGTTTGCTTCCATTTTGTTAAAAATCGGAAATATTAAGTATTCATTTTCTACATTTTGACAAATGTACATAGTTGCAAATACCTAAACTTGTCTTCATTTCTAGGTCATTGACTTATAGAGAATTCTGAGGAAAGGAATAAAGATTAACTACTTCTATAAACTACTTTTCCTGCATTCACTCCCCAAACAGAGAAACTTAAAACGGATACAGGTTTCTTTTGTTAACACAATAATTTCTCCAAGTCCACTTCAGTAACAATAGGAAGGGCTGCATATAATGATGCCTGAAGGTTATCCTGTCAGAGTAGGCATGTTCCATCACATGTCAGTGGTGCCCTGTATGAACACACAGGAGGGAGATGAGCCAAAGAGAGCCAAAGACAAGAGGTGGTAGCACACATAAATCCTCAGCTGCCCCCAGAGACTACAACACCTACCCAGCATCTCCAAACCTCCAGACTGCTGAACATTTAGAAATATAGACATTTATGAATATTTAACTGAATTGTAGATAACTTTCCTTAAAGTTCTGTTATGAACAATGTTAATTTATACAGCAAAACTGAAAGAGTCATGAAACTATGTTCAATGGATCCCACCATTGTCATTTTTTATCTGTTGATCATCCAAATAACTGTCTTTCTAAAACAGTACTTGAATTACAAGTTTTGAAACTACGTAGTTTGTCCTACTGCAGCCTGCCCACAGGAGCCCTGCTTAGCAAACTACTCTCATTCATCAGGGACTGGCCTCTTGGGGAAGACACAGGATTCTCCTAGTTCTCCCTGGAAGTCTCCTTTTAGCCTTTCCTTCTGGCTGAGGTTCAGTCTTTTGTGGCTCTCCACCTACCTGCAGAATAGCTAACTATCTGGGAACCCACATTCTCTACACCAAGCTGGGACCAAAGGACCCCACAGTTATCACATTTGGCTAGGACCAGGATTGGGCAGCAGCACCAGAAGAATGTACTCTAGCAAAGATGAGACCAGCAATCTGTACCAAGCAACACTTCGAACATCAAAACTCACATAAGTCCCATGTAAAGGCAGGCACATTAGAATAACCCTTGAGTCTTCAGTGGAAACTCTGAAATGCAAAACGGGCTGGACCTCTGTTCTTCAAACTCTAAAAGACCACATACAAATAAAACTGTCAATCACAATCCATGAAGAAAATAAAACTTCATGATAATAGCAAATTTAAGTAATTTTAAAATGTTTAGAACAGAAAGAAAATAAAAATACAACATGCCCAAAGTTATGGGACACAAAGAAGGTAATTTTAAGAGATCTGTTCATAGCACATGTGCCTACATTAAAAAAAATAAAGAAAGAAAGAAACCCATGTTAATAACTCAACTCTAGAAAAAAACAAGAAAAAAGCCATACTCAAAATGAGATGGGAAGAAATGATTAAACTCAGCTAAAAACAATGAAATAAAAATGAATGAAAGCAAAATAAGGGGAATCAATAAAATAAACAGTTGGTTCTTTGAGAAAAACAATGTTGAAAAACTTTAGCCAAATTAAATTTAAAAAATGGGGAAAGAAGATTCAAATTAGTAAAATTAGAGATGAAAAGTGGGACATTACAACACATACCTGGGAAATTCTGAGCATCTTAAGGAACATTTAAAATATCTACATTCCACAAAGATAGAATGAATTTTTGATTTCTTGACATAGCAAGATACCTACACACATATATACACAGAGAGAGAGATATCTAAAACAATTCTAAATAAGAAAAGAACTGCTGAAAATATCAGCACCCATATTTTCAAGATGCAGAGCAGACCTATAGTATAAAACCAGCATGTTATAGGCTATAAAATAAATACATTGAGAAACAGAATAGAATTGAAGACTAAACCATAATTCTACACAACTATGGAAAAAAATTTATGTTCTGTAGGATGTTTCTTCTCTTGAGTGATGGAGTTTGCTGTACATAAACTTTTTAGTTTTATGAAGTCATTTGTACTTGTTTAAGACCTGTGCTGTAAGTATCCTGTTCAGAAGATCCTTTCCTGCATTAATGAATTCAAGCCTATTTCCTACCTTCTCTTTTATAAGAATCATGGTATCTTATCTTATGCCGAGGTCTTTGATCCAGTTAGTTGAGACTTGAGTAAGGTGATAGATACGGATGGCTCTATTTTTACTCTTTAACAGGAAGCTATCCAGTATGATTAGATTCATTTGTTGAAGACACGGTCTTTTCTCCGGTATATATTTTTTGCTTCTTTGTCAAAAATCAGGTATCCATAGTTGTATAGAATTATGTCTACACACATCCTTACAATAAGAGGCAGGTAATTTGAGGGACATTAGAGACCTCTTTCAGCTTGCCTTTCTGTTGATGAACTTACTGCATACATACATATGTATACACACACACACACACACACACACACACACATATTGTGCAAGCTTCTGATCTACAGAGGTAACTGTGAGTATCAATACCCAGTTTATAGAATTGAATACAAGGAAGACAGACACGAAGTGCATAATATGGTTTGTGATTATATGTGAAAAAAAGAAAGTAAGTCAGGCTAAATAAGACATCCCTGGAAAGATGGCATTGAACCCAAGGTAAAAGGAGGTAAGGGAAAGTCTGAGGAATATTCTGGGGAAGAGAGATTTACACCAAAGAACTTGCCAGGTAGCATGGGAAAATGTTTAACATCACATTCTCTGTGCTGGTTAGTTTTCTGTCAACTTGACACAAGGTAGTCATCTGAGAGGAAGGAGCCTCAATTGAGAAAATGCTTCCATTATGTTGGGTTGCAGACACGCCTGTAGGGCATTTTCTTAATTAGTAATTGATGTGGAAGGTACTGGGTCATTGTGGGTGGGGCCACCCCTGGGCAGGTGGTCCTGGGTTCTACATGAAAGCAGGCTGAGGAAGCAGTGCAGAACAAGTGGAAAGCAGCACCCTCCCTGGCCTCTGCATCAGCTCCTGCCTCCAGGTTCCTGCCCTGTTTGAGTTCCTGTCTTGACTTCAGTGATGAAAAGCAATGTAGATGTGTAAGCCAAATAATCCCTTTCTTTCCCAAGTTGCATTGGCCATGATGTTTTATCACAGCAATAGAAACCCTAAGACAAAAAAAAAAAATCTATAGGCCGGGCAGTGGTGGCGCATGCCTTTAATCCCAGCACTTGGGAGGCAGAGGCAGGCGGATTTCTGAGTTCGAGGCCAGCCTGGTCTACAGAGGGAGTTCCAGGACAGCCAGGGCTACACAGAGAAACCCTGTCTCGAAAAACCAAAAAAAAAAAAAAAAAAGAAACCCTAAGACACTTTAAAAACATGTCAGCATTGCAAAATAGTATTTCCATGCTTTAAGGATATGTAGTCTCAGTGCTGAGAAGATGGCTCATCATTTATAGTAATTGCTGCACTGGAATTTGAGCCTGGGACTTGGGATCCCCACAACCTATGCTAATTCCTAAGGCATGGAGGCTTGTCTGTAATTCCAGCCAGGAACAGCAGAGAGAAGGAGTCCCCAGAGTAAGCTGGCTAGGAAGACTAGCCAAAGCTTGAATCAAGTCCCTAGTTTGACTGAGAGAACCTTCCTCCTCCTCCTCCTCCTCCTCCTCCTCCTCCTCCTCCTCCTCCTCCTCCTCCTCCTCCTCTTCCTCCTCCTCCTCCTCCTCTTCCTCCTCCTCCTCCTTCCCCTCCCCTTCCTCTTCCCTTTCCCCTTCCCCTTCTCCTTCTTCAATAAAGGTGGATGGTGACTGATCAGCATTTTTGACATGAAACACACACACACACACGAGAATCAACATAATACCTACATGAACACCTCACATATACACATGAAAAAAATAGAAATAAATGATCTATTCTCACAGAGAATGCACACAAACCAAAGAACATAACACATTATTCAGGACTTAGTAATATGAAACTCTAGCAAGATTTGCCACATGCTTTTTATTCTGGTGTTGACTCTAAAATAAAGATGTAATATTACTTTCAATTTTCAAAGGTCATGTTCTGTGGAATGCATTCATCACATGAGAGAAGGCATCCCATTCCCACATATATTGATTAGCCAAATAACACAGCACTAATTATGGATAGTCTGTGGATCATTTTCATACAGGAAATTACAATGTGTGTGAAGAATGCAAAGATGAGCATATTGCCTGGTCTTCAGAGATTACTCCAATTGTCTGTCCATGAGGCCCCAGAAAGAAGAGTGTGTTTATAAAACTTAAAAGAGCTGTATTTTGCCAGGTCCTTTAAGGGTTCTGATAGGTAACGCTAATATACCTTGACACAGGATTTTCTCATACAGGAGCTCAAAATAGGTAAAACAGGATTATGGCAACAACTTCACCTGACCCAGCAACGAGCGCTGTCTTTGGTCACCCACCATGCCAGTTCTAGAAAAGTCAGTGTAACATTTCAATCAGAGCCTGGCAGAATTTGCCTTTTTTACACCTGTCAAGACTGAGAGTAATTGTGCTCCCAAGGCCATTTTACTTGAAGGAAATGTATGGAAATTAGAAATATACCACATCTTAAAAGAAACCGCCTGTTTTCTGTGTGCCTAGCTGAATTTCCTTCTATTTAATATAAAAATAGAAAGGGAAGGGCAGCGAAGGGTTAGGCTAGACGTACTCGGTGAAACGTGTTTGCTGCCTGCAGAGACCGTGATGACGATTCTACCACCTCTTGCCTTGACATAAACACTCCGTGGTCTCCAATTAGATTAATTGCTCATGTGGTAAAAATCCATCTGGGGTAATAAATGTAGCTGGGTTCAGAGACATGACAAATTTGAGACTGCCTTGAATGCAGACAAAGGCAGGATACAGGTGGGGCCCCGCCACGTTTTATTTAGAATTTTATTCTCAGTAGATTGGGACTCTGAGGAGTATACAATGGTCTCAGAAAATAACAAAATTTGGTTGTGCTACTAAATACACTGCAAAATGTCTTCTAAGATGACTGTGGATATTCATACAATAATAAAGATAATTTAAACTAAACCCTAATTCTCTGTGAGATATGAAAGACAGGCAAACAAACAAACAAACAAACAAACAAACCAAACCCTGCAAACTACCCATTGCCCTGGATCTTGATATGTGCTGCAGATTTGATTCTGCCCAGAAACTGGCCACAGCGGTAACTATATCCAAGGTGTTCCTCCAAGCATAGCTTCTACATTCCACCAACCAGCCTGGAAAAACATGAAACTCACAAGCTCACATTGTTACCAGAACTTGTTGTGTCTGGTACACACACACACACACACAGACAAAACTTAAGTTCTTAAATTCTCTGAAAGAAAACTGTTTAAGTTCACAATGCCTTCTATCTAAAATGGAGATGTTTATTAGAAATATGCTCAATATATCTTGATTATTTCAAAGCATAGATACACTAGGGAAAATTGGACACAACTAGCTTTTGCTTGACTGGAGCATTTTGTAGAACGTTCCGGTGGTATGAATGCTCATACATCTACCTGGTCGGAAATGAGCTAATTCGTGAGTGTTCATTGCGAGCTGTGGAGTGCTGTGAGTGACTCCCTTCCTTGATGCTGGGTCAAACATTTGCATACGGGTGCTTCTTCACTTCTCTAGCTTTCCTTCACCTCCCTGCATGCTCCATCTCTTCCCCTTCACAGAGGAAGCAAGTGAAGGTGCAGGGAAGAGAAGATGGCTTTTTTTAAAAAAAATTGTTATTGGTTATTTTATTTATTTACATTTCGAATGTTATCCCCCTTCCCGGTGGTTTCCCTCCACAAACCTCCTATCCCACACTCCTGCTTCTAAGAGGGTTTTATCCCATCCACCCGCTCGTACCTCACCACCCTAGCATTCCCTCATCCGGGGGCATCAGGCGAGAAGAGGACATCTCTAAGGCTCTATGATTTAGTACTTAAACTCAGAAAAGCTAAAAAGGATGCCAGCCTGTGAATACACACATTTTTCTCTGAAAACCTTTATCTCTACTTTTTCTTCTCCTCAGTAAAAGAAAAACGTAAGGTTTCTTTAAAGAGAAATATTCTTGACTAAAAATATTACAGACTATGAATCTGAGGCAAATTTGAGTAATCACACAAATGCCTTAATTTCAAAATTATAGATTTTTTCTAAGTTAAGAAAAGATAATTTCATTTCTAAGCAATTTTTCATTCACCTATGAATTCTTATATTTATCCATTAATCCATCAACTATTTGCTAGCAGTTGCTGAGTGTCAGAAGTTCAAGGCCCTAGGGCCACAGCCATGAAATAAGGAACGAGTCTTTTACAGTCTTAGACTGTAGCAATACAGATACTCATGTAATCTCAAAAACAAAGGAGATAAGGTTTCATGCTCTCATACACTTTATGAAGAAGGCACAAAGAGGCGCTGGGATAAGAAAACTGAGGTGATAGAAACGGCAGATCTACACAGGCTTTAGTGTAGAAAGTCTACAGACATGGAAGCTGCATGGTCACAAGGGACTAGCAAGATATAGGTGCAAGAAGAAAGGAAGGAAGCTGTCTTATCAGGGGGTAAGTGACAGCCAGGGGAGGACACCTGAAACAGAAAGATGGCCAAGCAATTGGCCCTGAAAGTTGTGGATAGAGGGTAAGAAAGGGGTAAAAAAAAGTCTACATTCTATAGCTGAGTAAACCAAGCATGGATTTTTCACAAAAGAGGGACTCTATTAGAGGGTTTTAAGGAGGGGTGGCATTGTGCTCTGGGTCCTGTATTTAGAATATAATTTTGGATATGGCATGAAGAAGGTACTAAATAGAAGGATAAAGTAAGAGGATTTAGGCGAAATCCTTGCCACCTTTTGCTCATATTTCAGTCTCTGACTCCCAGTCTTAGGGAATAGGAGGGGCAGTGAGAGTCTAGCTCCATCCTGGGAACCAGAGGATGAACCCCCGAAAAATGATGGCGCTCCAGAGTGTCAGGGACTCTGCACATCTCACACACGCTGAATTCTGCCCTTACTAAGCTTGAGAGCTTGGACAAGTAACTGTTCTTAGTTTCTCGATGTATTTGTAATAAATAATAATTATGATATTATTATTGGTTATTCTGGCTATTTATAAAAGATGGTTTTAAAGGTGTAAGGGATGTGGTAAGATTCAATAAAACACAGCCCTCCTGATGGAACTCTGTAATCTTGATCAGGTAATACTTTCAAAGCCATGCTGACTACTTGCAAAATTTCCCCTAAGAATAAAAAGATAAAGGATCAGACAATAGAGACCTGGTTAGCATCCCAATCATATTTCCAGCTGTCAACATTGTGAGACAGATTGTTCAAAATGAGATAATTTTGCAAATTGCCTACTATCGCACTATGCTACGGAATTAGTGGGATGAGACACAGCTGACATTTCCAACTTTTCATTGGACAGAAGTGGATAAGCTAGAGAACACAGGAGACACCATACAGTAAATGTGCCCCAAGTTCCACATCAGGTGGAGTGGGCCCAGCTAGTGGCTTGCTCTGCATTTCCTTGTCCCACCTGAGTTCACATGTAGAATCAAGGCCGTGAATGCTGACAGCAACATCATGCCACATGCCCACACACCCACGCACCTCTAACTGCTCAGCACACTTTCAAGGAAGGGTGAAAATGCAAGAGGTTTGGGTTTGTTCCAGAGGCAGGCAGTAACCACTGAAAGATGGTTTCTTTGAATAAGGGTTCATATTCCCTGTCCCACGTGTGGCCAGTTCAAGAGCCATTCTATGTAAGATCTCTAACAAGACTTCATTTCAGGAACCCTTGTCCTTAATCTGATCTTTAAAATAGCTCTTTCATATGAGCATGTTAGATGGCTTACTAGCCAAAGGCAATTGCTGCCAAGCCTGATAGCCTGTTATTTGACTCCCAAAGCTCCATGTTGTCTGAGGAAAGAGCCAACTCCTATAAAGGTGTCCTCCGACCTCCATACATCCACTTTGGCATACACGTGTCTCCCCAAATAAATTAAATTTTTTTAAATATCCTTTTGCATGCCTCAACTAACTTTTCCCCTTTCCATTTTACTGACATTAGTTATCAAATAAACTCTCATCTCCATCATTATGATAGCAGGATTTTGTTTGTGAAGAATCCAAACTCGATTGTTACATCAGCTCACCATGTCAGACCATGGACACAGTGGTCATAGAGGCTCCCTCGAACAGGACAGCCTGTACTAAGGCATCAGCATCCTGATAATTGATCTACAAATGAATGAAAATACATAAAGTAGCAGAGGGGAGTCGAAGGAGAAAGCTTCCGTTTCAAGGGAACTAAAAGTGAAAATCATGGCCTTGTGGACACCAAGACCCTTAACAACTAGACCATAGTACACGATAAATACTTTCCACAAGGAAGGTATATAAAATGCCTGTGAAATTAATTGCTATCTGACTGGTAATTTTGACAGAATTCACTCAGAAACTGAACATGTTGAGGCAGGCACTGGCACTAAACACCAACCTAGTCAGATGTACATCTTGATTTACTGCAGATGGGCACTGAGTCATTTGCCAATTTGAGTGTTCCCGATGAGATTTTACAAAATATAGCTGTTCTCCAACAATATCAGCCTTCAGTCAAAAGAGGAACAGCACAGGTGATGAGACAGATCAGTCATGGGCACACATTGCACATACATCCACACACATTAAGGTTGACAGCAGTGTGTCAGTCCCATTACATTTCAATTTGTTATTAAATATTCAAATTGTTATTTTGTTATTAAAGATGCATGTGTTGAACCACTTAAGTACTCATTTGTAAATATGAGCTTTCCTATGATGAAAATAGCAGTGATCACAAAGTTATTCTAGATTCCCAATCCTCACACTTTTTCCTCTTCCTCTAGTATGAAATTCAGCCCAGTTTCTTTGCACTCGTGTGATACATTTTTTTTCCTTATCAATTGAAACTCTCCACTTGAGACACAAAAGATTAAAAACCCTGGTTGGGCAAATTCCATTGATGTTAATGGTGAGTTTGTTTTATGCAGTAACAGTAGTACCAGAGAACTGTTTTGTATAGAACAGCAATCACCACGGACTTGTTGCACTTGTACATGTTGAGGGGGGTCATGGAGCAGGGGAAGTTCTCCGTGGTGACTACCCTGGGAAATATGATAGGATTTCTCAACATGAAAAGTATTCAAAAGATTTTACTTCTAAGTATTGTCATTCCCTGGATTTTATTTTGTCAAGTGTGAAGCGTTTCCCTTCGATAATTAGGAAGCCTTCTTCCACCAGGCCAAAGGAGCTGATAAACACCATAAGCAAAGAGGAAGACAGCTATATGTTTAATAAAGATATAACTGCAAAAGTAATGAACTTCCACTAATTCAACTCCAGAATATCCTTTTGGATTTTACTATAATAAAGGCTGTTTCTTATATATAATCTTGCCAGTACAAAGCATTTATCTACCTGATCTTAGCTACCCAATGCAAAGAAAATCTGGGTTTGGGTAAAAAGCATGGCAGCTTTGGAGTGTCCTGGAGAACAGCCTGATGGATAATCAACTCGGCCTTCCCACTGCTGAGGTTGGTTGATTTGTTTGGTTTGGGGTTTTTTTTGTAACAGGGTTTCTTTGTGTAACCTTGGCTGTCCTGGAACTCAGGCTGGCCTTGAACTCAGAGATCTGCTTGCCTCTACCTCCCAAGTAATGATATAAAAAGGCATGTGCCACTACAGCCTGGCTTCATGAATGCTTATTATCTGCAGCTTCACAGCCAAACAATCCACTGAAAGCGATGTACAAGTCTTTGGCAGGACTTCTAGAATAAGCAGGCAACCTTCCTATGGATGTCTAATGGAAGCAAGAAAATAATGACCTCACCTTCCACTCTGAAGAATCTTGGGGGTTTGTTCAACTCTGCAAAGCAATGAAGTAGTTCCCTTAGAGAGGATAATTTACTTCACTTACATACTAAATAAGAAGCACTCCACAACCCCCAGGAGACTTCTTTCTCCATCTTTTTGATCAGATTGACCTCAGGAGCTTATTTGTAAGTCTTTCAGGTCGCTAGGAATGAAATCTTCATTTCAAATTCACCTATTTCTTTGTGTAACCTTGGCTGTCCTGGAACTCAGGCTGGCCTTGAACTCAGAGATCTGCTTCCCTCTACCTCCCAAGTAATGATATAAAAAAGCATGTGCCATCACAGTTGAGTTATGACCTTTTGCAAAAGTGATGTTACCTTTCTTTATCACATTCTTCCTTTTCTGTGTTGACTTGTGTAACTGTTGCTTTGGATGACCCCTCTGGAAGGAGGGAAAATAGAAGAGGGACAGGTTAAATAAAAAAGAGAAAGAATGGAGAAGAGAAGAATGCTGGGGAGAGAAAGAAGAAAGAGCAAAAGATGAGAAAAGGGGGTGGATTTAATAAGGAACAAACTCAAGACCAAAACTAGATAAAAAAGAAGTTTAAAAACATATATTTTTTAAAAAGTAAAGAAAAAAATCCCAACAGTGTGAAGTCAAAATACTAGTGTGTGAAAAGAGTGACAAAAACAGAAAGGGCAACAAAGGAAATCCAACTAGATAAAAGAATGAATGTTGCCAAAAGTAGGAGGGATGTGTGAACAAGATTAGAAGAATATGTGAGGGTAGTAACAAATAACATTTGAAAAAGTGAAAATATAATAAAATACAGTAAAAATCTTACTAAACATGTATGGGAAAGCATCAGGGGAAAAAGGTAAAAAACGATGAAGCTTCATGACTTCTCCCTGGGACCTCAGCCATTGCACTCTGCCTAGTACATGCATGGGATCTGGGGTCTGTGTATTGACCTTGTGGACTCTTTCCTAGAGTTGAAGCCTTTGCAGAGTCTGTATGGCACAAGTGTGTGGTGTCTGGTAGGGCGGTCTTCAACATCAGTAGCTTCCCTTCCCTTCTTTGCATAGCAGAAGGCTCTGCTGGCCACACTTAGCTTTCTGTGGGCTTGGCAGGCTCTCTCAACCTCCTGAGACTCCCCAGACTATGCCCACTGGAATGGCTGCTTCAATTAGGGATATCTGCCAGCAAGGTTGGGATATGAGAAGCAACCACAGTGCTGAGATGACTATGGGAAGAAATCAGAGTCTTTTTCATACTTTCATGGCCTCCCGAGGGTGATTCACTTGATGGAGCTGAGAATATCATGTGCACTCCTGGGACTCAAGAGTTCTCAAGACCTACAGCAATGAGCATAGACATGGTGCCCACATTTGATCTATCCACTAGCCTCAGGCTCAGTGCTATCAAGTGCCATGTTTACTGTCAGTGGATGTGATCTGTTCCAGACCATGAGATAGGGGTCTCTCTCTCTCTGTCTCTCTCTGTCTCTCTCTGTCTCTCTCTGTCTCTCCCTCGCCCCTCTCTCTTTCTCTCTCTCTCTCTCTCTCTCTCTCTCTCTCTCTCTCTCTCTCTCT
>NW_021604587.1:7890372-7923009 GCF_004785775.1 Grammomys surdaster
TCTCTCTCTCTCTCTCTCTCTCTCTCTCTCTCTCTCTCTCTCTCTCTTCCTGTCTCCCTCCCTCCTTCCCCACCCCCTCTCCTTAATCAGCTTGAGCCATGTGTACTTGTCAGCTTTTCAGTGTTCAGCCCAGGGCCCCCCTCTGCTACTTCCCTCACACTAGGGCTGTGGCAGTCCTACCTGAGGCTACCAATCTGTAGATGATTCTTGAACATCACTCCAGCAGGGCTACTTAGCTTAGAGTATCTTGGTGCTGCTGCTGCCCTGTAAGTTTTATAGAGTAACAGCATGGACTTTCTGTCTATGCTGACCAGAAAAACTATTGTCTTACCAAGGCCCACAGCTAGATTTGAGGGTGCTGAGGGCTGTGGGTCTGTGCTCAGGGAAAGCCTCCTGTTAGACCTCCTTTTTGGAAGATGCTTTTTTCCCCTCCCTGTGCTGCAGCTGTGTGGCTTCCTTCTCTACACCACATCTTTATTCCTTTCACCTTTCTGGGTGAATTCCTTCATAGGTTTGCAAAGTTCTTGCTTATCTCTTTAGAATGAGATTTTCTTATTCTCACTCTTTCTCCTTTGCTGGCTCACACAGAGCCAACAATCATGGCTCTGTTACCTTACTGGGGTGATCTTTGAGATTTTTTGAAACAGGATCATGCTTGCTAAAAAGCCTCTGACTAGCCCAGTACTCATTGTGTGACCAGTCTGGCCTAATATCCTACTTATTAATCCTCTCCTTCCTCTCTCTCTCTCTCTCTCTCTCTCTCTCTCTCTCTCTCTCTCTCTCGTATGTGTGTGTTTTAATTGAGAAAAAATTCTATAAGCTATATTCTGATCTTGGTTTCCTGTCCCCCAATTCCCAGATGATCTCCACTTTCCCAACCACCCAACTTCACATCATTTTATTCTTTCTCTTTAGAACACAAACAGGCAAAGAAAAAACAAACAAACAAACAAACCAGAATTCTTTTTTTAAAAAAAAAAAGAAAGAAAAAACACAAGAAACACACACACACATGAAACTAAAAATCAAACCCATAAAAATACAAAATTGGAAACTACAATATACAACAAAAAGACTAGTAAGACAAAAAAAAAGAAGCAATACAAAAAAATCTACAAAAATACCACTGAGTTGGCCATCTGCTGCTGGGCATGGATCCCAACCTAAATCTGTTTTATATACCTAATAAGATTTCATGGGATAAAAATATTTTTTTCTTTTTAAGTGGTTGTCAATTGAAGATGTCATTTTTTGTTAGGACTGGTAGTTCATGTCCAATTATACATACATACATACATACATACATACATACATACATACATACGGTTTCATAAAGCCTAGGCTGGCCTTAAACTCTTAAATAAATTCTTGATCGACAAATACACTCATTGAGTTCCCAGGTAAACAAAATATCAAAAATATCAAGTACTAAGTAGAGAAAATTACTTTCCATATATAAGTCCACTTTTAAATTAACTGGTAGAAAAAGAGAATGGATTAAAATATACTGTATCAAAAAATAAATGTATTTATTTGAATATCTGAAATCCTATAATTCATAAAGGTTTCTGTATCTGAAATGACACTTCACCCAGATAAAAATTCTAATATACAAGTTCTGGAGGGTTGTCCCAGTCCTTCCCCTGGTCTCTGCAGCTAGATCCCCATGTTGCTCGGTCATTTCAAGAGGCTAGGATCACTCTTCAGATTGAAGTGGTGCTCTAACATTACAGTGCAGGCACTATGGAATTTGAGAGGATTTTAAAGCTGGATCTCCAAGTCATCATGAAAAAACCATGATAACAAATTGATATTTTGGAATTTTTTTTTCTGTAAAGAGTAGAGATTATATCTTCCAAGCTTTTCACCTGCCATTTGTTTGCGAGTCGATGGCCCATGTTATAATAACACTATGTCTGTTAGGAAAAGTGACTGAAAGAGAGCACCAAACTGGTTCCTGGAGTTCACTGGACAACTTGAGAAGTGAAAGATGACTGCCATTAGCTCAACTTTCAGTGTGTAAAAGTTAAGCTATATCCCAAATGATGAACATCCATACTCAGGAAGGAGCCACAGAAAGTTTTAACTCTTACTAAAACAAAATGTGAGTTGACCAGTGCTCCCAGTGAAGACATCTGCAAAGAAAGTGACCATTTTCATTAATGAGGTCCCCAGCAGAATATGAAAGCTTAAGCCACATGCTACTGAGGAAGATACAGAGGAGATCTTCACATCATAGCATGTTCAGGAGAACATAGCGTGTTCAGCACTCTGATGAACCTTTGTTATTTTTCTCACATTTCCATTCTCTTCATTTCCAAGTTCAGAAGATTCAACACCTGCTCTTCCAAGCGAGCAGCTATACGTTTTGTGACAATATCAATAATCATGAAGTGCTCTAAAAAATATAGGATCACAAATGATGTGGCTATGTGATTGTTAAAACTGTCAAAAACCAATTTAATAAACTGAGTTCTAAGGGCAGAATTGTGTTGATTCGTAATTGTGTTGATTCTCAGCTTAACAGGCAGAAACGTACTGAAGAAAGTAGAAATGAGGAATGAAAATTAGATAGATCACTTCATGGTTCTTTGGCTCAGAAGGTTTGAGAAGGGCTTACTTATTGTGTCTGTTCAAATGGAAGGCCCCTGTGAACAGTTGCAAACCTGGCCTATGTTAAAGTTCAGTTTGGTTATGTGGTACCCAACAAGAGTGACTCTATTCCAAGTTGGGCTGATCTGCTGAGTCTTGGACAGGAGCTCGATACCAAGCGATTGCCACATACAGATTTAGTTCAATATTAATAAATATTAATACATTGGCCCTTCATAGAAGGTTGAAAAATCAGCAAGGTACCACCCCCTCAATAAAAATGGTTCTTAATATTGCACAACTCTTATCTTTAAACTTCACACAGAAGGAAATTAGTTGTAACAGAATTGTTATATGCACAAAGTATCAAAGCTATTCTTGACAGAAAGCTGTATCCTAATGTTATTACACTATTGTCTTTTGGAATAATAAATACAACAATAATTATTCCTCTAAAATATTCTAAATGATGGTTTATTGTTTAAATAGATTAATGAATGTATAGAAAACACACACCACCCTAAATGTTCACACTTCATTGCTGGGTTTGGTCAATGAATGAGAAACCTGAAACCTGGCTTTCATAAAGGCAGATTTAGAGAAAAAAAACATCGAGTAGGGAAATAACTTCCTCGGTGGCTTGAGACGGCTCCCCCACCTTTCCCTAACAGCAGTGGGCCTCTGTGTAGCTCTGTACTCAAGGTCTTGAAGTCCTAATTGCCATAGTCAGGCATGTTCCTCAACAGCTAGGAGTCATTTGCCTTACCATTTGGCCGTGATAATCACAGATGGGGCATTTGCTAACTTGCACAACTGCAAGCAATAAAGCCATTACCTCCATTGCCCTTGCTCCCACAATATAAATACCTGCTATATTGATTCTCAGTGCTTCCAATAACAAATTACTGTTAGCTGGGTGGTTTAAAACTATATAAATTTACTTTTATATTCTAGGGGCCAGAGGTCCAAAGGTGGAGAGAATCAGCAGGACTCTGCCCCTTAGAGAGCAACAGAGAAGATTCCTTTCCAACTCTCTCAGTTTCCCGGCAGCCCAGGCATTCCTTGGCTTAGGGAAGCACAGCTCTGATCTGTTCCTGCCTTCACCGGTTTTCCTTTCTGTCTCTATGTTTCAAATATCCTCTGGATTTCTCTTATGCCCATTAATTATAAGCCTGCCTCTGATTTTAGGCCCATGATAAATACAGAATAATCTTATCTTGCTAAATTTAATTATACTCACAAAGACCCTTTCTTTCAACATGGCCACCATAACAAGTTTCAGCAATTAGGGCATACAAATAGCATTTTCATTGTTGTGGGGGTGGGGTGAGCACCATGCAACTCCCTTCACATAAATTGCTAATACATTCTTCTCTTCTCTTCTACTTTTACTTTCTCTTTCTCACTCCCACAAACACAAAACAAATTGTTTCTAGAGCTTTTTCATAGAGCTCAAGCTGTTTACTTGTCTTCTTGAGAAAATAATAGAAAAAGTAGTGACAAAATATTAGTATATTAGTGACAAACCTATGTGTGCTCAGCGAGTGGACACAGTGATTATTCTATTCATAGCAGCCATCCCTGCTACTGTGCTAACCAAGTCTAGTCCTGTGGAATGTTATACAATCTGTATGGAAGTTAAATGGTAGGCAGCCTGCTCATTTTAACAATGACTCTTAGATCTAATAATTGATTTGTTGTTCTGTTAGACAAGGTATATGTGAACAAGTTAAGCACTCATATAGAATGAAGATAAAATATATTTCAGTGCTAATTGTCTTGGAAGGTAGAATGATACTGTAGTTAGGCCAACTCCATAATGTCAAAATATACCCCATCGACAGTGCTAATGCTTTAAGTGAAAGGCTTAGGTCTTTTAACTGCCCTAAGTAGGAACCAAAATAAATCCTGCATATATAACCATCTATTTTTAGAGCTAGTAAATCAATCTTCTTTTGTCAGAATATCTGAATATATAAACCATGCGAACATACACAACTCTCAGTTCATTTAATATAAAATGAAAAAAAAATGGAAGTACTCCTTGCTCTCTAGAAGGCAAACTTTTATCATGATTTGAATCATTTCTGTTCTTTATACTATTTTATAAATGCAGAGTAGTCTTCCTATCTCTTCAGCCTTTTCGGTTCATTAGTGCTTCTACTTTTCCATGTCTGTTTCTCTACATCCTCTGGAGCTGCAAAAAGGCATTACATCTTTCCTAAATATTTCAATAGAAGACTAATAAAGTTGGGATGCAAAACCTTAGCTTTCTTATTGCTCAGGAGGGATAACTGTGAGAAAATCTAGTACCATTTCTTAGAGCATCCACATGGCGGTTACCTTCTGTTATCCACCACAAGCTGCCTTTCTTCTATCATGTTATCTGTCTATTTCATGTTACTCTCCCTCCTCTTCTACCTTCTAAAAGAACCACTTACACTAAACTCGAGCCCTAGGATCTGTTTCTGAGGCAATGTACTCTAACTGAAAAAGAAGGAGAAGGAGAAGGGGAAGGGGAAGGGGAAGGGGAAGAAGAAGAAGAAGAAGAAGAAGAAGAAGAAGAAGAAGAAGAAGAAGAAGAAGAAGAAGAAGAAGAAGAAACATTATTATACTAGTCCATCTGTGCCATAACCAGCCCTAGGCAATGTCATACATTTTATGCATGGGTCTGGTATACACACCCTACCTTTCCTGAACTATATCCAACTTCCAGGTCTTTCCCAGGCCACATGTTTGTGTGCCATTCCAGCCAACTGGGTGAGTCCCTCACGTCATTCCTAATACTTAATCCTAGGCTTAAAAACAAAGCATGCATGCCTCCCTAGCCTGGTGAGTGCCCAAGATCCCAGCCCATCCACACTATGCTTAAACTCCTAGACATAGCTTGGGTAATACAGTTTGCAGACCCTTTGTAACCATTCCCATTCTCCAAACCAAATCAGCATTGAATATCTTAAGGACTGACCTACCAACTACTCAAACCCAATCTGAGATCAAACAAGCTTAAGAAACAACAACAATGAAAGTAAATTTCTACTTAATAGAAGTAGTCTAGAATCTCACACCAGACACCAAAGAGTAAAACAAAACAAAAAAAAGGCCCCACATTCTTAGATCTCATCATCAAATACAAACAATGAAAAGACAAGACAGTACACCACTCTTAAAAAAACACAAGTCCTATAGAAATATTCTCCAATGAAAATTAGCTAGATGAAACTCAGTACATAAAAATTTAAAGTAATGTCATCATAGAATTCAAATTTAAAGAAGACAGGATCAAACAGCTCAGTGCACTTAAACAGATTAGCAAAAGATGTCTGAGGCATGGCCAGGAAAATACACATAGTTTAATCAAACATTGAAGACAGTTCAGGATTTGAAAACTGAACTAAGTAAAGAGATAAAAGTATTGATGAGAACTCCCACAGAAATAATGATGGAATTTAAAAACTCAAAAATCCAATTAGAAAACTTGTTAGGGCAAATTCTACAAGTAGAACAGATCAAGGAGAATACAGACTATGAGAAATTGAAAATAAAGTCGAAGAATTGGACCACACAAGCAAAAAATATGAAAAAGTTAAAAACATAAGACAGGAACAGGCAGGAACTGTGGGGCACTATATAAATACCAAATGTTTGAGTGATAGGCATAAAATAAGAAAAAAAAATCCCAGTTGAACGGCAGAGACCAGATCATCAACAGAATTACAGAAGAAAATTTCCCCAAACTAAGGCAAGACATACCTATATGGACACAGAAATATATTGAACTGACTGAACAGTTTACTTTTTCAAAAGAAACTATAAGAAACAGAATATCCTGCAGCAATGTACTTCAAGCTCTAAAATACCATAAGACACCAATTCAGACTGCAGCACTCAGCAAAACTATCTGCCATAGCAGAAGGAGAAAGAAAAAGTTTTCATGACATAAACAGGCTAAAAAATTCATGCCCACTATATTATCCTGATAGAGAATACAGGAAACAATACTTTAGACTAAAGAGTGGAACATATATAGCCAAAAGACTATAGAAAGAAAAAATGAGGCTATAATGAATGAAACACAAAATTAGATGACGAAAACAAACAGCAGGGACAGAGGCACCAATCAACATGCAACTTTCAAAAATAACTTTAAATATTACTCCAATTCCACAAACAAATACACATGTGTTAGTTGAATGGATTTAGAAAAAAAATCTGTCTTTTTGCTACCTACAAGAAACTCATTGTAGCGTCAAGGACAGACACCACCTATCACTGATGCACAAAAATCAACTCCAAATGGATCAAGCACCTCCATGTAAACCTGAACACTAAAACTGTTAGAAAAAAAAAGTATATGTAGGAAAAACTTTCTGAATAAGACTTCATTTGTCCAAGAATTAAGGCTTACAAATAACAAATGGGACCTCATTCTGTAGAACAAGAAAACAATCAAGAGGAAAGAAAGCCCACAATTGGGAGACAATCATTGCCAGATATTCATCTAACAGAGAAATAATATTCAAAATATAGAAGGAACTTCAAAATCAAGGAGTCAAAAACCAAATGGCACAATAGCTACTCATAGTGTCCAAATAGCTACTATCTGAAAAACAACTGACAACAAATGCTGGCAAGGGTGTGGGGGAATGAGAACTCATTCAGTTTGCTGACTGTGAACTGGTACAGCCACTCAAGAAATTGACATAGAGAATTCTCAAACTGCAAAAGCAGACCTATCTTATGAGCAAGCTGTACTATTCCTGGACGTGTGTCCAAAAGACTCAATATCCTACTCTACACATACTTACTTGCTTAGCTATGGTCACTTCTAGTCTATTTACAATAGCTTATAGATGGAACTAAATATCTTTAAACTGACGGATAAATTATGAAAAAACAGGACATATATTCAATAGAATACTATCCACCTGTAAAGAAACATAAAATTATAAGGTAAATGGTCGGAACTTTAAAATATTATATTGAGTAGTAAGCTGACCTAGAAAGACAAAAGCATATGTTCTTTTTGTGAATCCTAGTCTTAATGTTTTGATGGGCTTATACAAACGAGAGTAACTACAGAAACCAAGAAAGGAAAAGATGACATTGAAGGAGAGATAAGAATATCATCTAGGGGCTTGTAACCCCATAGGAAGAACAACAATATCAACCAACCAGAACCCCCTACCCCAGAATTCCCAGGGACTAAACCACCAACCAAAGAATACACATGGAGGGAATCCATGGCTCCAGCTGCATATGTAACAGAGGATGGCCTTATCTGGCATCAATGTGAGGGGAGGCCCTTGGTTCTGTGAAGACTTGATGCCCAGCATAGTGGAATGCTAGGGCAGTGAGGCATGAGTGGGTGTCCGGGGTTGAGCAGCCTCATAGAAGCAGGGGGGAAAGGGGATGGGATAGGGGAGTTGTAGAGGAGAAACTGAGATGGGATAACATTTGAAATGTAAATAAAATAACCAATAAAAATAAATAAATAAAATTGAAAAAATAAATAAAATAAAAAAATAATAAAATAATAAAATAAAATAAAAGAACCTCTAGAAAAGAGAATACAGGGACACAGGTCCTCTGAAAGAAGAAATAGGAAGAAAGTGGGTCTTTATTTTCAGAAGGGCTAAGAGTAATACAGAGGGAGGAAGAAGAGATAAAGAACACGAAGAACTGTTTAAAAAGCAATAAGGAAATATTATTATATATCTACTTAAATAATACTTATATAAGGGTATGTATATACAAATAAATAAGTGAAGTTAACTTGAGGTAATAATACCCTTCCCATCAAGAGCCAGAGACTACCTAACAAAAATACCAGTGCAAGACATCTGACATTTCACCCCAAGTTGTTGGTCAAGACAGTCCAAGATACTCCTAAAACGGTAAAGTAGACTATAACCATTGGCCTTGGTTGCCTTCCAGCACTTGAAGATAAGAACCTGCTACTAAAGGCACTTTGCACACAGGGCTTAGAAGAATTAATCTGAAACTGGCCTAGAAGCCTTGTCCCTGGGGATCAGATCTCCTAGTGTCCAAGAGGCTATGCAAGCTGCCAAGGGAGAAAAACAATCAATAGTTCTAACTAGCTATAAAGCTTACAAACCACAATGACCAACATGCAAAGATATGTCCTTGGGTGCATCAATGGCTTTTCTATCTTGGAAGCAATCAACAGCAATCTAATTGAGCTTAAGTTCAATGCCTGGTCTTGTAAACCTAGCCAATTACCCATGGCTGCTTAGTTCGTGGAGCCTGAAGAGAACCTACTATTAGCACTTTCCTAAAACAGTGTAACTGCTACCTGCATTCTAAATACCTACCCTTATATCAATAGGGATATCTTCTACCCTTCATCAAAGAAGCTTTGTTTTGCAGCAGATAGAGGTCATCATAAAAATCCACAACTGGTCAAAATTCCGAGAGCATCCCACCTAGAGCACCCAACCCCAATCTCAAACATTTACAACACAACCGCTACACACAAGGCTCAGGGAGCAACACAGAACAGAGGATGAAAAAGAGCCAATGAACAAAAACACCGCCTGCGACATAGTATCATTTATATATCGGGAAAATTTGTACCTATAAAATGTTAAGAACATAATCACCTAGGCAAGACCTGCACAATGACACCAGCAGTTAGCATTCCAGTGTGTAGGGGGGAAATCTCAGAGACCCACTTCTAGAAGTAGAGTTACAATTGCAATGAAAATATGCTCAGAGAGTGAAGGTCAGTGTTCTCCAGAGATGAGTGCTCTGAGAGGCTGGTCATCAAATCCCAAGATGACATACATACATACATACATACATACTACATACATACACACACACACACACACACATACATATACATATACATATACATATACATATACATATACATATACATATACATATACATATATATATATATATGATAAACACGAAAGGTGTTACTAAGGTTAGTAAGAAGAAACAATTTTGACTTTTTGAAAATTAACTTACATCTGAGTTGCATGAAATCTACATGAAAAACCAATTCTTCTGAAGTCATTACCCTGTACTGTGCATTGTCAAAATACTAAAAATGAGAACTCACATTTCCATATTAGTACAGTAAGTACCAGAGTTAATAAAAATACATATACTAGCTTCTTCTTCTTTTACTCCTCATTACATTCAACTGTTGAATGGCTATAGGCCTAAGGGAAATACAGCCCTTAGACCCAATTAAATAAACCTTGATTAGTATTAGGGACTGTGCATTGGAATCCTACTTTTACTGACTACTCAAGAAGGGCCAGAAGATACAGTCATAGCTTATGTACATAATAAGACATTAATGGAAAGCTTTTGAAAATTCTTTTATTCTTTAAAAAGAACAGAAAACAAAGTCTTTGCCCTTTTCCTCTCAAACTGAATTTTAAACACATGGTAGATGTCTGTTTAACATGTGAATATACACTCATACACTTAGAATGCTCTATCTGGGGGTGTAGGAGGGAGAGACTGACTATGCCTAAGGGGAAAATGAAAAATAAAAAAAAAATTCCAGCAGCTTTTCATTATTGTAGCAATTATGTCAACACCATTTACAAAGCTATTGCCAAATCTGTCCAAGGAAGCAATGATCGAAAAACTCAACAGTGACATAGCAGAGTTCTCATTATGAGAAAGATGACATAAATGTGGACTTCTGCTGAGAATTTTCTTCACAAAATATGGAAACAGGTTTATTGACGGGCAGAAAATACGAAGGCAGTGTGGAACAACCAAGAGGCCACTCTAGTGCTTAAAACTGCTGTGCAATGAGAAGAACTTGGAGTTGTGGTCCCAGTATCTGGAGCAGGATGTCTGGAGGCCAAGTGCATACCCTGAGAGAGGCAGGGAAGGTGAGAGGGGCTCATCTGATCATCGTTCCTGATTCTTCAGACAGCTGCTGAACATGGAAAGCCTCACGCCCAAGCTCCTTGTGAGTGGGATAATAAACCTTTGAATTTCTCTCTCTTCTCTCTTCTACTTTCAGTCTGAAACTACCAGGGATGAGTTGTCAGTGTGCATAATGCTCTCACATATTCTTTCATCTAACTGGGTAACGGATCCCTCTTTTTAATCTGTCAGCCACAACTGTATCTCACAGCTTTTTCTAAGAAGACACCTACATGAGAGTTTAATGAATACTATTAGGTAAAAATCCATCAAGTGGTAAGTGCGGGTGTGGGCAGCAAGGCAGGGACTGGAGGAGGAAATGGCGCTGAAACATTAGCAAGTCATGCTTCCATTATGTCCTGCATATGCCTACCT
The DNA here is from genome assembly GCF_004785775.1 of Grammomys surdaster. Classification (NCBI taxonomy): domain Eukaryota; kingdom Metazoa; phylum Chordata; class Mammalia; order Rodentia; family Muridae; genus Grammomys; species Grammomys surdaster. The sequence goes on from NW_021604587.1 coordinate 7,901,263, forward strand.
CACAGGGTTAACAGGGAGTATAAGTAACTCAGAGTATTTACCCAAAGGCAACCACATCGCTGTTTCTTCTTCCATTGTGATTGGATAGAGAAGAGTGCCAAGCCTGACGCAATGACCAGTATCTGTTTTCTGTCCTTTGCCATGAGTGAGATTAGGTGGCAAGGTGAAAGGCAGACACAGGGCCTGCACAGGTCAACATCTGCCAGCCTTCCAGTGCTGAGAGGGGAAGTGGACACAAGCCCACATCCCTAATTCCGGAACTGTCTCCCAAATGATAACTGCTTGCAAATGAGAAAATAGGTTCCTCCAACAGAGTCTTACTGGGTATACAAATCACTCATAAGTGCAGGCCCCATGCCAGCAGTCGATGGCCAATACAAAATTAACTGAATGACAGTTTTGGAGGCTCTTTGCCTCATAATGCTTTTCCAGGGCTCCTTTTCCCCCCTTGCTGGTCCTTTGCATTTATATTATGGCTTCCAGTTTTGTGTTCTTATGGGATGTCTCTGAGTGTGGCTGTTTGTGTTTCAGCATTAGTATGTGTTTCTTGAGCTGCTTCTTGGGCTGTTTCTCCTCTATTTGTTTTATCCTGTTCTGGTTTGTTTGATTTTATCATTATCTTTTAGATGCCTGTTTGTTTCTTAATGAAAGAGAAAGGGAGTGGCTTTGGGTGGATGGTAAAGTAGGGAGAATCTGGGAAGAATTGGGAGAAGGGAAGCCATAATCAGAATACATTGTACTAAATTTTTTTTAAAAAAATCTTATTTTCAATTTATAAAGAGGAAAGTGTATCTTGAAAAGAGGCAGCCTGACAACAGCAATGGAAAGAAAGACTAGGGGAAGGAGCATCAGCATTTTAGCTGGTAGAGCATACTGGACAGACTGGGCTAGCCCAGAAGCTAACATCACAGGCAGGGGCTATAATATATATGCTTTATGCCATATTACAAATTACAGGTTTCATTCTGTCAGGGCAGTGGAGTATATTAAAGGACAGCTTTTAGGTTTTTAACCTTATATTTTGTGAAATCTAGCAGTCACAATACATATCTCTAATCCCAGCAGTATACACACACCAAGACAGGAGAATTATGAATTTGAGGCCACCCTAGGCAATACAATGAGCCTGGCTTACAAATTCCTTGAAAGTTTCATTACTAAGAAGCTTATTTGATCACAGCTCCCCCCTTTCTAGGCCATGATGATTGGAATAACTTGTCCCTTTAAAGGTCATGGAAAACAATAATGTGTGTAAATGAACTCCTTCAATTCAGAACAATCAAATCTCACAGAGAGGCTCAGCTGAGCTACGTGTGAAAACTGTGAGACATTCTGGGATGGTATGTCTACTGGATCACTAAGGAATTGTTGTCTAAATATGCTCTCTGTCTTTACAGTCACAATATAAAATATCTAAAATAAAACTGAAGCTCATGATCCCACAATACAGTGTGAACTATTACTGTACCCAGGGCATTACAGTGTGTTACCATATTTTCCACAAGGCCATTAATACATATTTCACTTGTGATGTTCAGATTGTTTGCTGGAAACCAGTTATGTTTTACATGGCTTCATAATCAGAAGTTGTAGCGAGCATATGTTTTGGAACTGATGCAAAGAATATACTTCAGTAAACACACGAGCAAACAAACCAAAACTACAACCTAATAGTTGTTGGCTCACTTTGGAACACTTAGGCAAGATGGCATCTTTTTTTAAGCTAACACTTTCCTCACCCTCCTCTCCTCTTCTCTTCCTTGTTCCTTTGTCCATCCTTTCTTCTTCCCTTCTTTATCTTCTCTCCGTTGCCACTGTCCCTCTCCTCTTTCTTTCACATATTCCATTGTGAAGAAACAGTACCAATTATAAATGGGTATAGTGTAAATTATCCCAAAAGTGAACACCAGATTTTCTTATAGTCAGGATGCCACCTGATAGAGCAGATGATTTCCACCCATGTAAGGTTAACTGGGGAATTGAACAAGAAAGACATGGAAGGAATAGAATTTCACAAAGGTATATATAAAATAAACTTTTCCATGCACTTTAAGTTCTGCAGAGTCACAGCTGGATGGGAAGGGATATGAAAAATATCAGTGGTGCAGCCATCTGATGGTTGTCCTTTCTCCTTTATTGTTCTCAGTGGTTTCCATATTCCAAGATATGCCACATATTTGTCTGATGCCGTGGTGGCAGAGGGTTTGTCATTGTTTTAATCAGCATCCTGACATCAGCCTTACTGAATTTTCTGTCCTTAGAAATCAATTTTGTGGCAACCCCTCTTACCCCCAGGAGCTTGCTGAGAACAGGACAGATTAAGTAGATTAAAGTCGGACTTTGTGATTGACCATGAGCTGGGCCCTGGGTCTGACTACTCATCAGTATTAGAAAAAAAGATACCTCAAGTACCAAAATGAATTTATTTACAGTTTCCTACAAGACTGGGGGATTATAATCTGTGACTATCTTGCCTATATATCTGTTAAAAGTCACAGAAAGATAAGAGAAAAGTCAGGCAATCTGCATGTATGGATTTAGCTCAGTGCCCTAGTTACCTGGAACTGAGGAGTTATCTTTCTCTTATGAAATAAGCCTTTGCTTTGGTGCCAGAACTCTTGGGGTCACCATTTTCATTCCCAGCATGGTGTTCTCTGTTGGGTTTATAATTCCCAGAGCATTTACACGGCTATCAAGATGGATCCAGCATCTTCGGGTTCTCACTAAATAGAAGCCCAGCAGGAAAAGGAGGAGAACATGACAGGGACTTCATGTCAGTGTCAATACATGATTTACTTGACATCTTCACTTACTTCTGTTTGGAAATGCAAATGATTTTTGAATTTATTTTCAGTATGTTATCATCCAACCATACTAATTAGCATATCTCAAGGCCGTTAAAGATGCAGAATAGGGCTCACAACCTCTCTGAATACTTATAATAAAAAATTGATACACCATTATCATAACACACAGTAAAACATGGCAGACATATGGCATTAGAGGATGATGAAAAGTTCAGAGCAGACCAGCATGGCCATGGGTCTTAGTTTTGTCATTCAGGCACTGTGTAACCTCATGCGTCACACTGGTCCTCTTGGTGCCTCATTTCCCAGTCTGTAGGATGCAAATAATCTTTGTGATACAGTGAGGAATAGGCAATAGTAATAGTAAGGTTCCACCATTGCTTTCTCAATAAGTGCTTAATAACAACACTGATCCTCATTATTGCCAACACTGAGAATTTTTACCTTCTTGGAACTGAATATATTCAAATTACAACCAGCAAATGAGTATAAACATATTATATTTCCCAATTCACCTTTAAAATTGTGTGGAACTAAGATAAAGATCTCTGTCTGTTGGTCTGTGTGCGTGTGTGTGTGTGTGTATTACAAATATGTGCATGTTCTTATGTGTGCATATATACATGCACATTATGTACATGCACATAAAGCCCAGAGGTTTTACAACAGCAATCATCTCTATCATTCTCCAACTAACTTTTCAAGGCCTGGTCTCTCCCTGAACCTAGAGCTCAGTGAGCCATCTGGCTAGGTGGGCTGGCCAGCAAGCCCATAGGATCTTTCCTGTCTCTGACTCTCCACTGCTGGGACGACAGCCATGGACCACACCACCCAACTTTGAACACAGGTTCTAGAGATTTGATCCCACATCGTCATGTTTATGTAGCAAGCACTTCTCGGTGTTAGTTCTTCTCACTGTGATTCAATTCTGTGGCAAAGGCAATGAAGGGGAGACAAGCTTTATTCTGACTCACAGTTCCAGAACTCATCGCAGTGGAGAAGTCAGTGTGGCAGGAGCTTGAGGCAACTGGTCACACCACATCCACAAATACGAGGAAAGAGGTAAATGAATTTACTCATACTGCTCACTGCTCAGTTCCCTTTCTCTATTTACATAGTTCAGGATCCTAGCCAGGGCATAGTTCTATCTACAGTGAGCAGGTCTTCTCACTTTTAGTAAGGCTATCAAGATAATCACCATAGACATATCTAGAGGCTCACCTCACAGCTGATTCTAGATTGGATCAAGTTGACAACTGAATCTTCGTACCAATTCTGTCATGTCTTTGGCTCCATGACCAGATTTTTATATTTAAAGCAATATGTGGCACATCATTAAATAGATAAGAATAAAAAGCCATTTAAACACCAGTATATTCAACACACTCCAAAGGTAATGTTATTATTGTAAGGACCAACTGGCAGTAGTCATAAAGGAGTTTCATTGAAAACACAAATACAGAATTCTACATGGAGTTATCAAGACCATGTTCTTTACCTGTTTGCTTGCTTGTTTGTTTTTTAATGTGACAATAAGAAAATGGCAGATTTTTCCAACCCCTCAAACTGTTTTCAAGACACAGTACAGGGCATGAGAGAAGTAAGAAGGAGCTGTGCTGTGGGTAGCAGTATAGAATCACTGAGGAAGAAAGGCTGGGTGAGCTTCTAAGAAGCTCAAGGACTTTCAGGGCATCAGTTTTGGTAGTAAAGACTGCACACCCTCAGCATGGCCTGTTTCCTTATAAAAAGAGTGTTACATAGGAGACCATTGAGTCAGAGGCAGTGCAGGCCAGGGAAAGAACATTTCTTTCATGAATGTTAATGCATACCAAGATACTAAGCAAACACTATTTTGTTCTTGTCTTTGACCCTTGCTGCCCCATAACCCCTGATTCCTGTTTGCTATTATTTGTCCCCATTTGGCATATAAACAAAATGTGAGTGAAGTTCCCAATTTACTAGTAAATTAGAAAAGAAAATCTTCATTTGTCCAGACAGCTGCTGTTCAAGAGAAAGCTTAGAACATGTCTATCACCTCTGCCAACTCATAAGGCTAACAATAATAGTTAAGATTATAAACACTCTCTGGGGCAGGAGTTCTGTCTTCATGGGTAAAGTGCTTACTCCTCAGTCATGAGGACCTGACTTAGGATCCCCAGAACCCATGGAAAAGAAGGGTATGGAGGTACATATATAATCCCAGGGCTTGAACGAGTAGAACAGGCAATCTAAGAGGCTTAATGGTCACCCATTAATGGCTAATCAGTGATCTCCAGGTTCAGTGAGTAATAGTGTCTCACAAGGAAAGGTAAAAGTAATAGAAGAAAAACAGCTGATGTCAACATCTGGCCTTAGTTCTACTGGATACTAGTAATTCAGAAAAAGTAAATCCCTGAGAGGCAGATTTGCTCACAAAGAGTTCAAAAATGAGTTCAGGTTAAAAGTTAACAATAGGACTTCCAGCAAGCAATCTCTACCACAATCAGAATGATTATGCATTCTGATCCACAACCTCTGACCCAGAATTTAGTGTTGTGATTGAAATAACAAGGTCCTTTGTGGTCTCACTATAAATTGTAAGAGTGCATGCCCTTAAGTTTAAAAAAACTAGGATAATTCAGGTTTAATGATTGTGAAGGTCACTATTGACTGTCATCTTGACAGAATTTAGAATCACCTGGATTATAAAACCCTGGATGCTTCTGTGAGAGAGGTTGTAGATTAGGTCAATTGAGGTAGGAATAATTGAAGTAATTATTAGGTGCATCATGCCATGGGCTGGGGTCCAACACTGGATGAACAAGAGAAAGTGAGACGAACACCCACTCTCAGCACTCTCTGTTGCCTCTGCAGATACCATGTGAACAGCTGTCTCATGTGCCCACTCCTATGTCCTCCTCCCTATGGTGGGGTGTATCACCAAACTGTGATCCAAAGTAAATTACCTTTGTCAGGTACTTGATCACAGAACTGAGGAAAAGTAAATAATGTGGAGGTATGTTGCATTTTATAAAGAATGATTGCCACAACTAGACTATGAACACAGAACTTCTTTCAAAAAGAGGTTGAGCTAAGGATAACTTCAAGAGTCAAAAAGGAACCCTTCAAGGCAGGAAAAGATACAGGATACTCAGCTACGGTATGAAACTCTGAAGACTCCAAATTAGGTCTTTCTTTGGAGTTTGCTGCTACCCAAAAATATTTCTGATAAATTTCTAATATTCTATGTATCATATCTGTTAATAGACTAGTTAATCTTTCTACTATTGCCAAAAGTGGAACTGGAAGCCACTGTTTTTATGTCAATGGAGGACAAACAGTGAAATCGATAGCCATGATTGGTTTAAACCTATGAGCTCTCTCCCTCTGAGGGACTTTAGGAGTGTGATTACTCTGGGAAAAGGGAGACAAGAAATTGTTTGGAGGCAGTCAAGCACCATTCTCTGGGAGTGGAAAGTCTGGTTACAAATCATCCACATGAGGCTGGACATATGTCATGTTAGCATGGGGAGATAAGCTGAAACTTTCTGATTCTGAATCTGTAGGTGACGTCATCAGTAATACGAAAAACTACATAATTGCAGAGCAAGATTGAATTCTTCATGTAGATTAGAGTGGAGAGCAAATAATGAGCATGTCCACAGAGCTGTGTGGTGTATCTGCCCTCAAGTCAACTTCACCTGAACTATCTCAGGGAAGGAGCCACTCTTTACTCATCCCCCGGATTAAAGTTCAGGTTGCTGTGGTCCTCCAGGCATCTAAGTCTATAGTGATTGCTGGAGAAATGAAGCCATCTGTTGTTGAGGTCTGTAACTGTTCTTTTAGTGAGAAGAACATGGAAAGAGGATATAGCTACATTCGTTCTTCCCGTAGTCTACCAAGATAATGCCAACTTCTTAAAATAATAATAAAGAAAAGAGCATCTGTGCAAATAGAAAAGCAGGACAGAATCTTCTAACACCCTGCAGAAAATAAAGAAATCTTTTAACATAATTAATAAAGAAGAGTACCGCTAGATGAGCCAAGGCAATCTTTGATCAGAGCTGTGTGAAAGATCTGCTATGAATGTGGCAGAGGTATTTTGTTTTCGTTCATTCAAAAACACATGTCCTGAGTGACAACTACCAAAATACAGCTCTTGAAGGTAGCAATGGATCGATCATCAAAGGCACTGTCAGAAATACCTGCTCTCGGTGACCTTGTCCTAGAGTTGTGAGTCCACAATCTCATGCTTAATGCTTGCTGAGAGCAGGTTTGTGATAGTCTAATTTATTATGGGCTGTATCCACAGAATAAAACTAGAAGATCTCAAATCCATACAAAGAAAGCAATCATTAGCAAGCAGGGCCAAATGTCACATAGGAAAGGTAAAGTAGGTGGTGGGTAGTGGAGGGTGAAGTGGAGGGTGGAGACAGATCAGAGGTTTAAGATTTAAAAGAAAAAAACCATATCTTGCTAGATAAAAAAAATGAATCAAATCTCACAAACAAGACGTCTCTTGCATGACAAAGACCAAAAGGCCTCTAGCCTTTTGAAAGCCTCCAGAAGAACAGAAGGGACAACCCTGAAAAGAGGAGTGGGGCACGCCTCAGAACATTCTCTGCAAAGGCTGTCTCAAGCCTCACAACCCACAGGAAAGAGCTCAATACACCTCTAGGAATCGCTAGCCTAAACATTGTCTCCCAAATCCTGCATTAGACTTTTGCCTCATTTATTTTGTGTTTGTTTTGAGAGTGAGGCATTTGTATTTTATTGTGTTGCGTTGTGTTTGTTTTCTATATTAGACTATACTACCCTCAGATATTTAATATGTATAGCATAATACATGATTTATTAAAGGCTACATTGCTATTTAAGAAACAAAAGAAAGAACATGAACCAAGAGCTTTTCTAGCCAGGGTTTGGCCACATTGAGGCCACATTCAAGCCTTGAATCCAGTTGGAAAGTGGTTTGTTAAGCTCAAAGAAAGTTACCAGATGCTGAATCAGAAAACAAAGACATTTATTAGATCAGAAAGTTTCCGTTAGAAGACATTCATGCCATTTGCTCTAAGGCTCAGGGAACACTGCAGAAGAGGAGCAGAGAAAGAATATAAAAGTCAAAACACAGGGAGAAGGACTAAGAAAATGTCGTCTTCTGGCAAGGTGCAACAATTGAAATCAAGCACCTATACCAGATGTCGGTGCCTACACTAGGTCTTCACGATGGTGGGCTCAGCAGTCATCAGGCATGGATAGGGTTGGGCTTCAGAAGACCTTCTCATGGATAAATTTTAGACTCTGATAGATGTGGGCTGACAGGAAGTTACTGCCTTCAGTTTTTGATCCACCAGTAATCCTATCAGACTCCAGCAAATAATTCCAAATTATTGGTCATACAGAGGGCTCAAGGTAAACTCAGTGGGTCACAGAGAAGAAAAGAATCTAGGAAAAGAAGTTATGAAGGATTGGTAGGCACAAAAGCAGCATTAAGGCATTTGGGTAGTGATCAGATGCATAGATACTTGAAAGTGCTAAGAAAAAAGCTTATCTTAATAAACTTCCGGTTATATGAGTAAAATCTCTTTTAGTGAGCTATTGTGTGCCATAGAGACAACAGTTAGGAATAAAGTATTATATTATTTTTTTCTTTCAAAATTGCTAAAAGGAGATCCATTTTACCAAGGTGACATTAAAAATGACAGAAATTCTTGCGCCCCTCCCCCAGAGTATAGTCAAATCCAAGACATTGACAGCCAAGAAGGAAGAACAGGAAAATGCCCACAGGAAGAGAAGCACTGATGGTCACTCATTCCTGGGCAGCACAGGACACTGAAATAACATCCCACCCTAAGGAAACAGGCTCTAACATCATGCCATCATCAGAGTCACCCTGTCTGCCCACTAAGCACGCCATGAATATGTTAGAAGACAATGACAAACTCTGTTCATTGAGAATGTTAAGGCCAACAAGAACCCTCTTAAACAGTCGGTGAAGATGCCTTGTCACACTGATGTGTCCAAAGTCAACACTCTTCTCTGGCCTGATGGAGGGAAGAAGGCAGATGTTCAGCTTGTTGAGCAAACTGAATCATTTAGGCTAAATACAGCTGGCTAATTTTCAGTGCTTTTCACCATAAACATTGCTAAAATTATATTTTTAATATTTCAACTATACATACATACACCAAGTTGGTGAGATGGTAGATATGCAAATCAGATTGAATTACTCATTCTAGAATGTCTGCATAGATCAGCCATCATGTAATTACATAAACATATGCGATTATTAATTTTTAAATAAGTAAACATATACTCATATATAACAAAACAAAAATTAAAAACTCTTTAGGCATTTGAATATCCAGGTTTAATTTTTATTATTTTTTTTATTTTGTATGTGTTTGTGGTATGATTACATGTGTGTACTCATTTTCACATATTAGTGTGTATGACCATGTTTAAGTACATGTTCATGCATTTGGAGGATAGAGGTTGATGCTAGGTATCTTCTTTGATAGACCATATTCTTCATCAACACAGAGTCTCTCAGTTGGACACATGAGCTTCTCTAGTTTGTCAGCTTATTCCAAAGATAGCCTGGCTAGGCCATGTATGCCTTCTATTTACTTCAGTTCTAAGGATCTGAACTCAAGATTCATGCTTGCACAACAAAAGCTTTGTACATGAACCATCTCTCCAATCCCTGCCTTGTTTTTACTTAAAAAAAAAAATCACTCATGTCAGAATTCTAAACATTTCCTATGTTTAATATGGGTATTTTAGTTTTTAAAATTAGTCTCTCTCTCTCTCTCTCTCTCTCTCTCTCTCTCTCTCTCTCTCTCTCTCTCTCTCTGTGTGTGTGTGTGTGTGTGTGTGTGTGTGTGTGTAAATTTATGAGTTACTGCATGATGTAGGTATTGTAGAAACCAGAAGAGGGCATCTGAATCCCGGGAACTGGAGTTAGAAGTGGTTGTGAGCCATCTGATGTGGGTGCTGGGAAGTAAACTCAGGTTCTCTGTAAGAACAATAAACACTCTTAACCATTGGACCGTATCTTCAGCCCTATTTTATCTTTGATATATATTTAATTTTAAATGTAATTTTATTTTGGGTAATATGAAATAAAAGTTAAACTTAATTTTTCCCCATGTGACTGGCATCTACCAGGGTGATAGTTTGTGTTGCGATATTTTTGATACATGACATATATTCCTAATATTTGTTTTCTGTCACAAGGTCTGTATCATGGTATTTGATTGCAAATTTTAAACTTACACTTAAAAGTACCTGATTTACAAAAATATATTACTTCAGTATCTTTTTGCAATTGGCTTTCTAGTCATTATGTAAATTTCAAAGATATTTGTAATAAAAGCACAAAATGTTTACTATGTTATTCAATTTTAATTATTTCTTCATGTCTCATATAATACTTTACAGTTACGTTTAGGAAGATATATTTCTATTATAACATCTTTGTTCATACATATTTTATAGTTGATATTGTTTCTATACCTAGGATTTATTTTTCCATATCTGGTAATATTGATTACTATTTCTATAGTAATGTTTTGTTGATTTTTTGTATGCTTTTAAATTCAGCTTCCATACTAAGTTCACTTATTAAATTGTTTTCTAAATTTGAAACAAGGACTCTGTCCTCTCAATGTTTTTACCAATCTACCTAATGAGGAAATCTTTACTTCACTAGCAAGAAACTCAAAGACAATGTTGAAATAAAAAATGGTAAATTGGTGCTTTCTGGTTTTTCTTCATTTGATTGGACATGGCTTCAGTGGTTTCATTGTGTATGTTACTGGAGTTTGGAAAGAGGTCTTTCAGATGAATACTCCTATCTTTGTATATAGTAAAACCTTATTAAAAGATAGCTGTGGATGCTTTCTGGGCTGTTTGTTGTTATTGTTTTTGTCCTTTTATTAAAGGAGGTCATGCTATCCCAAAATCTAAGATAGAAAGGGTCATGTGAAAGGAATATCATGTTTAAAAGCCATAATGCCCAGCTTCTGCCCTTGTGAAACTTTGGCAAGTGGCAGAGATAAGACTAAAGCATTTGTCAGCACTGCAGCATGGAATTCACACGGAATTATGCAGTTACGAGAGGAAGCATAGATATGCAATCTGGAATCACAGGAAAAGCTCCTTGGAGAATCGTGGTCTCTGACAGTGAGGCGAGATAGCACGAGTTAATTCACGAAATCACGAAAGCAGAGGAGAGAGGGAAGCTCTGAGAAATGCGTTAAAGTTATTCATCTTTTCACTGGAAATGAAAATGAGGGTGATGTCACAAAACAATGCAGAAGACAATTTGCTCTTCTTTACTGGAAATTGGCAAAAAAGATGACTAAAGAACGGGAATCAGTGGTTAGCCACAGGGGACTTACCCAAGTAACCAGTCTGGAGGTTTTAGAAACTTCCTCATTTTTGTGCTTGAAAGTAAAGATGAGGGGCCCTCTCTCAGACCCAAGAGTCATTTGTCTCTGGGAGTCCACCCAGGGAAACAAGTCACATGGCTGCTCTACTAGGACTTCCTGAAGCCATGGGGGCCAAAGTGGAAGGGAATGAGATTGGAATCCTGAGATAGGTCTTCAGAAGGTAGACACCATGAAAATACCCAAACTGGAGACTAATGACAGATCAGGTCACTATAGAAATAATAACCAACTGTTACTAGATTCTTAGACCTAGAAATAATTGTCAGCTCCTGGAGGTTCAGTTATTTTTAGAGCATCCTTGATATCTTTAAGTGGTTTTCTTATGCACATCTCTTCCAGAATTAGATATGCTTTTGAGTTCTCACTTGTTCTTTCTGCAGTTTCCTCACACTTAGCAGAACCAAACTGGCATGCTACAGTCTATACACATGCAACGGCCTAATCTCCTAATCCTGTCCCCAGTCCTCTGGTGAATTGTTCATTCTTTATGGTTAGTTCCAATGCAACCAGCTTTGTGTTCCCTTTCTTCCCCTGGAGAGCCAACTATTTCCTCTTTAGACTTCTAATGCATCTTCACCTTTCTCTTGTTTTCTACACTGAATAGATTTTTACTTTGTTTTGGTTATGGACTCCATGTGATCAATCCTTCCTCTACACCCATTTCTTTCCTTGGAATCTCCTTTCTTCAATCACAGTAACAGCCTGTGTGTGCATGTGCGTATGCATGTGCGTGTGCGTGTGCGTGTGCAGTGTAACTACAAAAGAGCATTAGCACTATTCACTGAACAGCAAAGACAGTGGATCAGATACCTCTACTTTCAGCCACAGTGTATTTATCCCAATGTTGTCTTTTCCATATAGTTTATTTTTTAAAATTATATTTACTTATTGCGTATGTGTAGTGTTCAGAAGACAGTTTGCCAGAGGACAGAGTCCATTCTATTCTTGTTAGTTTCAGAGAAGGAGCTCAGATCAACAGACTTGGTGGCAAGCAGCCTTATGTGCCAAGCCACCAACCATACATTTTCTAAAATGTGTCTTTCATTACCTCAAACAACTTAGTTGTCAGCCTCATCTTGCATAAATTATTCACAAGTAGAAAAGCTTGCTCCACAGGAGATTTCTCCTGACCACAGGCTGCTTATGGAAGGCTCCATTTTCTAAACAAGTCTCTCTCTCTCTTCACAGGACTCAGTGATCTGAAAATGAAGATCTGGCTGTTCACAGTGGCTGACGCTTGTAGTCTGCTTGTCACGTTCTAGGCTGTTCTGGGTTCTTAACACACACACACACTTCAGGTAGGAATTTCTGTCCATCCTTGTAGCTAGGTTTTCTGCTACAGACCAGGAGCATGACCTCAACTGTACCTCTATTGTTTGTTTTCCTCCATCTCATTACCTAGCAATGTGCCGGCACACAATGTACGAGCACTTCATAAACGTTTGCTGGATGAATAAAGAGCACATGACTATGGGCATAATACAATTGCTGACTGCTGACGTGAAGCTTCATTGTGCTCACTGAAGTGTCTCCCTGGTGGTGTTTTTTTTTCCATATTTGTTTTTGCCTCACCACAGTTGCTATCTGTTATTTCTTTCTGTGGCCAGCAGAAGCTGTGGTCTACAGTCTGTGGACATTTCCAGTTCTTGTATTCTATCAACCAATTATTCTAGTAGAATCCTTTCATGTGGTTTATTGTTGTTTATATTGAAATGGCTTGTAATTTGAACACATATCACCTCTGGTCAAATTTTGTGTCTGGGCAGTGGCATGCCCTGCCAACATAGACACACTGGGGTGTTCTACCCATGTTAAGTATATTTCTAGGGACTTAATGAAGACCTCTCAGGCCACCTTGAGTGCTGAGCATAAATGACTGTTGAGCACACAGCCCTCAATGGAGCATCTATATCACTCCTCAGGGCTTAGGGACTAGTGCAGAAGATGTGCATAAAGAACGTAATGGACAGAGGAAGGGAAGAAGAGCTACAAAATACTGTCTTCTGGACAGGACATAACCATTATACTCATGAACTCAAGTAACTGTGGATACCTGCAAAAGACCTGCACAAAATAGGGCCTGTCGATATTCTGCCATAGATGTGAATAATTTTGAGGCCTATTTATTCCTTAAAAACTATTGGCTGCTAATGGTTACTGGGAGAGGGTGAGTCCCTTGTTCAGTGCTATGTTAAAGTGCCATGTTCTACTGAATAACACTGGACCTATTCTTATGTGAATAGCTCCAAGTAAACTCAGTAGTTTTCCAAAACAAGATAAACAAACGAAAGACATGAAACTTGAAGGTAGACTTCGGGGGGGGGGGGGGGGGGAGAATGGAGTTTCTTTTGAATGAGGAGTAAAGAGAATAATGGAGGCGAAAGGACAAAAGTACATTCTACATATGTGTGGGACTGTCAAAGAAGAATTGTAAAACGGTAAGGCAGAGGCTAAGCTGGTAAATTCGTGATGTGCCAGAATACATCCCTGAGCTTAGATCACCATAAGTCCAGGCACAGAGACCTGATGTTCAGCACAGACAGCCAGGTCCAAGAAGCTCATTAGCCAGCTGGTCAGAGAGGTTCAGTGAGAAGCCATGTCCAAAATAAACAAATAAATAAAGTTCGAAATCAATGGAGGAAAGATAGACAACCAACGATGATCTCTGGTTCCCATATATGCACACACATGTCCACACATCCACATGAACAGATAATTGCACCACATATAAAATACACACACACACACACACACGCTAACAATTTAAAATTTGGAGGATAAAAAGGGGGAAGAGAAGAAATTTCAAAGCAACTTGCATGTGGAGTAGAATATATACACTGATCTTAACGAAGCATTAAAGGAGAGAGAGAACTTAAGATCCTCAATATATAAACACTCCATTATGATAGCTTTATTTTAATAATACTTACAGAGAAACAATTTAAGTATTACTGAATAAAAAAAAAGCGCTTGTCTTTGATGTATTTTTAAAGTAGTCTCACCTTTTTATTTTGGCAACAATGATTTATCTACAATTTTACTCTTCCTGGGAATTTCACGTTAAAGGAGGTGTGGAGGCTGGGCACATATCAGTAAAATACTCTCTGAGAACAAAGTGAGGCTCTAGCATTCACATAAGAGCCTGCCTGCAATCCAAGCTCTAGAGGCAGACAGAGGGATACCACAAGCCAGCTGGCTAGAAGACTAGTCAAATTGAGCAACAGTTTTAGCAAGAGACCCTGCAAATCAGAAATACAGTGGTGACCAACCAAGGAATACACCCAACATCAACTTTTAGTGTTTACATACATGTGTACACACATATATGTAAATCTGCACACATGCATGCACAGTCAACCAAAGGTGTACGCATACCCCACACACATGCACACATACACATCAGTAAACATTCACATGTGCACCACACATGCAAAAGAAAAGAAGCTCCCTGTTACAACAAGCCCCACCTCCAATTAAAACATAAACATGTTTTTTTTTTCCCAACAGAGTATTAGAGTATCAAGTACTTGGAAAAATTTAGCAATTATATTTCCTTCACGTCATTCACAAATTTTAAGTTAAGAAAATTTTTGAGAGAAATTAAAGATGAAAAATATAAGAGGTGCTTTAGGGTTTTTTATTATTATTAATGTAACTATTTAATTACTATATATGGTGTTTAAACTCCATCAATTAGGACCTGTTTAAACTTTTGCCATGTGTCTTTAAGGTTCGCTGTCAAAACAGGCATTTGCTGAGAGAATTCACAGCTTCATATGTAACTGGGAATTCTCTAAGATAGCACAAAATGAACAGAGAAGGGGGAATACCCTAGCAAAGGAGTGAGGCTTCTCATTCATGCCCTGTGATGAAAAGCTTGCAGTCAACAAATAGGAGACCTCACAAGGACTCCACACAGCCTTCATCACAGCCTCACTCACCAGCCTCAGACCCACTTCAAAACCTTCAACTAAAAGAAACCCAGCATGGGAAGCTTGCCAACCCTCTCTCTTGCCAAGTTGGCAAAGCCCTGGAGGCTTGAATGGGCTTCTCGATGTATAAGATAAAAGCAGGCATTTGAAGCCTGTGAAGGCTTCCTGGGCACATTCAGACCTTAGGTGAAATTCCATCATCTGCTTTCATTTGGGTGTGATGTTGTGTATGCAGATGGCACAACTTAGGCCTCTAGTCGCAGGCATAGTTTTGCTAGGAAACCAGGATTAAAAAAAAAAAATCTTAAAGATGAATTAGGAAAGGCGTTTCCCCTTCAAAGTTGCCCCTTTCCAGCTTTCATCTCTGCCTCTAACAGCTATATAAACTAAGACAGGAGAGGACAAACTTGATTTCAGACAAGATTTTCATCTGGAGAAGAATGTGGGTGTGCTTATAAAAAGTTGAAGAGCAGACCTGAGGGACAGCAAGAAACATGGATTCTGAGCTCAGGTATATTCTTGTTTCTAAGCAGCAAAGCCTAATCCATACATCTCCATTCCAAATGAGCAAGCGATTCAGAGTCTTCTTTAGTGACTTTGTCCCCCTCCCCCACCTTCTATACTTTTTCCCTGACCAGAATTTCTTTCATCGTGCAGTGTAATATGGTCCAATGCTTCCTACATACACTTTCTGCTTCTTCTCATCTCCCACTTCTATGTCCCCAACAACACCCCCACACTGAATCTCCTCACTCTCTGATGGTGGGAGCTCCCCTACTCTTGGAAACCCAAGCTCTCTCCCTTTGGATGATAGTCATGTGAACTGAAGAGCAAAAGACTACTTACTTTCTAGGAATTTCTTAAAATTACCCTCAAAGGTCTCATTACATGCAACTTTTCTGTACATATATTCTATTTATGGAAAAGAAAGATATTCTCTGTTCAGTCTAGCTAATGGTGTAGAAGACGGACCTTCACAGATGTTTGCCACTGCACGTTCTTGAGTTTAGTGATAAATTTATATACTGAATCAGGTAAATATTTCACATTATCTATGATAAAAGTCACATTTAGAGTAAACAAAATTTTAAGAATGTAAATATTTTTTCCAAACAAAGGGTAGTTATTTTCTAAAAAAGAATATATGCACACAAATTTTATCAAACAGTCTTCCTCCGTCCTGTCCATTCTCATCTCTGTCACCATCACAACAGAATTCCTGGATAATCAAATGTGTCACTGGCTCAAAGAAAAAGTAGTCCACTAATAGTTAAACTCCAAAATTCTCCTCTTCTATATCACCAAGCTGTCCCAAAGGATTGTGAGCAATCATGTATGTAGCTTGAATTATTTTCAGACAAACAAAAGACAGCCTCCTCTCCCCACATCTCTGGACCTCTCTGGACCTGGTTGCGCATAGCTGTGCACCGCTGGCCACACGTTCATCCACCTTTCCTGGGTTTCTCTTGTAGCATTACTTATTTTATATTTCTTGTAATACTCAGGTTTCAAAAGCAACATGGTTTTCCTATAAAATTTATGGGAAGAAAAATACATAATACATAGGAAAGGGTTTTATACTTTTTCCATGACCAGAATTTCTTTCATTGTGCAGTGTGATGTAGTCTGACGCTTCCTGTATACACTTTCAGCTTCTTCTCATCTTCCACTTTTGTGTCCCCAATAACACCCCCACAGTTCTATTTCAGGACTTTCAAGGGAACCTATGAGATAGTACAATCAGATAGATGTTCTTTGTTCCCTCTTGAAAACAAAGAACAGTGACGCAGACTGGAGAGTCAGGGGAGGGTGAAGGAGCTGGTCCATTTGATGTCTCTTCATCATCATGTGCCTATCATAAACACACTCCAATTATAACTTCTCTCAAGACAGGACACGGCTTGCTCCAAGTCATTATACCATTCCATCATTCCCATCGTAATCTTGTAACTGGTCCAAGTCATTCCCATTTGATGGTACTAAAATATTCAGAGAAGAGAATTTAAAAACTGGCAACACTTCTATCTCAGATTCCTTCAGGGGGTGAGATAAAGACGTAAAAATAATACGTTTCCTTCTCAGTCATATGGCTTGTGAGGATAAGCACTTAAGTCTTCATGTTTCTTTATCAATCAAAAAGTATTTATATCTACATTTAGCAAAGAAATCCACAGAGTCCTCTAAATACTTCAATAACCAAAAGCATATTTTTCCTTTGTATACAGTTTTCTGCCATCTCTAAGCTAAGACCTAAAGAGATCACACACCTTAACCGAAGGTAAACTTTGAGCAAGTTCGAGCAGCTGCCACAAATCTACACACTTGAAATGCTACTGCAAAAATACTGGAAATCATACTATATCTTCTGGAAATCAATCTGCATCCTAAAAAGCCCTTGATTTTGAGTCAGATAATGATTTGTTCTCATGTTTCTAAAGAGCTGGGATATTGTTTTGTTTTTGTTTTTTTTAATGTGTGAAGTTGAAGTAAAACTTTCAGTTTTTATGTCTGATGATTATTCATACTGAAATACTTTGATTTAATGTATTGGCAATACAAACTGAAATAAGTCAGAGATCATTTAAGACCTCTAAAAGAACTGAACATGACAAAATTCTAAAATTATCATACTAATAAAGTAAAAATAGGTGGCAATTGTCCATTATTAATAATGTGCCAGGGATTATTTAACTTGCAAAACTAATTTAGTTTGTACATAAACCTGAAAACTAGGAAATATATCATGTATATACATTTATCACATGGATATTCTTCAATGGGAATGTATTCTTGAATGTACTGTATAAACATCATAGGTAGTAACTATATTTTATTCATCTTTGTAGGTCTAAACACTACAAAATAGCAAATATAATAATTTATCATAAGATATTACAGTTTGCCTCTGCTCTAATAAATTGTTTCAGTTACAAATTGTAAATAAATATATTTTATAAATGAGAGTGATATTACTTTAATCCTAAAATATCTCATATATAAAATCTGATAATAACAGAAATAAGAAAGAAATAGAGAGATTTATTTTAGTAATCTTTGGCCCACGTTGCTCAAAATATTTTATTTTGACTTTTTGAATTTTTACTGAGATTCCATATGACTACTCTCTCTCTTTTGTCCTTAGCCTTGCTAGTTTGTGTCTCCTTTCTCATTTTCTTGCTTAGTCAATCGCATGACTCACCTTGGAAATGTTCTATGTGTACCTAAGAACAAAGCCTACTTTGCAGTCACTGGCTGAACAATTTAATATGTGAAAGGAAGGCTGTGTTAGTCAGTCATATACTTATAGATTTGTTTAATATCTTACTATGTCTACATTAAATTATTTATTCAATGATTCAATTATTGAGAAAAAGATCCATTTTTATGTATATTATTAAATTGTCCTGAGAATATCATACTGAAATCTGTAAGTATTATTTTTGAATATTCTGTTTCTCCTATAAGTTCTATTGTTTTGGCTCCGTGGATTTGAGCTCTCTCATTAGATATGCATGTGTGTTGCTAATGGATACCTTTTCTTGGTGAATTGACCTTTTCATCACTATGAACTATCCCTCATAATTTCTATTAATATGTTGACTTAAAGACTATTTGTCTCATTAAGTTAGCCACACTAATTCTCATATAGGTATTGTTTGTAGACAGACTTTTATCCCTTCATGTTCAAATAGTAGAACTTTTGAATGATATATATTTGTTTTACTACTGTGATTTTATATGAAAATTTTGTTGGATTTTTCAATGTTTGTACAATCAAATCATGTATATTATGATAGTCTGGGCCTCTCACAAGTGAGGTGAGAATTCTACCAGTGAGCTATATCCTAAGCCATCTTTTTACTTCATATTTTGAGACAGGGCCTTATTAAAGTTCCTAATCTGGCCTTGATCCTGTGACCTGCCTCTCTCTCAAGGCTTTGGGATCACAGGCCTGTGACAGCAGGCCCAGCTTATCTTTTGATTGGAAAGTTTACAGTATTTACACAGTGTTATTACTGAAATTATTCCCTACAAGTCTTTAGACATGTTTACTTTAGTAATTTTAATTTATTATATTATTGATAGAATGTTGTGAATTCTTCATCAGCTTAAGCTAGTAGTAATATCTGGGATTGCTCCATAACAGATTTTGTCTGACCTTTTATTGTTTTTAACCTAAGTCTATGTATGTGCAGATATATATCATAAGCTTTACAACTTTGACCAAGCAAATAATCAGCACTGTTATGTGCATTCCCTCCAACTGTGTAGTGTGACAACTAGTCATCGCCTGGACATTTTCATCTTTCCAAACGGAAGCTCAGAATCCACTCCCTCTGATAATCACTGTTCTATTCTGATGTCTTGCTTTCCCCCTTGAATACTGGTCACAGACTGTTCGTTCTTTGCAAACCTTTAGACAAAATCTGCGTATGTGTCACAGATATGCTGGAACACACTGACTTTTCCTCTGGAATTGTTTGTGGCTGGATACGTAGAGGCTGCTTACTTAGTAACCTGCTTGAGACAAAATATGTCTGTTTTACGATGAACAGACTCAGAGGGCTAAGCCTTTTTTTTTTTTTTTTTTTTTACTTTTAAGCTTAGGTTCCTAGGTATCTCAGTTGTCAATCACCAGTTACTCATTCTACAAAGTACTTTGAGCACGTTAGGCTTCCATTATCTCCTAAAAGAGATTTTCTTAATATGAAACTAAACTGGACTTTTAGTGAGACCACCCTCTTAGAGCGATCTCGACACTGACCCAGCAGGCATCAGCCTGTCTGCATCTCCTTTGCTGTCACTTGTAGATACCACCTCTTCCCTGCTTCCTTCATGGTTAACCACCACCCTGGCTAGCATACTCAATACCTCCTGCTGGGTTCCCTCTCAGTTTTCCAGACCTCATAGCATGCTAATTATCAGTTCTTTTCTGTTGGGATGTCTTGTTTCCCCCTGGTATCAAGTATGTTTGCAATATGAAATTTTATTTGTGCTTTCCCTGTACTTTAACTGACAGGCTCAATGCAGTCCTGCCCTAAGGCTATGTCTAGGTTTCCTGCTTCTGGCCTAGCAAGTGTTACATGAACCTGGAAACCCCTTTCTCTAGTACATAATTAGTTTATTCTCTGTGCATTTGTATGTTTGAAATAAAGCTTCTTCAAAACCTCTACTGCATAGATCAAATGATCTGCTGTTGGAATGGTCTTCTGTCTGTATCTGTCTCTCTCTATGTAAAATCCCTGGGTTTATTTGTAGGTAATTACCAATTACCTGTATTATCTTTCTATAAAAGAAACTCTCCTCTACCACATGTGGGTATTGTGAGCTTTGTTACCCCATAATTCTGGTTATTCCCCTTTATTTGAATACAGCACCTCCATATCGTGCAATTACCCAGCACCTTTCATCTCTCACGCTTACACTATAATGATAATAATGACAACTGCAGTAATAACCATTTATCTGACACTTCGTATTTAAAAAACACTTTACAATGAGCAATTAGTTATTCCACCCCAGTGAAGTAGTTTGGTATCATTATAATCATCTTTCCAGAGGTGAAAACTAGTATGCAAAATAATGAATTTGTCCTAACTCAGGAAAAAAAAAATCTAATACCTTTTGGCAAAAGGCTATCCAGATAGATTAATCTAGGCAGTTCTCAATGGAAGCAAATCTGAGGAAATCTCAGGGATCCAGTACACTCATGGGGGAAAGCACCCCCATGAGGATTGCTACAGCTCTGTCCTTGGCTACTGCTTTGGGGAGTAAATGAAAGACACATCAAAGAATGGAATAACATTCTTAACAATGCCAAAGGCAAGAAAGTTTCTAAGCTGCTCCCAAGAACATTCCCCACATTCTGTTGCTGGGAAAGTACATCAAATACAGTAAGCTGCAGGATGCTGGGATTTAGTTGTCCCAGAACACAATGGGCTTTAAGCGGAAGTATTTTATCAGAACTTACATTTCCCACCCTGTGCATTTTCAGACATTTAGGGGATAAGTGAGAGATATTTAAAACAGGAATTCAAAAAACATCTCCCTTCTGTGGTTTTGAAAAGATTATACTCAAGTACTATGCAACAACTGCTACAAATGCAGTCAGGACTGTGTGTGATTTGTGGGAGTGTGTATATATGTGAGTGTGTATGTATGTGAATGTGTGTATGTAAGTGTGTATGTATGTGAGTGTGTGTGTATGTATGCGTGTGTGTATATGTGAGTGTGTGTATGTATGCGTGTGTGTAGCATGCATGTGTGTAGGAGTGTGAGTGTGTGAGTGATTGTGTGTGTTTGTGTGTATGTGAGAGAGTGTTTAAGCATATGTAAGTGTGTGTGAATGTGAGTGTTTAAGTGTGTATATGTTTAAGTATGTCTGTGCTTGTGTGAATAATTGTGTGAATCTGTGTGTGTTAGCACATGTTAGAGTGCTTTATAAATTTAAATATTTAGCCTTGAAATATGAACTTGCACTTCCAATACGTTAGGTTCCATTTAGTTAGCCAAGTACAGTAGGAGTGCACATAGTACAGTAGGAGTGCACATAGTACAGTAGGAGTGCACATA
>NW_021604587.1:7923019-7936934 GCF_004785775.1 Grammomys surdaster
GCACATAGTACAGTAGGAGTGCACATAGTACAGTAGGAGTGCACATAAAAGTCCAGGGATTTCACTCAGGTTTCTACAACTGAAAAGATGGCTTTTGTTGTTTTTGATTGTTTTAGTATTTTAGTCATTTAAATTCCTATCTTAAAGCATCATTTATTAATTTAAGCACTCCCTGTAGGAATTAATCAACTTCGTGTATTTTTAAAGTTACCTAAAATATAAAAAAACACATAAAATAATTTTCAATTATAAAGTTAATTTAAAAGTTCAAATATAAAAAATGAAGATGAATTTAAGAAGAGAATTCAGATAAAATGTACACAAGGTTTATATAAAATTTATAACTGGCAATCTTTGACAGGATAAAACCTGCATATTTTAGTAATAACATGTCAATGACATGCTCCTTAGATTGATAGGTTAAGAGAAAAAAAATTTACTCAGAAAGTTCAACTATCAAGAAAAGGAAGCTGTAACCACAAACACTTGCACATGACTGAAGCATGTCTTTCTTTCCATGTGTTCTGTGGAATTTAAACACCCTGTATTTAATTCCTCTGCTTATACAAATATGCATTGTTCTCTGTATTTCTCATGTAAAGAAAATGTACTTTGAAAAGTTATGTGAGTCTGTCTTTGTAAGTTCTTTCAAACACAAAAGATAATACAATGATTAAAAGTAATTACTATGAAAATATATACAGCATCTTCAGGTTAGCTCCTTAAATGATTTTTCAAGGTTCGTTGTTTTTTTTCTTTTTCCTTCAGAATATTACTCAGATAAAGAGATTAACTTTCTAAAGGAAAACAGACAAAACCAAACTATATAAATATGTTGATAATCCAGGATGTTAAATAGTGATATTTTCTCAGCATTCACATATTGCAGAAGCTGTCAGGACCATTAGGATGAAAAGAAATACAATGCTCTCAGGAAGTTTACTCCTATCCATGAACGTTCTTCCAGGGCTACAAAGAGAAGGAACATCTAATCTGAAGAGCAGCCCTCTCAGCAGGGCTGACCGATGGAGAATTCCACTTTGAAGCCAAGGGGGTACACAATAAATACAAATGACCTTACATTTTAAAATCTAACCAAGTGGGATCACAGGCAGCAAAGTTAGAGACAGGATGGCCGTTACATTGGAACAAGACAGACACGCGACTCGATTTTGAGCGCCTCTCTCCATTTTCCTTCACTAGTAAGAACATCTGCAACCCTTTGGACACATGGCAGGCATGAGAAGGGCAGCTAGGTCAAGTCAAACTTCCAACTGACATGAAATAAGCTCAAGTACAGTGAGGAGCTGGCTTTGTGAATGGGGACTAGATGATGGACGCTATGCAGGGGAGGTGAGCTTGCGTGGACAGTCTGCTGGCAACGTCCACCAGAATTCACAGAATGGCAGCGTCCAGCCAACACCACCAGCACCAGAACTCCTGACTTCAGTTCTGTCCTAACACATTTGCTTCTGAAGCAGCATCCCTGAACTGTTGACAGGAACTGCTTAAGGAGGGTCCAGACAGCAGAATATTGAGAAGGCAAGGTAAAGGAAGCAAGACAAACTGTCATACAGTAGGAAGCACACTCAAGTGAGCTATCCCCTTCTGTTCCTAGAAAAATATGACTTTTTACAACATAACTCTTCTGGCAAGATTTCTATGGCCACTCCACATTATTGACCTGTATTCCTGTTTCATGTGTCCTGTTTGACAAATACCTTTAGTTTTCAAAATGCTTATTGTGTAACTAGAGAAAGTTTGATTATGTTTAGTTCCAAGACTTTTTACTACGTTTTTTACTATCAAGATGACCACACAAGAGGTAACGAGTATTTAGAAGTGAGGCAAGGAGAAAAGAAGAAATATGAAAATAGGTTGGGAATGATGTATGAGTGAATGTTCTCAGACCTGTCCTGGCTTCTGATCTCTATATCCTTCCCCTTTTTCTATCACAACCAGCCTTTCCAATCCACTCCAGCAGCCTGCTCTACCTGCGGTGCCTAGGATATAGGCCACCTGAGGTAGTCTAAATTTAAACTCAATTTTGTATGGTTTAACAGCTTAGACATTCCTGCAGCTCTGCTCCCTGCCTAAACAAAATGCCACAGCCTCTCAGTTTCTCTTGCCCTGCTGCTCTCCCAGGCTGGAGAGACTGTCACTATTCCCCCAGGTCCATGGCTGGGACATTCTACCCACTGAGTTCTGAGCAGCTGGTGACCTCGCTGCTAGCCACGCTTCATTCGCTCCTGATGGGCGAGCATCAATACCCTGCCCACTGCTAAGTGGCCTTGATTCCTGGCTCCTAGCTATTATCCTAGATTTCTTCCAGCATGTCTGAGGCCTAGGTACATGTATAGGGTTACTAGTGTGCATAAATAAAGGAATCAATGTAAGAATTATGATATACAATGAAATACAGAGACAAGGTAGGAATTTTGAGCAATTTTAGTAAAATATGTACAGTGTAATCCATCTGTGTGTAGAAGAAAGGTGTGAGGGTGCTCATTCTCTTATGAATGGTTGACAAGCAATCCATGGGCTGACAAAATAGCTCAAAAGATAAAGGTACTCACTGTACAAGTCTGTCAACATGGGTTTCATCCCCGGGTCCCATGGTAGACAGTAGACCCTGTATACTGGCATGTGTACACACACACACACACACACACACACACACTACTATTGCTACTATTACTACTAACAGTAGTAGTAATACATACTTCAGTAAAGAATTAATCCACAAAAGTTGACTCAAGCACATTAAGACACATTTAAAGACTGTTATTCTTTGGGTTAGTAATTCTGAGTAGCAACCCAGATTCTGTGTGAAAGAATACTTTTCAAGTAAACTATCCTATCTTTTAGAAAAAGTGTCATATGATCATTAGCTAACTACAAGGTATCATTTTAATTCAAACGATCCACATGGGGTAAGTCCTTGGGAAGTTATAGTTGATCTGGAAACTCTGACCCAAGAAAAGTCTGCAATGATTGTCTAATCAATAATCAATACTGTAGACACAGAAGTTACCCAGAAAATATTTGTTATGGAAATAGATGATGACCATTTTTATATGAGTATCTGTGTATGGAAATAAATATTTGGTGGGTGAAATTCACAGCCAGTATATACTTCTGTGTGAGAAAAATGATTTATAATTTCACTCCTCTCAAGCATGCACTTGGCATTTACTTCACAGAGACTGTCTTGACACATAAAATGGTCATTAGCAGCAAATCAGAATTAGGAATTTTCTACAGGTAGAACTGTTGAGCAACCACAAAACAACTGCTACTAACCTCAGACCACAGAATTTTGCTCCTCTTTGAGCACACCTGGAAGGTATAAAAATACAAAAGAGTTTGCAGGTAGGAAAGGTCCAAAAACTGTGCCCTGTTTGCATATTAGGCAAGTGGCTTTCATGCATTCCATTCTGAGGTGAGTGTTTAGTTTTTATCTGGCAATACTTGCCTACTCTCAGACTCTTTAAACTCAATCTGGCATAGACTCCTAAAGAATAATTTATAGAATTTGAATATGAACACACATCCGTGTTTCATATAGAGTTTTTATCACAGGTGCAGAAATAATTACAATGGCAAACGAAATCATGATGGGAAAAAAACAGCATTCATTTGCACTTTGGGGAACTATCACTCTAAATGGCTAATATTCCATGCTTCAGGGACTTTGACTGACTAACATGGAAGAAACACCTATGAACGATACCCTGGACTGGTCCACTCACCAGCCTCAGCTCCATGTTAATTATGCATAAATGATAAAGTTTGTTCTTGTCTACTATATAATGGTCTGGATGGAACTGTAAAATTAGTTCCTTAATTCTAGTTGAAAATTCCTACTAATTGTGCTTTTCCGTAAAATTTAAAGCTGTCCATGATGATTATTTTATTATATGATCTAAAATAGAACCCTGCGCATAAAAGATATCCATGTTACAGATGAGTGAACATGTACTGTAATGGTTTCTAAGATAGACTGACCTCGGATTATGCCCTGCTTTAAGTCTTGTGTTTGAAGGTCAATCTATCTTAGATTTATTTTTCAAATGTGTGGACATACTTTACTGATATCAGGGCCAATGAGTGAGAGAACCTGAAACAGGCAGCTGATGTAGAGGTTTGTATTCAGTCTGCATTGGTAATCTGAAAGTCCATGCAATAGCTGTTCTTTATTGGATAATTAGAGGCTGTTTTTTGCAAATATCAAAGAGAGAATTCCAAAGATTGGTCATAGAATCAGAGGTCAAAATTTGGTACAGAGACTACTAAGAATGTTCCTTAAGTTCAACTTTTAAATAAATCTTCCAAAAATCAAGTTTGTATTTGAGGACAATTTTGACAATTCTAGAAGTGTGTAAATACATTTAAGGACAGAAAAGCATTCATCATGGCAGATGTATGTATGCAGGTTCCTGCTCACTCAACCTTTCTTCCTCTTCCTCTGTAGTAACCTGAATAAATGTTTTGTGGTGAGCATATTGCTTCCTAATATCAACCACTACTAAGACCATGGAATGAATATTTTACCAAATTCAGTATAATGTGAGATTTCATGGAAATCTGTTGCTTAAAGACAAAATAAAAATTCACTCATCCTCGAAGCCACATTTCACAGTTTTTGCCTTTCTGGTTCATCCTTGTCTACACTCTACTTATGGTGGCTAGAACACCTGAAGTCTTCACAAACCCAGGGTTCTTGAAACTGCAAGCTTGAAGGAGAGAACACAGAAGTAAGAATATGATGCTCGATGACATCATGGTTTATTATGAAACCATTCCTGTCTACCTGCACCACACAGTCACGTGACACACAAGTGCACTGCTAATCTTTAAAGTGTTTGGGGGCTCTTATTCATCAAAAGTAGCTAAAGTGATTTTAACTAATAAAATTGGTTGATTCACTCTTTAAAAATAAAGTAAAAGCAATAAATTCTGAATCATCTACCTAATTGGTTGCTATAAGTAGATAAATAAGTTCATGTAAACTCCATTTTAATTTTACACTTTAACCATATTAGCCAGGTCTCCTAAAATACTAACCTAGCTTGCAAGAAAATTACTCCTATGAGCCATTTATCTTAAGAATTTTTTCCTCATATTCTGTACCTAGGGAAGAATTACCAAGACTCTAGGCCCTAAGAAAAGCTTTCCCTTTAGAGGTTCTGAAAATACAATAAAATATATGATTAAAAAAAAAACTGTAGAAGCCGGGCAGTGGTGGCGCATGCCTTTAATCCCAGTACTTGTGAGGCAGAGGCAGGTGGATTTCTGAATTCGAGGCCAGCCTGGTCTACAGAGTGAGTCCCAGGACGGCCAGGACTACATAGAGAAACCCTGTCTCGAAAAAAAACAAAACAACAACAACAACAACAAAAAAAACCTGTAGATTTTTCCCAACATAATATTTTTATTGATTATTTGGTAATTTCAAAAAAAGAATGCCTATTACACTCACTCATTTGAGTATATTGGTCAAACTCCTAATGGCCAGCCCCTTAAAGATGACTGAGTCCTCTCCCACTCGCACCCCAACCCCCCACTCCCTACCCCACATCTGAAGAGCAACACTTTAGCATCCTCATCACAATTTTTAAGAATTCTCTCCTTTGGCTCCTTATCTAACTGGCTGTTTGGTTGTTTGGGTTTTTTTTTTGTGTGTGTGCGGGGGGAGGGGTGTTGGGTGGGAGAGGTGGTTAGGAGGCGTGTCACAGAAACTTCAATGCTATTCTCAATAATATTTTTAAAAAAATAATTTGATGAAGACAAAATAGACACTTATTAATCCCCTACTATTCCATCCCTTGGCAGACAGACATTCTTGCTAAGTCATCACACCACTTCCCGAAGGTAGTAGCTCCTTCGTGTTGTTTGCACAAGAAGCAACTTCAATACCAGACTCTCATGGCATCCTACTATAGGACATGCAGTGACATGTCACAGTGCAAGCAGCACCTCCTACCTTAAACTCTTTTCATCATTCCAAATTCCAAGGTCCCATTCAAATTTAAAAATGATTATGTTTTTAATTTCTCAATAAAATTTATACTAGAATCTTCTACTAAGGCCAGGACATTTTTTAAAGGCATTAATGGGATACCCTGTCCTACTGACTACCTGCCATCTATATGAAAATGAAAAACAAGAACAAAACAGGGAGGAGGAGGAGGAGGAAGAGGAGGAGGGGGAGGAGGAGGAGGAGGAGGAGAGGGAGGGAGGGAGGGAGGGAGGGAGGGAGGGAGGGAGGAAGGGAGGGAGAGAGGAAGGGATTATGCCAGTCTATGGAAGTACCCTATTCTCCCCGGTATATTATACATACTGCAGCTACAAAAGCATTCTTATTCCTGAAGATAAAACCATAGCTGATGGACTCTATCATTTTAAAAAACTTGCAGTATGGGAATCTCTCCCTCCCATTTCACTTTAATAACTTTCTCTTTCTTCTGTTACCTAACACACAAAAAGTATAGCATCAAAAGTAATTTCTCTTGTAGTTTTCCAAAGAAGTAGATAGGATATTAAAATCTCTAGGTACAAAGTCATGAAAAGCAAAACCAAGCAATTATGGTTAAAAAGAAAAGAAGACAGACCCTACAAAATACTGCCACCTTAGTATTCATACTAGCAGTAGCTCTCATCTGCTATGTATGTGTCCACCTCACAGATTACAGCTGCCTGTATCCCTTACATCAAAAGTAAGAAGCAACACAGCTGCGAACATATTTTTAAGTCAGTTAAAGTTCTTCAAACCAACCAACAAATAGCATTCCTGTTATAAATTATTTTCTGGAATATTAGTTTTGTAGGTGATAACTATAGCAAAATTAGCTTGCTGTAGCATCATAGAGTTTGCTAACCATCTCCTGGTTAATGTAATGAAAATGTACTTGAAGTTAAGCCATATTTCACACTTACCACCACCTCCTCCGAGAAGACTGGCATTTGCTGTCAAAGAAAAGAAAAGAAGTTATATTTTAAAACGTACAGGAGGTACAATGTATCAAAATAGTAGAAACAGAAACTAATAATGATCACGTATCTTATTCAAACACATATACAGAAAAATCAGTGTTCTCATAAAAGAACAGACTTTATCACTATCATACCATAGTATGAAAATTAATGTTTCCCTATTTTATCTCCTCTTTCTCTTCAAATGGCTATTTTTATACATTTCCTTGTAACAATACTAAGTACATATTGAAATCTTTTCATCCTCCATCTATATCTAAATTGATCTGAATTTTCCATTTTATGACATATAGATACAACAATGCTACTTAGGCAATTTCAATGATTTCAAAGGACAATGTAACAAGAAAATATAATGATAAATTAAATTAAATTAACCATCATCAAACAAAACAATCTCAAGACATTTTGCTGTAATAAGAATAAGTCAAACTTTTACTAGAGCAGCAGATTTATTTCTATATAGAGACTCTATGGGGGGGGAGATAGAAATGTTAAGCAGGAATTTGTGAATTCTCACTGATTTATTCAGAAATTCAGCCTATGTATTCTTGGATGGCAAATAGATTTAAGAAAGTTCCATGGAATTAATATTAAACAAGATATTTATATTACCCACCTTAAGGCTAAGGGAATATTGTAAGAATGAGGCAGAAAGAGTATAGAAGGACCCCCCAAAAAAACAGAGAAAGGTTGAAAAATATCTTCTGGATGAGACACAGACATTGCAACCATGACCTCACTACTGTAGGTGTGTGCTTTAGGTCTGCACAAGAACAAGCAAGGCATAGCTGAAAGAGAAGTATAAGATGCTATATCCTTCGTTGATGAAACATTCATTATTTCTGACTGTGACTATCACAGTCAGATAGATGGGGAGTGATTGTCTTCTGTTGTGAGCCCACTAGTTATTTCAGAACTATGGTGGAGAGTTCTATCCAGTGATTACACAGATGGCCCTGTTTAAACTAAATGGCTCATACATCAAACCAGAAGTCATGAATCCAGTCAGGAAATTAAGAGGGATGAGAAAAGGATGTTAAAGATGGGAAGGAAATACAAGAGGTTCACAGGGAGGAATCAGAATGCATTATAGTCATACAAGAAATAGTCAAAGAACAAAATTAAGTAAAAGAAAAATCCACTTGTGCTTCACTTAAGAAGTAGACTTTTTTGAAGTTTGTATTGAAGACAATTGGCTGAAATAATAAATAATGTTATACTTGTGTATATACAAACATAACCTTAAGTTAAAATTCAGCATACACTGCATGGGCTAAAGAGATGCCTCTAATATTAAATTATAGGCTTACTATCAATAAATCAATATGGTACATTGAGCTTTATTCTATACACATATATTATTGACACTGTTTATGCATGTTATAAAAACATTTTTCAGCAGTATTGTGAAACCAGGTGGTAACCAAGAGCTTCCTCTTTTTTTTTTTTGTGGAGAAAATTAACAAAAATTTAAATAATTGTTTAGGAAACAGGAGTCTTTTGCTTGAAGTTTTGTATGCATTTCATAAATCATGCATTGCCATAACTTAAGAGGAGCAAATGTTATTAGTCATTAGTATTAATAATTCAATCAATAAATAATGGATCATGTGAAGGACATGTGCCCATACTCATAGTTCAATTAGACTAAATGTGTGTTGCCTTGCTAATTCCGCCAAAACTAAAGAGAGTATCATAAAAATGCATGCAGAGCAAATGCTTTGGAAGTTCCTTTCATTATTTCAATATCAGACCATCAAACTCTGCCTCATGTGGCCTTCCAAGTATAGAGCTATCTAATTATGGTTCTCCCACCCATCAGTGCTTTCTCAAAAACACGGGCAGAATAGATATGCCACTAGCAAATCAGAAACTGAACTGTGTTCTGATGTCATCCTTCCATTCACATCCAGACCCCTTTGGTGTCACCCTGAAAAGATGTGGTATTACACAAACACGAACTACAGCTTATCATCTTGCCCCAGGTCCAGCCCTGAGAAGGTCAGTTTACTGCACACAGTGATGGGAATCTTCATGTCTCCTCTTCCCTGGAAGACGAATTACATGGTCAACTCAAATCTCTTGGTTACCCCAGCCAGTTCCTCAAATCTTACTGCATTTATAAAACCACAAGGCACCCCCCACACCTGCTTCTCTAACCGCCCTATTGAACTGAGAATGGCTTTCTTGTCTGTGGGTTTCCCAGGCCTCTGAAGTTCCATCTGCTGTCTTCCAATTTTCATATATTCATTCATAAGGGGAAAACGTATGTCCAACAACAAATAAAAAACAAAGATAAGCAATAGCTCTCCACTGAAAGCATCATTCATGCCAAGGAACACAGTAATGGGTTGGAGTCGATTTTCATCTATCATTCATCAATAAAGGTGGAAGCTGTATGTTTCAAGAGCCCCATCCAGAGCCCATCTGTTTAACCAGGCATGTGTCCAGTAGATGAGTAGGAGTAGGTGTAGGATTTAGACTCTTCACCCTTGCCAATCATCAAGTCATTTTATGTCAATATGTGTTCATGTCTAGATGAGCCTATCTGGAACACTAATATAGAAGTCATTTTCTTCCATAAAATTGCCAAAAATATGCAAAGTGTATTTTTATTGTGACTTCTAATATGACGTTGCCTCCACAAAACACTTCAATTACTATCCAACACTCACTAGGTAGACACATTAATATTTCTTCCACTTTAAGAAAATGAAAATAATTTTTGTGGGTTCAAGGTTATTTAATTTCTTCTTAATTATTTCTAATAAATTAATACATATCCCAATTAAATAAAGAGCTCCTTGAAAATAAGATCTGAACTTAGTGGCTACTTCTGTACCTAATAATTTCTAAATACATGTTTTAAATTGTGAGATAATTGACAGGCTTAGTTAATTCTTGTTTCATATAAAAAGTACTTATTTGCTAAAATCCAGAAGAACCAATCTTTGGCCAGACTTTATTTTCTAAAATCAAGACCTATTACAGAGCTCTTAAAGTTTACTTGAAATGTTTATAGAACTGACTTTAGTTCTTGCATGTAATTAAAATGGTATAAATGCAAAAGGGAGGAGGAGGGATGGGATAGGGGGTTTATTGGGGAGGGATGGGGAAAGGGGATAACATCTGAGATTAAAATAAATAAAATATTCAATTAAAAAAATAAATGCTTATAATTCAAAGCATATGAAATATATCTAGACCCATCAAAATGTCTTGCCAGGATGACTGATGACCCTGTTCTGGGCTATTCCTAGAATATCATGGTGGAGGGCAAGAGGCAGGATAAAAAACACTACAAACATGACCCCACTGTTCCTATCGTAAGATTTAGAAACTCCTTTCTATGCATGCTCACTAGGCAGAACATTTCAAATTCTCTACAATAATTTATTGCACACATACTCATGCTTGCTTTCTAAAGGAACTTGGTTCATATAACCCAGTAGTCATATCATTGTTGGAAGACAGGGCAGGAGCTCAAAGCAGAGACCTTGGAGGACTTACTCTACAGGGTTTGCTCAGCTTGCTTTCCTACACATATGCCATTAGTGACACCCTACAGGCCAGTTGGATGGAGGCATTTTCTTAACTAAGGTTCTCTCTTCTCAGAAGACCCTAGGTTGTATCAAGTTGACACAAAACTAATGTGCACATTATACAAATGATCAAATGTAATTAATGCTTGTGGGAACTTCTTGTTCCTTTTAAGCCCAAATTTAAATTTTTGATTAAACTTAACAAGTTTTTATATGTGTTAATATTCACACTTAGTGTATTAAACCAAAAATTTCAGCAGTACATTGTAAGCAGTCCTTTCTTGGGGTAATCATCTTAAATAATGAAAGAATATAGTAATTTCCAATAATGCACAAGTTTAGTTTAAAATAAAATTGATATAAAACTACTTTCTTCCTTTAAAAATATTCTCCTAAATAGTGCATGGTGTGTATGTCTCCTTTAGAAGAGATTAGTAATAAAAGAAATTAAAATAAAAAAGCTTATAATCAGCCTTGTGGAACAAATCATGAAAGCACTGGCCTGGAGGCCCAGCCAGCTAGGTTTTAATTCTACATCAGTTACTAAACAACTGATGGACATGAGCAGGTCGCCATTATCTCATTCATCTTCTGCCAGAAAACAGAGTCGCCCAGGTAACAGAGAACAGGATTCAAATTCTTCTGACTCACTGATAAAAAAACATAACTGTAATCTTTCTCATCTGAGAAAGATTCTGGAGACAATGGACACCCGGTGCAAAGTGTACTACGCATGATTTAAGGTTTTGGTCAGGGTGAGGGAAGGCAGCAACATTAATACCATGGTAGCCACCTTGAGCTTGTATTTCTGGATCCAAGACCAGTCAGTATTGATTGCTTTGTGCAACAAAACCCTATCCAATGATCTTATCCAACCATTCACATTCATTCTTTCGAGTAAATGTATTTATTCTACATATCTCGCTATAATTTAGAGCCAGTGGCAGGGCACAGGCACATGCTTGTGTCGGTCAATGAAAAATTTGAGGTCATTGGTTCTCTCCTACTATCTGAGTCCCTGAAATCAAATCACAGTAGTCAGTCTCAACTGTAAGCATCTCTATCCACTGAACCATCTTCCCAATACTACTTCTTAAATTTTTATTTGTTCACTTACTTACTTACTTGTGCGAATGGGCATATTGCCTTCATATGTGTCTGGTATCATAGGTGTGCCTGATGCCCACGGAAGCCAGAAGAGCGTGTCAGATTCTCTGGGACTGGCAATACAAACAGTTGTTAACCACCATTTGAATCCTCAGTGATCTTAACCACTGAGCCATCTCTCCAGCCTCAGCAGCATTTTTTAAAAACCATTTGAATGTTTCTTTCAGTTCATGAGTCTGAAAGAATCAAGTCTCTTATCTCCACAGTAATTATTTGTTTTCTTGCTTCATTTCTATCTCACCCTAAACTATCTTGTCAAACAAGCAACAGTCTGGGAGACCAGTCTTTAAACATTCATCAGAAGTGTTTGCACAGGGCTTTTGTTTGCTTTTCATCATATTATACAGGAAATTATACTTGTTTTCATCTGAATAGAATCCTGACCACCTAGTTCTGTTTATTTATTCTTATTTCTTATTACAATGGAGCACATGAGATGTCAAAATTATTGTTGGCAACAACTTTCCCAGGAGCTTACTTAGAATAACAATTTCATTCAAAACATGCTATTATAAAAGAAATGTCACCCTTTTTAATGAGACGCATTTGAGTTCCTGTGCTTTGAAGTTCAGAGTAGGAAGTGCTGAAAAAATAAAATGAAACGCCAAGCACGTGTCGAACTCAAGAACACATGCCTTCATATCAGGAGTGATCAACTCCACTGACATCTGTGGAAGTACAAGTCACACAGACAAATGCAGCCATCAGTTTGGCAAAAGCCCTTAGCTTATACTTTACTAGATTTACACCTTCCACACAAATTCTACAGAGTGCCAGAAGGTAGGGCCAAGGTTATGATTTCCTGCTTTGAAGCTGACAAAAAGAAAATTAAGAACAGGCTTAAGTGCTTCACATATAGAAAGCAGGTAGAGACACGTGACGAATACTTTACATTTCATTCTTACTCCAGAAGTCAAAGGAACCATTGATTATTCCAGAGTCTGTATGACTTGAAGAAGCTGGAACGTACCATGAAGCCAAAAGTACAACACAGAAGCCCCCAGTGCTGATAGAGATGTGCAAAGGCACCACAGATTACAAGAGCTGCTAGGAATTATTAACAAAATGTAATAATACAGAACAGAATCATCCTGACTGAAGAGCACAGAAGGAGATACAGCTGCCTGTTTTGTCAGCTTTCCTCACAGGCTGACTCTGGGTGCTCAGCAACCTTGGAAAATGCTTGATTGGCCCAATTCCTTCTTTTTAAAAGAAGATGGAGAAGAGGAGGAAGAGGAGAAGGAGGAGGTAGAAGGAAGAAAGAAAAGGAGAGGAGAGGAGAGGAGAGGAGAGGAGAGGAGAGGAGAGGAGAGAAAAGAGAGTTCAAGAGGACCGAGGATTACTTAAACATTTGTCTAGAACCAGTCAGACAGGAGGACGAGCAGTAAAATCAATTTAAATATTTAATGGCACCATCTTCTCACTGCTACATGTGTGCAAGCATCTGTGTAAATGTGTGTGTATACCCCAAGTTCAAAAGTACACAGGTAGTATGCACAAAGTCGACAACTGAATACTACTGTACTGAAGATCACTAAGTTGATGATGAAGAAAACAGAAGCATTAGCAGGTGGCTCCTAACATTCCATAATGAAGGCAGCTAACACACAATCAGCCAGTGCAGCATCCTCATCCCTATGCCAGGCTCATCCTTTGACAGTATGTCCTGGATCAATTGTAATTTTCGTAATGATAATACTGGCTCAGTTACAAAAATGGGATTACTTGAGTAGCCCAATCTTGGGTTTTCCAAACAATTAATGGACAGCATCTCTAAGTGGGGTAGGGGAAGATAAGTTCAAATGTATTATGGCTGTAGTAATACACGAAACAAACAGGAGTTTTAACTTGTATTTGACAAGAGAAGTTTTGATGACAAGCCAATTTTCATTTGAAAACTAAAAGATGTTTTTAATCTGAGAGCATATGATATACTTTTAGCTAATTAAATGTAAGCTTGACTATGTCCCTTATATACATATATTTTAGGGAGGCTGGGTAATTTGTTTCAATAAAACCAGCCAATATGGAAGAAGGAGGAGGAGGAGGAGGGAGAAGAAGGAGGAGGAAGAGGAGGAGAAGGAGGGATAAAGGAGAAGAAGGAGAAAGAAGGATAAGGAGAAGAGGAGGAAGAGGAGGAGGAGGAGGAGGAGGAGGAGGAGAAGAAGAAGAAGAAGAAGAAGAAGAAGAAGAAGAAGAAGAAGAAG
>NW_021604587.1:7936944-7945543 GCF_004785775.1 Grammomys surdaster
AGAAGAAGAAGAAGAAGAAGAAGAAGAAGAAGAAGAAGAAGAAGAAGAAGAAGAAGAAGAACAAGAACAAGAACAAGAAGAACAAGAAGAAGAACAAGAAGAACAAGAACAAGAAGAACAAGAAGAACAAGAACAAGAAGAACAAGAAGAAGAACAAGAAGAACAAGAAGAAGAACAAGGAGAATGAGGAGAATGATGAGAAAGAGGAGAAAGAGAAGAAGGAGAAGAAGAATTACTGCAGTCCCCCTGAAGGGAATAGGAACTCCACAGGAAGACCAACAGAGTCAACTCACCTGGACCCTTGGGGCTCTCAGAGTCTGAACCAATCAGAGAACATACAAAGGCTAGACCTAGGCCTCTCTGCACATATGTATCAGATGTGCTGCTTGGTCTTCATGTGGATCCCGAACAACTAGAGCAGGGCCAGCCCAAAAGCTGTTGCCTGTACGTGTACATGGGATATGTTCTAGCTGGGCTGCCCTGTCTGGCCTCAATGGGAGAGGAAGTAACCTCACAGAGACTTGAATGCTAGGGTGGGGGATATTAGGGGGGGAGGGGTGCTATTCAAAAAAGAAGCAGAAGGGATGGGGGAAGGATGTGGGAGGAGGTGACCAGGAGGGGGCAGTGAGTGAGATGTAAAGTGAATAAGTAAAAAAAAAATAAAATGAATAAAAAACAAAACCATCCAGTACCTTTTTAAAAAAAAGACTTTTGCACAGTTCCCTTGTTTCTTATTTTATCTTCCTTATGATATTATATACCCTTTATTTATCTCTGCAATAAAAGTTATTTTGAAGGATTTATTTTATAACATGGTTTATATCAAAGTAAATGAGCCAAAATGATAATTTGCAGTCATAGTAAATGACTGAGAAGACTGAGGCAGAACAACCACAGATGGGAAGGAGGGGGCTGGTGGACTCCCTTTCACATCTATGAAGTGGAAAATCAGTCAAGGCAGAGTTCACATTTGTCAGAATCAGCAAACCACATGTGATTCAGACACCTAGTGTTGGATAAATATTTACTAGATGTGTAGTGCAATAAGAGGAAGATGAAGGAAAAGAAACACATTTCTAGGAAAAATGAGAGGACTCCAGTATAACTGTGTTCAGATGGGACCTAGCAAATTGTGATCCGAACCTAGAGTCTATCATAGACATTGAGCAAGTTTCTTGAAGTCCAAGTGATTAGCTAACTCTTAGAGTTTCTGTTTACTCTTCAGTTATTTGATAAAAATAATAATCATACTGCAGCTTCATACAGGAGAGTGAGAGTCCTGATCTAAGTGACTTTCATGCTGAGGCTGAGAAAAGGTATTGTCTTTAAGCTGTGACCTTTACTACCATACACTCTGACACGTACCATTAACAGCATCCAGACCTAGCCTAATGTCTTGCAATGCAATGGGCCATTCCATTTTGGAGAACTCCATTTCCCTAGTCATACGGACTTGACCTATTCTATGCTATCACTGGGATTAGGGGCAGAAAGTACTTGTATAGAGTGTAGAGCCAGGAACGGGCCCTTTTCACATTCATTTTTAAAGTTCTATCTTTGGGCCAAGGTTCATTAAAGATTCAATTCTTGAAGTCCATAAGGAGAATGGATATCATCATTATTCGTATTTTAACTGTTTACTCTCTTTCAGATTGTGTGGATTTCATTTAAAAAGAAGTATGCTATTTTGTGCCTGCTCCATTCTTGGTGTCCTCTGTCCCCTCCCTAATCTCATGCCTTCTCTTACTCTGGCTCTTGCTGGGTTTAGCCAAGCCCCTCCCTCCCGCCCCCCCCCCCCGGTCCTGCCTGAGGCATGAGATGATGAGAATGGTAAGAATGGATTGCTAGGCTTTACTCCCCTGGGTCACCTTCTGAGGGTTTACTCTGAGCGGATTATGCCCCTTTAGTGAAGGTTACTAATCACAGTGCCTCAGTTTACAACAAGCCTTTCTTTCTCTCGGGTTCTGATAACCTGCACCTTCCCTCAGCTCTTTGGCCTAGAGTGGCAACAGCCTTGCTGTTGGTAGCCCTCTGGTTCTTGAACAATTCCTTAAAGTCTTCATCAACATCTGGCCCTAAATCTTAGACCTAATTCTACATAAACAATCTCCTTTTTAAGTTATCCTAATTTGTTTGATTGGAATTCTCTTAGGACCTTGATTGAACATGTATAGTTTATAGAGACTGGGCATTATAGGTGGCTAGCCAATATCATATCCATATTCACAGACCCTCCTACCTTAAATTATATAAGGCTTCATCCTGTCCCTATGTTTCCATTTGGGAAAATAAGCAATACAGAAAACTTTTCTATTAATTCAAACATATAGAAATATAGCAAGGCACATATAACTACATTGTAGCATGTTAGAGGATTAACAATACTTTCACAAATAACATATAAAAGAGAAAGTAGATTAAAGCCCAACTTATGGACCATTCCAGTCAATATATACATTCAAACAAATATATATATATATATATGTAAGGGAAGTATCTATGTATTATTACAAAATAAAGTTGCCATGCAACATCATTTATGAGTATTTTATGGCTCTAAGAAAACAGTATATATCAATATAATGTTTCAGGGCTTGTATAAGATTAAAAGTGGGGTAGTGTACATCTTTAAACCTACCATTTAAGAGGCAGAGGCAGGTGGATCTCTCAAAATTCGAGAACCATCAGGTCTACATACCAAATTCTAGGCCATCCAGATCTAAAAAGTAAGACTTTGCTGCAAAACAGTGTCTGCATCCGTGCTACATGGCTACTTGGATTGTTTCCAGTATTTTTTCTATTACCTATGAACTGTTCATTCATAAACATATTTGCATCTGTGTGTCTACAAACTGATACTGATAATTTTATAAATAAATCCTTCAAGATGTTTATGAGTCGCAGGGCATATGTATGTTCAAGTTTAAATGTTTAATGAAATTATTAAAGTGAAATTATTGAAATATGTGCTATAACTAATCAAAATTTGCCATGAATAATGACAAATTATTTAGGGGTGCCTGAAATATTAGCTTTTGACCATCAATAACCTGAACTAAAGTGTTCTGTCATATGATTGAGGTTTTGATTCCATTTGGCTGCTTTTGACTTAAATATAAAAACATCAGTGGAGTTTTCAATCATACATGAAGTAAATGTGTGAATTTCTAACTGGCTTGAAATATATCATTATAAAATGATTTGTTTTACTTTATCCAATCATTCATTCCTGTGTTTGCTTGTTTACTTGAGACTGGTTTTTATGAAGTCCAAGTTGTCCTAGAACATGAGTTCTTTTTTTTGTTTGTTTGTTTTTTGGGTTTTGTTTTGGTTTTGGTTTTTTTGTTTTTTCGAGACAGGGTTTCTCTGTATAGCCCTGCCTGTCCTGGAACTCACTCTGTAGACCAGGCTGGCCTCGAACTCAGCAATCAGCCTGCCTCTGCCTCTCAAGTGCTAGAATTAAAGGCGTGCACCACCACTGCCCAGCTTAGAACATGAATTCTTAATCTTCCTGCCTTATCTCGAAAGTACTAAAAGGGTCTGGGGTTTGCTTGCTTGCTTGCTTGCTTGCTTGCCTGCCTGCCTGCCTGCCTGCCTGCCTGCCTGCCTGCCTGCTTGCTTGCTTGCTTGCCTGCCTGCCTGCCTGCTTGCTTGCTTGCTTGCTTAATCTTGTGTGAGACTGGTGATGTATGTGGTGCAGGAGCATGCTATAGTGCTCAGACATAGACCATAGGACGACTCCATGGAGTCAGTTTCACCTCCCATCTCTATTTGTAGGGACCAAACTTAGATCTCCCTCCAGCCCATCTCAGAAACCCAAAGGGTCTATTTCTAAAGTCCAATCGCCTTATATGCTCTTCTGTGTTTACTAGCTATAAACTGAAACAGGTCTTGAATTTCAAAGCAAACTGAAGACTTTCTAATAAAATCCACTCTGAATTTAAATCATATTTCAGGAGCATAACAAGAAAGTTCAGAAGCTATTAGCTTAATAGAAATATCTGAAGTGTTTATTTAAAAAAATAAACATAGGAATGCTTCAGCTCAATAAGGGTTTCAAGGCTAAATATCTTGTTTCTATAATAATTCTGAATTTTCTTTTTCCATTCATTTAGAAACAGCTTTGGAACGCCTCCATGTGTGCTATGATTCACTGTGTAGCCCTTTCTTTTACACAAGTACAATAGAAAGTTGAAGAAAGATAGACTAGATTGGTTAACAGTAATCATCAGATCATCACTCAAATTTATATTTGTAGCCTAAATCCCTACTACCACACAGATGGCTTACAGTTGTTGTTTTATTTGATGCTTCATGCATTACTATTAGTTTAGTGCCCCCAAGAATCTGAACATACAGATACTGCTTATTGTTTATTATTTTCTTGATGAAAAGGTTAGAACACAGGAAGGTTAGGGTGTGTGTACAAGATAAAGTATTGGTGCTGGTATTTGAATTTATGTAACTTTACTCCAATGTTTGCAGTCTTAAGCAAATCCACAATTTCCCATACTCAGAAATGGCAGAATATGGATTAGAACAAAAGACATATATTCAGATTTCTATTTGTTTTTATATATTTAAAATTCTTTTTCTATTTATTATTAACTACACTCTCTAGGAAGATCAATTCTACTTACACTTAATTCAATATATCTTGTACTAATTTCCCCAAACTAAATGCACCATTTTAAAGCCATATTCATTTTCCAGTTTGTCCGACTCTTACTGTATAGATAAAATGTGCTACATTATGAAGGAGCAGAACTGGCTCTTCACCACGCCTCACTCACCCAATACAATACATCACACAATTCTGAGCTAACCACTTGTAGTAAATTGGACTTGTAATATGATCAGCTTATCCAAATGTTAAATAAGTCTATATATGACTCATTTCCATCATAAAGTCTGAGTCACCTAGCCCTGGACAAAGTCACATACTCTTTAGTAATTGTGTCAAGGTGGAACACATGACCATGGTCAGCACCAATAGATCAGCAAATAGATCGTGATGACAATGGTCTAAGCATCTATTATTTATTGAACAGTGATTATGAGCTTATCTGTCTGGCATCATCCCCCAAGCCATCTTGTAAATCGACAACAAATGAGGAAATTGAATCTATCAAAAGACTAAACTTGCTTGCCCAAGGTCATTCGGTCAGTAAATATTAAATCCCATGATTAAAATCTTTCACGGTATACCAGATTATCTATTAAGAAACTATACTTCTCTCAACAGATTTCAAAATAAAGGAAAATACAATAATTATGATAATAACAATTAATGTAGTACAACTGATTTTTTTAAAAAATCTAATTATATTGCATTTACATGTGTAATGTGAATTAAAATTATAGAAATGTTTTAATTATACTTTCCCCATATCATCTACAGAAAATTTTATATCAATCCACA
Source organism: Grammomys surdaster (assembly GCF_004785775.1). Taxonomy (NCBI): domain Eukaryota; kingdom Metazoa; phylum Chordata; class Mammalia; order Rodentia; family Muridae; genus Grammomys; species Grammomys surdaster. Next base: position 7,942,367 of record NW_021604587.1, read on the forward strand.
ATCTAATTTTCCAAGAAGTTAAACTTATTAGGGAAAGCTCATTTATAACATTGAATTTATGCTAACATTGCCAAAAGTGATACCTTAAATGATAAAAATTATTATGAATAAAGCAATGTAAACAAATATATATATATATGTATATATATATATACATATCTCCATGGGGTTTATGTTTATTAATTATCAATGTTTAAGAATGATCGTGCTCAAGTCAATGATGACCCATGCATCATTCATCAAGAAAGTGAAACTGAATAAATTAAGACTTTATTTTACTTATATTACCTTTACCTACCACATAAAGATTGAAAAATAGCATGGTAATGTGATGTTTTCATGCATGTGTACAATGTAATGGTTAAATCAAACTAAAAATGTATATCACCTCAAATATTTATCATTTCTTTAGTGTATCATTCAGATTTTTTTTCTGCTGGCTTCCTGAGATACGCTATGTCACTCTTACATGTTCACAATGAAATACATGAATAGAAGTCGGTCGTGTGAAGTAACCAGACCTCAGGTTTTCTGTCACCCACTCTTCTCACACTTCTCCTTGTGTTAGGGCTAACAGGTAATAAACTGATTCTATAACCTCAGCTAGCAAAACTCACAATAACAACAGCAAGTTTTCCTATTCTATTCCTAAATTACATAACTCTAACACTTCTCTAAATATAAACATTTATAAATATAACAAAATTTCATAATTATAGGTATATTGTGTTTATGTCAGCATAAGTCACAAAAACTATCATCAGAAATACAAGGAAAAAATCCAACTTTGCAAACATCAAATTTAGTCATTTATAAACAAAATCCCTCTTTCTTCTGTACACTAGAGATAAAATATAATTTGTATTTTCTGGATATCAAAATATAGTAATTACTTTTTCTTGTTACAGCTCATCAGGCCAGCTGTGGATTCTATAATAAAGATTAGTTTTATTCTAGTGCATTGAAAAGTAATGATATTAATCTCAGACAAATGTATTATCACTGGTGAGAAGCTGATTACTGACTACTGAGGCTTTTTACAAATTATTATTATTATTTTATAAATCTCACAGGATAACTAAGTAGTACTTACTAAAAATACTTTCAACTGAAAGTCATTCTGAAATATCCAAACCTCAGAAATAAAATGGAAGCATAAAGTTAATAAAATAATTTTAAATGATATCCTATAATCCATGGATATGACGAATCTGGTGTCAACCAAAGGAAGCATAGGACCTAATTTCACCAGTACTTTGTAATTTAGGCAGGGTTATTATTTTAATCCTACAGAAATATAAAATATAGGTCTTTATTGATGGCTCAGCAACTAAATTGTATTTCCTGCTTTAGCAGAGGACCTACATTTGGTTCCCATCACCAGCATAAGGCTACTCAGATTCACTTAAAACTCCAGTTCCAGGAGATACAATAACCTCTTCTGGCCTCCCCAGGCAACTGGGCATATACATGTTATGCATACACATAAACTGAAATCCATATACATAGTTAAAAATAAAAGTAAATTAACCTTTTAAATATATATACTATAATTTAATTATTTAATAACAATTTGTTGAGCAAGTAGTCTATATAGTTAGAATATATACTGGAAATAAATAGATAAATAAAATAGGTACATTATATCAAGTAAGAATAATATATCTATTAATTGTTATTTTGTAACAACAGATACATTTACAAGAGGGATGAGAAGGTGATTCCCTAGGTGTTAGGTGAAGAAATTGCTTTGCTAGGACCAAGGGATAAGTTGAGATTCCCAGCAGCTACATAAAAGCCTGGTGCGCCAACAGATGTCTGTAATTTTAGCCATCAAAGAAGTAGAGGAAGATATATTCTAGAAGCTTGCTCGCCTGCCAGACTAGCCAATTGTAAGCTCAGCTTCAGTGGCAGACCCTGACTTTAAAGCAAGAGTACAGACTTAGAGAAGAAAATATCCTATATCAACTCATGGGATCTATACACACGTGTACACATGTGTACAACAAACACATAAGAAGATGGAGAAGTAAACTTACCATTTAAACATCACAGTCATAATGCTTGAAATTCCTTAAGGAAAATATTTACAAGTTGATGGTACATTTTGATGTGTTTTATAGACGTTTGACCTGACAGACAAGAAGGCAGATTCCTTTCTTTCAGTTTCTCCCTTCTCCCACTTCTTCTGAATACAACTATAAATCCTGGAAACAGTGCAAAAGGCAGCCACATGAGGAATCTCATAGGTGTAAAGAGGAAGGGAGCTAATTGGGGGCCACAGGAATGAATGAGCTGCATAGTCAGCGGGCATCTCGCAGCTCCCATTCAAGAAAGATGGTAGGCAGGATTAGTGACTCCTAACACACAACAGAGCTCTAGAACAGTAGAACAGTAGAAGGTATCCCAAGTAGACCCAGCTCCCCCAGAGCTCGACAAATGTCCCATTGACAACAGCAAGTGAGCCAACAGCATCAGGAAGAAAGTCCCATTGAGGATAAGCCAACAAGCCTACAAGAAAAGTACTTTCCTGCCTTGGATCCGAATCACCACCATCACCTTCTCCTCCTCTTCCTCCTCCTCCTCCTCCTCCCCATCCTCCTCTTCCTCCTCCCCATCCTCCTCCAGTACTGGCAAAGAGGACCTGGCTTCTAACACCCTCCTGATAGGGAGGCTCATAGACATGAGATTCCTTCCTCCACTGTGTCACTCCTATGGCTGGGGGAGGGGGCCTGAAATAGAGACATTGTCACAAAGTTCCAGCCCTACAAAGGATTTCTGTTCCCCACAGTTGGGGACATAGAGTTTGATAAAGTTTCTGGCCTCAGAAGTCATTCCTTCCACTAACAGTCCCAAGAATCATCCCTTAAAAAAAGACAGATGATAGATAGATGATAGATAGATAGATAGATAGATAGATAGATAGATAGATACATAGATACATAGATACATAGATACATAGATAGATACATAGATAGATACATAGATAGATACATAGATAGACACATAGATAGACACATAGAGAGATACATAGAGAGATACATAGATACATAGATAGACACATAGACACATAGATAGATACATAGATACATAGATAGATACATAGATAGACACATTGATAGACACATAGATAGATACATAGATAGATACATTGATACATAGATAGACACATAGATA
>NW_021604587.1:7945553-7958763 GCF_004785775.1 Grammomys surdaster
ATAGATACATAGATAGATACATTGATACATAGATAGACACATAGATAGACACATAGATAGATACATAGATAGATACATAGATACATAGACACATAGATTGATAGATGATAGATAGATAGATACATACATACATTTATAGATGATAGATAGATAGATAGATAGACTTTCTAGCTATTTGTAGGAAGGTCACTTTATAACACAGGGTACCTGATGCTTCTTTTCTTTCCTTTGAGACTTAGCTTGCTTTTCTTTCCTTAGCTTTGGGTCTTAGTTTACAATCCCAGGGAAATAGGAAATATCTTATTCAATATTTTATTATATTAATCTATTTGAAACTTAATTAGAAAACATTAAATTTTGTTTCAAGTCAAAATCTTAGTAATTCAATTCTTAAATTAGTTCTACAACTTCTAAAGAATAGAATTCAAATCAAAAGTATGCCTAAAATACTAGATTTTAAAATATTAAATGTTGGTGCAAAGAGATGGATGGTTTATAAGATTTTTGAAAGTTTTTGTCTAAAATCTGTTGATGCCTAAATATTTATATAAAGGTTACACAGATGAATCCCTGAATACATTTTCTATGTTAACTTTTAACCTCTACTTTTAAAATCTTTGAAGAGTAACTGTGTACCTGTTAGTCACTGTTATGCTGGCTACAGAAATGGCTGAAATTGTGATAAAGATGACTAATCCTTGAGAACTCTTGGTGAACTCATTGCCTCTCATATCAGGGTGTCATTGCAAGCTACTCTATCTTATCCTAGCTTCTAAGTGTTTCAAGTAAACTTGCAGGAATATTTTTTATTGAATATTTTATTTATTTATAATACAGATGTCATCCCCTTTGTCAGACCCTCAGCCAAATATTAGGCAGAGCTAGAGGAGTCTTGTGGAAAAATAAGGGGAAAGATTAAAGGAGCCAAAGGGATAAAGGACACCAAAAGAAAACCTACAGAGTCAAATAATCTTGGCCTCTAGGGGCTTACAGAGAGTGAACCACCAACTAAAGAGCATGTAAGGGGCTAGACCAAGGATCCCTACACATTTGTAGCAGATGTGCAGCTTGGCCTTCATGTGGGTCCCCTAACAGTTGGAGCAGGGACTGTTTCTGACTCTGGTGCCTGTCTTTGGACCCCCTCCCCCAAGCTGGGCTACCTTGTCTGGCCTCAGTGGGAGAGGATTCACTTAGTGCTGCGACTTGATGTGCCAAGGTGGGCTGGTACCCCTGGATAGATTCCCCTTCTCTAAGGAGAAAAGAAAGGGTCATGGGGCTGGAGAGTTGTGAGGGTGAGACTTGGAGAAGAGGGAAGGGGGCTGCAATCAGGATGTAAAGTGAATAAATAAAGAAAATAATGAAAAATCTTAGCAAATAAACTTCAGCAGTATACAAAATGTTTTTAAAAATGAGAATTTAGGCACCCACAGTACAAAAGAGTTCAGAATAAGTTAGAAATTGTTTTATATATCCAAAAGAATGCCTATCTTGCAGTATGTATTCTCTAAGTGCTTAGTAAGTAAAACAGTTAATAAACAAATGAATCTGTTTAAAGTACACAGTAACAAGTTAAATAAAATTCAAGTAAAAATGCAAATTTAACAATCCTTACCATTATAAAACTGGATGTTTATTACAAAAGTAAAGTGTTTTTTCTAATAGAATATTATATACAGAACAAGATTAAAGTATTAGATCACATTTTTTAAAAATAATCATTAAAAAACAAAAAAAAAAAAAAACAAAAACAGAACTGTTGAAACTCGCCTAAGTGTTAGATGAGGTTTCCTAAGTGGTACTAAGTACACAGAGAACCACACCTCTCTCTTCTGCCAGATGTAATCACAGAACAGATGCTGAACATCATAGCTAACATTTAGAAGATGAAGGGGATTTTATCTCCCACTTCCTAAGCTATTCCTAGGCAAATAGACATTACCATAAAGCCTTGTCCCCTTTGTAGACGTTTTCATTCATTTTAATTAGCATACAAGATAATCAATAGTATATCATTTTTGAACAAACTACATATTAGTTATTCTCCTTCCCTTTGTGTCTCCACCCCTGCAATCCCCTCCCAGCCTCTCCTCTTCTATCATATTCCGTATATTGTATCCTTTTGCTCAACCCAAACCCAATCCTTTCAAATTATCTATTTTAAGTCTCTCTTGGTCTCTTTCTAGATTTTTAGGCTTTACCCACATTTGTACATTTTTTCTTTTCTCTCTCTCTCTCTCTCTCTCTCTCTCTCTCTCTCTCTCTCTCTCTCTCTCCCTTTCTTTCCTTTTTTTTCCTGTTATTTCTTCTTTGTTTTCAAGACAGGGTTCCTCTGTTAATCTCTCTGCTTGTCCTGTGAACCAGGTTGGCCTGAACTCAGAGATCTGCCTGCCTCTTCATCCCAAGTTCTGGGATAAAAGGTGTGTACCACTACCTCCCTGCCATTCACATACTTTGTAGATTGTCAACTTAATCATTTTAGTAGAGATTATTCATGATTTTCCCTTCAATAATTTCCCATTAAAGGTAGCTCTGGGACTATCAAAGGGCTCCTCTAGAGCTAATGGCTGATTCTTCCATTATGCTACTGTAATGTTCTTATGCTTCAATCCACAAAGCAATTTAAAAAAAAAAAACAGCGAAGTCTGCGTGACCTGTAAGTTTTCCCATATAGACAGTTTTCCCATATAGATGGCTGTGTCACAGTCTGTTATATCAATTACATCAATTAACACAAGCAGTGGAAACACCACTCAGGTTTTTTATTGTCAGTCGATAATACCCAGACCTTCTAACATACCCAAAGCCCATTATGTCTCACAAGACTCCACACCAGCACTGCACAAGGAATGCTGCCATTCATGGATCAAACCCATCAGGAATTACTCTCAGTGCTGAATTTGAACTATTTATTATAGATTGCAATAATTTCATATGAGAATGAGAAATAGTAAGATTATATACCATACCAGTTTTGGATAAAATTGTAAGGCTGAACAACTGATCTTCAAGGGAAACATATATTTATGGATATGTAATACATGCATAAATGTCTTGTAATATCTCATAATATTTATAAGTATATTTATATATAAATATATTTTGGATGTCTACACAAAGACTATAAACTAACAACTTTTAATATATAAACATGTATATTTTCCTTTAGAGCTCAGTTAATATGTATATGTGTCTCTCTACATCCAAAAATATCTATTAGAATTTTAATTGCTCTTAAAAGATCATTGGCTTTCTTCCTTTCTTTCTGTTAATTTAAAAATTGAATTTGTTTATTATGAGTGTGTGTGTGTGTGTGTGTGTGTGTGTGTGTGTGTGTATGTGTGTGTATTAGTTTTCTGCTTCAACTATTTGGATCCCAAGGATCAAACCCACAGCCTCCTACATTCTGAGCAAGTACTCTCTTACTGAGTCCTGTCCGTGGCCTTCATTTACCTTCTTTTTGATTATATGATTTTTCAAACACTTCATTTTATTATGAGGCTAATAAATCTAAACTCTCTATTTGAGGCCCTAAGTCATCCTTTCAAATTAAGACACAGAAACAGCTTTCATTTTTGAAAAAAAATAAGTTTTTTAATTGATAGATTACACATACCAATGTCTTTTCTGACCTAATCAGTCAGTACTTATCCAACAGTTGTTAAAATAGGTACTAGGGAGTAGAATTCATGATATTCCAAATAATCATGAAATTATAACATTTTCAACATTTTTACATAATTAATTTGGTTAATTTTGAAAGTATGTAAATTAGCCTAAAATGTAAAAATCCCTTAAGAAGAGCCCGTGTATCAAAAGACAACAGGGAAAGTGTAGCCCAATAGCCATTTCAGAGCACACTTTCAGCAGGCCTCTTCTGAAAAGTGCCTTCTTAACGCTATGCATTGCTGAAACCCTGACTTTATGGTGTTCAGGGTTGGGTGCTCCATCTCACTGGTTTTGCTATGAAACCATTCAGGACAGACACTGGTCAGAAAGTAAAGGATCAGCCAAACTAGTCTCTCTCTCTCTCTCTCTCTCTCTCTCTCTCTCTCTCTCTCTCTCTCTCTCTTTCTGTATCTCACTAAAGTGACACTTTATATATCTGTCACCAGAAAAATTGAAGCCCTAATATAGATGGAAACATTTCTTGGTCATTACTCATCTCATTAAAAGTATTCTAATTTTTTTTAAAGTTGTAACTGAATAAAAATTAGTATGTTTTTAAATGCTATGACAGATCGATCATATGCTATAATCATGATGTTTTAGACCAACTAGAAAGTTAATCAATATCAGAAGACTGTCTCCAAACCCCTTTGGAAAGTGGAATTGCTCCCTTTCATTTCCAATACCTCACCATTTCTGAGAAGCACTGGAAATAAACATTTATATTTATCATAAGATTTAAAGGTGTGATTTGAATATCAATAATGATTCCAGAACTTTCCTCCCGTCTGTAATAGGCTATGCCCTGCTGCTGTGGACACCACTGACAGATCCTCATGTCCTAATGCACACCCCTGTCTGTCACGAAGATGAAGCATTTGAACAGAGAGAACGCCATTGGCCATGATGATGATAGTTCTCTGCTTAAAGAATAAACTGGAGGAAGAGGGATATCCTTATTATATGTCCCATCAAAGTCAAATTTGTGCTTTCTAAAATTTTCTGGATGTCTCCACCATACAAGTCTTTAAGATGGAAAATACAAAGAAACTCAAAAACTCCAGAGCAAATCCAACCTGGTATATGAAAGTGCCCTAACTCTGGGAAGCCAGACGTAAGGATAAAACTCAGTTGAGTTGTCAAGGAGGATGGAAAGTGGCAAGCTAACTTCTGGATGTAGTTAACTAACACCACACCTTTAATGCCTTCACACTCAGCACCTTTGAAAGCACTACACTGAGTTAATGAGGCGGGGAGGTGACCTCTGATGCCCTCACCATATGATGGCTTTACCCTTTGATGCTCCCACTCCCTGATACCCTTTGGTATTTTCACCCTCTGATGCCTTTACCCCCTGGTATTACATTCTTTCCTTGGGATGTTTTCACAGCATCTGCCTATCCTCATAAAACCCTAAAGACAAACCAAAGATAGATTCAAAACTCATGCTGGGGAACTGATGGGTTTATTGGGATTACTTTCACAGTACAGGTGACTCCAAATCAGATATGCTAGTAAGTCTAAACCACCAAGGATAATGGTTTCCCCATAGTCAAATAACAGGACACCTAGTCGTCTAGTCCCTGATTATATACTCTAGATCCTCCCTGGACACCAAAGCCATGTGCAGTTCGGGCAGAACTGCATACAAATGCTGCAAGGAATAGCTACAAATTCATGTGAGGGTCCTTTGGACCCTCCTGACAGTCTCGTGGAGCAGAGAATGTCTACAGATAGACAGGCCTGATCCTGATGGATGCTTGTAAATAAACACAGCTGATTTCATGAAGATGATGACACTTTGACTCTTAGGATAGTTTCCTATAACATCCTCTTTGCCATCACCCACCCTCTGATGAATTCACTCCTATCACCTTCAACCTCTGATACCACCACCTTCTGTTGTCTTTGCCCGCTGATGAATTCATTTTCTGTTGCTCTTAGTTCTGATGCTATATTTTTTAAATATTCATGATCTAACTCTGAGGTCATAGAAAATTGGGAGCAGGCAACTGGAAAAGGACTTGGAAGGTAGAGGCTTATCTGACATGCAATTAAACTTGTCTATAAATAAAGGTACAAATTAAGCTGACAGAAAACAGACACAGAAGACTGAAAAACATAGAACCACATAACATCCTAGGACACTAGTAGATGGGTACAAACCAAGTTTTCAAAAACTGTATCAGTATCATTTGCTTAAGACCTGGAATTGGGTAATACTGTTTGTAAAGATTTCTATTCAAAATACTTTTTACAATTCTATTTATTTTATTGGCTATTTTATTTATTTACATTTCAAATGTTATCCCAACTCATGTTTTCCCGTCGGCAAACCCCCTATCCCATGCCCCCTTCCACTTGCTTCTACAAGGGTGCTCCCCTACCCACCCACCCACTCCTCCCTCACCACCCTAGCATTCCCCTATACTGGGGCATCAAACCTCTACAGGGTCAAGAGGCTCCCCTCCCATTGTGGCCAGACAAGGCCATCTTCTGATTCTTATGCAGCCTGGAGCCATGGGTCCCTCCATATGTACTCTTTGGTTGGTGGTTTAGTCCCTGGGAGCTCAAGGTGGGGTGGGGTGCTTGGTTGATTTTGTTGTTCTTCCTATGGGGTTGCAAACCCCTTCAGCTCCTTCAGTCCTTCTCCTAAGTCCTCCTTTGGAGTCACCATGTTCAGTTTGATGGTTGGCTGTGAGCATCCACCTCTATATTTGCCAAGCTTCGGCAGAGCCTCTCAGGAGACAGCTATACCAGGCTCCTGTCAGCAACTGCTTTGTAGCATTAGCAATAGTGTCTGGGTTTGATGACTGCAGAAGGGATGAATCCCTAGGTGGGGTGGTCTCTGGATGGGGTTTCCTTCAGTCTCTGCTCTACTCTTTGTCCATGCATTTCCTTTAGACAGGAGCAATTCTGAGTTAATAATTTTGAGATGGGTGGGTGGCCCCATTCCTCAACAGGGGCTGTGCCCATCCACTGGACATGGACTCTACAAGTTCTATTTCCCCTTTATTGGGTATTTTGGCTACTGTCATCCGTGTTGAGTCCTGGGAACCTCTTGCTTCCCTGGCAGCTGGGACTTTCTAGTGGTTACCCCTAGTTCCCCTTCCCCGACTGCTGCACACCTCTGCTCAATTTCTCGGCACTCTATATTCCTTCCACACCTGATCCTGCCCCCTTTTCCCTCCTGCTCCTTTCTCCCTCCCAGGTCCCTCTCTCCCTCTACCTCCTGTGATTATTTTGTTTCCTCTTCTAAGTAGGACTAAAGCATCATACTTTGGTCTTATTTCTTCTTGAGCTTAATATGGTCTAGAAAATATTCTGAGTGTGGTAACCCAGTCACAAAAGAAAACACAGGCTAAGTACTCACTGATATATGGATATTAGGCAAAAGGCTTAGAATATCCATGATACAACTCAAATTAGTTTATATTTCATATTCCTCTTTATTCTATGGCCCAGATTTTATGAGCTAATAACTATAGGTCTAAATATGTCTAACTGTAAACAGAATTCTAAATTTTGTTATTAATTTTATTAAGAAATTTTATTCCTGAACAATGTCAGCTGGATGGACAACCCACAGCTCCCAGGGACTAGACCAACCAAGTAGAGTACATGGAGGGATCCATGGCTCCAGATATCCATAAGTAGCAGAGGGTATCCTTGTCTGACATCAATGGAAGGGTAGACCCTTGGTCCTGTGGAGGTTCAATGCACTGGTATAGGGGGATGCTAGAGTGGTGGGGTGAGAGTGGGTGGGTGACTGGGGGAGCACTCTCATAGAGGCAAAGGGTAGGGTGGAGAGGGCTGATGGGATGGAGTGGTTGTGAAGGGGTAACCAGGAAGGGGAATATCATTTAAGATATAAACAAATGGAATGATAAATTAAAAATTAAAAAGAAAGAAAGAATGAAAGAAAGAAAAGAAACCTGACTCCCAAAATATTTCAGTGATTCTTCAAAATTAGCTAAATATACTTCCTTAGGCTTATGTGTCATTAGTCATGAGGGAGGAGTGCTTTTTGAAGTATCTGAATTGCTTTTAGTGAGATTTGCAATCAGTCTGAACAAATTATAAAGCAGCCTAGAATAATGCACTGAAATAAATTAATGGATTTGTAAAATAGTATACTGAGCAAAGATAATTATAAAAGTAAAATGTGTAACCTTATTCACTCCTAAGATCTATTGTCAGAAGACTAAGAATGAAGCTAAAGTCTTCTCAACACTCATGAAAGGCTGCTATCTGTTGGCTGGTTTTTTTTTAACATAAATTGTATAAAACATCTAACACTAAAGAAATCCTTCATAATATGCCAAAGCTTTGCAGACAATACATGTGAGCTGTAACTTTGAATATGGCCTTAGGGAACAAGAGGATTCTTTAACTCACACACAGTAAGAGAGTTATTAAACCTATGTTTGACGGTTCCTCATCTGGACTCCATAGTAATTAATTATATAAGCCGGTGTTTCCCAAAGACTGAGACAGAAGACATTTTGTACATTGTACATGAGGACCATTCTTTAATACACTAGATCTGTGCTTATTTTAATATGCCAAAAGAAATACATTTATAAATGCATAACTGAAAGATTGAGGCTCTGAGTTCATGAGTACTATTATTTAATAACAAGAAGGAAACTTTTTCAAAAAGTTACTACATTGATTTATATTGTACGTGTTTGATGCATGTGTGAAGGACTGAGAAAAACTTGTGGAAAATGAATCCTTCCTTCTACCACATGGGACTCAGGGATTAAACTCGGGTTGCCAACTTGGCATCAAGCAGCTGTATGCACTGAGCTCTCTCCAGTTACCAAGAAGGTAACTTTAATTTCTAAAAATTAAAAATCTAAAGTTAAATTTTAAGTCACTAAACTTCTATTAAAGAAAAATGTTTCCTTCATTGTATGCAAAATATTAAATAATTTGAATAATTTATACCTATAATAAAAATCACAATGTCTCAAAAATGAAGGTTAAAAGCTGATGTATTTTATTTACTTAGGAACTAAACATAACCTAGTATGTGGCATTTAATTTGCAACTGTTTTTGACTACTACTTGTGTCTTCTGTGCATTGAATGTTGACTCTCGCACTTGCCTTCCCGTCTAAGGTATAGGCTGAATTTCACAGGGTCAGGATGAACACATCACAGGAATGGACTGTATGCACAGGGCTTTGTATTCACCTGTGACATGCTCACAAAGATGTGTGGCAGCATTCCTTTCTTTAACCCATCGAATCAGCTTTTCTGACACTTATTTCAATAGCTTTCTGGATAACCTGCTCATATGTGTTAATATAAAATGATAATATATAAGATAAATTATAAAATTTCTACATTTATAAGAATAAATTTATAAATTATAAATTGAATATATAATTATAAAATGTTAATATAACATAAACATATAATTATAAAAATTAAAATTATAAATTTATAAAAATTTAAAATGTTTGGATCCTCTCAAAAAAATTGTCCACTGTGTCTGACAAAAAATACAATGAAAATAAATTGGAGTTTTTGTGTAGAAGTTGACGATGTTAACTTCATCCCAGATTATTTTAATGAAAATATTTTCTTTGTTATAAAATGAATGGCTAATTGAGGTGTTAATTATCAATCTATAAAACTGTATGGCTAAAGCTTGTAAGAATACAGAGAAAAAAATCACATTTTAATATGGGACTTATGTCACTAGCAGGTTCCAATGTGACACACTCCAAGATACTCAAATGATGTCACAGTGTGAGGGAGTGGAGAGACTGAGAAAAGCAGAGCATGAGACCCCTCTACCAAGCAACTGAGTGGTGGTGCCAAATCATTTCTCTTCTCTGAGCACTGACTTCCTTAATAAAGAAGTCACTTACATTTCTTATAAATAGACTCTGACAATAATCAAAGATGGCAAGGCAGAAAGAGAAACAGAACCTAGTTATGAAATGGTATTCCTAAGATTCCTATAAAAGCTGATGCTTTTATAATCTAATGCCAGACTTTTCATTATTCAGGATACACGAACCTCTATCTTTTGTCACTATTAATTTTGATTTCTGTTATCTATAGCTAATAAATCCCTCACCAGGGAAATAACACAGAAACATAAACAAATACCTACATACACACAGAAACAAAAACACACACAGGTACACATATATAATACATGAAAACATACAAACCATACACGCACACACACACACACACACATGCACACACATACATACACACACACCATATACCCTACAAGGGAAATAGAATTTGTATAACTAATTACAAGAAATTTAAAACTTTGAAAAGTGAAAAATCAGTGGGAATTAACTCCAACTACGATGATAATTCATCTATTTACTATGAAAATCACTCCAAGATAATACTATTGACCAATTAGTGAATTAATGTACAAAGATATGTAAACAGGAAACACAAGAACTGTGTCAAGCTTTGAAACTATCTAGCAACCATCTGTCCTTATGAGAGGCCCAACAATTCAAATGATAACAAGAAGAGAAATGAAATTCTCAAGTAGAGTAATTGTGGATGAGGGCTTGATGAAGCAGGCACTACCACACACTGATAATAAGAATATAAAATTTTATGACACGTTAGGGAGCCCATCTAGTGATACTGAAACATAAAGGTGTTACGGTTGTATAAATTACAGTATAAAACTCCTTCTAAATAGTGTAAGATATTAAAACTGCTCTTATAAATTATATATATTAAGAATACCAATCATATCCCATTAAATGAGAGAAGAAAATATAAAATCTTAAATACTTTATACTTAAAACTATAAGTATATTCTTAATTACTTAAGGGAGATAGAATTAACAGTTAATGCTGGCATTTTTAGTGCCTGTATGTAAAGGTAAATTCTTTTGAAGTTGTATTGAGCTATACAATTTCTGCTTAGGACAAAGACTACTACCATGTGTTCTATATTTTAACCAATGTAAGATGAGATGGAGGGGTGGAATGAGGGATGCTCATGTCCCCGGCATTAAGCACACCAATAAACTTCATACATGTAAAACTTTTGGCCAACTACCATCAATGTTGTAAGCTCCCTATACATGAGTTTCATGAGGTTATACATGTAAAGACATATTACAATAAATTACCAAATAGCTGCTCATATAATCAGATGGGATGAACCTGAACCCAAGCAGGAAAAAAAAAATTCAAAGGCCACATGGTCAAACAGCCTGAAGCTGCAGGCTATTTGGGGATGACAACAGTTATCAAAGATGGATGGTATTATTTGAAGACAAGGACTTGAAACCCACAGGGCTAAGTACCCCCAAGCATCAAAGAGGAACAACAACCACAGACAGCTGCCAAATTCCAAGCATCCTGAGGGCTGAAAGGTACAAGCTGCATGTAGGTCGCGGCAGTTTTAATGTCTATGGGAATGCAAAATGCCATCGGCCCTGACATCAATGAGAATGGACAGACATGCTTTTGTGTAAGAGCAGAAATGAGCTTCATCTATGTTTGAGCACATTTTCCTTTAAAACCCCTTTCTTCAGAATTAGGTATTGTATTTCTCACTACTTGTCCTAAGGACCTAGATAAGGTAATTGAAATCAATAGTTGAGAAATGATACCAACCAGTTACATCCTGCAGATTATTGCGGCAACAAAGCAGGGACGAGTCCATCACAAAAAAAAAGCTCTATCTGTGACCATGTGAGAAGAAAACCTCCAGATAGAAGTACATTAAGGAGCTAATACAGCCATTTACAAGGCAAGGAATGAACCAGAGTAACGACCCCTCATTCCAGGGTATATCTAAACATGAAAAAAAATCCATTTGAGTCAAATACCAGTTACTCAGTTTACTGTTGGATTTGTAACAGAATTGTATAAAAAATAATATTTCTAGGTTTAAAATTTCACATTTTTGCAAGTTAACATGTTATATACCGAGTGTGCATGTGCATTATACAATTCCATCCTGAGATGACGCAGTAGGACACTCAGTCTCCTCACAGATGATATTTTTGCCAATAACTGACTGCTTTGCCTGAAGGTCTTTCTGTGGCTTCCAGATCCAGTTGGTTTGCCATGAGGCAGCTCAAGCATTTCTCATAATCCAGGTGCTACAGAGGAATCTCTCAACAACCAAATCAAGGCAAACATTGCTGCACAACCAGCCCAGAGTCTCTCTTGCTGGATTGATTGCCCTTAGTATTTGTTTTGCACTGTTTTCTGTTATGCATTGTTTTGCATAGTGTTGTTTTGCTTTGGCTCCTAGAGATCTGCAGTGGGACTCTGCTCTAGTGATGATCCACAGTGGTGACTTGCTTGGTAATAATGCTTTATGATCCTTCTTGCTATCTTGCCTCTCCTCACTCCCGGAGCTGTCCTAGGATCACCTATCAAATGCTTTACTTTAATGCTTCTCTCATGGTGTGCTTTGAGAGTCACTGAAATTAAGTGACTGCTATTCTTGTGAAGAATCTCTGTCAACTCCTTTCATCCAGTTATGCAACATGAGTATTTCTGATTCCCTTTTCTGTTTACCACAAAGACTTCAGTCAAAACATCTTTTTTCATAGCCGTCCTGCCCACTATCTCCTTTTTCTAAACTATGTGAATAGTCAGTATCAAGTATTTTTCAAGAGAATAAAAAGTTTTGGGTTCTACATTGTTAGCCTTAAGTATGATTGTGTACTGTAAAGTATTTAAGTACATACTAACTTAAAATGACATAAACTTCTGAGGTGTGTAACACATATGCAAATCATGAAACCAAACCTAAATTACAACTGAAATACCAAGCCTACAAATCAATAAAATGTAACACTGAGTCTATGTAGTTTTTGCTCCTGCTTACTCCACTAAGATGTGGCTCTAGCTTAAGACTGTAGAGTCTCTACAGCTGGTAAGGTGCTGAGAGCCTCTCAGTCCTTTGGTAGCTTCATCAACAGCAACATTTTGTTCACTCAATGTGGACATTCTAACACACCATACAGGGCCACATAACTGAATGCAGCAGACAGAAAAAGTTGGCAACAGTAATGAAAGACTTGTGGATGGATATGGCTAACGACGGCTCATTCAAAATCAAACAGAATGAATCCCAGGTGTTTCTGGTAGCTGTCATTCATGCTGCATGGCATGAGCTCACTCCAGCATTCAATCAGAGCTCAGAACGGGCACTGTCTGCACAGGCATGTCTTCACACCACTCGACCGCAGAGGACTAACACAGGCACCTAAGCTCAGAGCTGCTGTGTTCCTGCTACACACTTAGGGAGTTTCTTTCTCATATAGAAGCATGATGGATTAAGGAAAGAAAACAAAGACATAATATTTTCTGATTTTCATTCCTCAATGGAATAGAAATAAATCAGAGACAATACATATTTAGATAGTATTATACTAGATTTTGACTTTTAAAAATTGCTGTTTGAGAGGTTGGGGTTTTTAGCTCTCTTGTCTAGCCAGAAGAAGGCCCTGGATTTTGTCTGAGAGAGAGAGAGAGAGAGAGAGAGAGAGAGAGAGAGAGAGAGAGAGAGAGAGAGA
>NW_021604587.1:7958773-7968847 GCF_004785775.1 Grammomys surdaster
AGAGAGAGAGAGAGAGAGAGAGAGAGAGAGAGAGAGAGAGAGAGAGAAACAACAACAGCTCTTTGAGTTGCTGACTTGAATTTACTTTAAAGCTTTCAATGAATTCTGGCTTGGGGTTAAGACAGAATTTCCAACCTTTTTGATATTAAATTAAAATATCAATCAATTGATCCTGAAAATTTTTGAAGATACTCTACCTCCTCAGTATCAAATAGTCAACCAAGACTTACTTCTTTATGAAAAGATAAACACATGTGTCTTATTGTACACAATTTATTTTTCTTGTATTCTTAAAGAATGATGAAAGTATATTTACAGCAAAAAATCACTTTAAAATAAATGTCTTTATAATTTCTCATCGCTAAATGTTTATATACCTATTCTTATACCTGTATATCAGGGATGATGTAAAAAACATCTGGAAAAAAGGGTCATGAACTGTAAGTTGAGGTCCTGGTATTTTCAGGGGTGGGACTGTCCACACAAGAACCATGCTCTGTTCTCAGTAATCCCCTAAGTGCTTCTCAGCACAAGTGTGCTTATAACACGAGAGGATAAAAGAAACCAAATAAAACACAAACAAGTAAGCTCTGGGGCTGGTCAGCTGTAAAATCATCTAGATGGTATTTATGTTGCTTTTTAATGCTGATGCAAGAATATACATTTTAAGTGATGATGACAAATATGGATCTACATCAGAGGACTAACAGCTATTAAATATTGTCATTACTTTTTTCCTGTTTGTTTCTTTGTATCCAATTTCCTGTCCATACTCATTATACACCTAGGAGAAAGCCAGATATCTCTGCATGAACTGCATCAATGTCATGAGGCCTTCAGTTTTTCCAAGGCATCACATCCATGCCAACCACGCAGACCACAGTCTACCTGCCTGATCTCCCTTCTTCCTTCTGTACTTTTCCTCATACTGAAGAGAAAAAGAAGCAAGGGAGAAAGAATATGACTCAGTAGCCAGAGAAGACCTAGGTACCATGTATGTTTCCTGGAGTTTCTTCAAGCAGAATCTCTAGGTTCCTCATATGCTGTACAAAAGTCTCTGTGAGGTACTTTTGTTTATACATTCATTCATGATTCTCAATCTGTTTGAGATTTAAGGTGAATAGAAATCAACTATTAATCAATGAATTAAAGCTCTCTGTTATTCTAAAATTCAGAGTGATATATTGAAATATTAGCATCAAATTAAGAATTAGCAATATTAGAAAATCCATATTTACTAAAGAGTAATATTTTCACTTATGAGCATAATCAGTATAGTGAGAGATGAGATGTAATCATGAATATGAATCAGGAAATTAACTTGGTACTTGTCTCCCATACCTGCCTAAAGTGAATTTTCTGAATCTACTAGTGAATAAAAATTCCACTCCAATGAGCCCACAATCTCTGGACATGATTAAGCAATAATAGTAATAATAATAATAATAATAATAATAATAATAATAATAATTAATTATTATTTTATAAATATTTAATATTTATTCTTATTATGTATTGTTTTTATTTATTGGCGGATTCCCAATTTACTGTATAAGAGTCCTAGTGGAAAATATGAAGTAACAATGCAGTCATCACTCAGATGTTAGACTGCTTTGTTTCTTCTGTGAGTCACTGTCTGTGGTGTAAGAGAAAAGAGGAAGGTGATGTTGCCAGACTCATATGAATTCAGACTGGCTCATGCTCTCTCTCTCTCTCTCTCTCTCTCTCTCTCTCTCTCTCTCTCTCTCTCTCTCTATCTATCTATCTCTATCTCTCTCTATCTCTATCTCTATCTCTATCTCTATCTCTATCTCCCTTCATCTCTTTCTTCTCCCTTTACCCCCTTTCTCTCCTCTACCTTCCCCCATATCTTCATGAGTTCTCACATGTTTCTCCTCTAAGCTCAGACACCTTCAGTGACTGAGACGACTTATCAGATCCCTCAGTGGCTTATTCTGCCACCACCACACCCTCCTTCCATTCTTCAAAGAAACCTTCCATTGCCTTCTGGACAGCCCTCTCATGGGAGAAGTAAAATTGCTTAGAACACTGGTCTTGTAGCCAATCCAAAGATTCAAACCTGCTTTGTTCTTTTAGATAATTCATTCAGTGCATATTGACACAGCCCTCTATTAAACTTCCAAAGACAATTCTTGGTGGTTTTACTTTCAGAGAACTCAGGAATGGTTCAGAAAACAACTAGATGTGCAACAGAATGGCATCCTTTGAAGCTTTCTACAAAGACTAGGAATGGGTGTGGGTGAATATGAACACATACACACACACGCGCGCACACACACACACACACACACACACACACACAATTTTATTTATTTCAAAGAAACTATCTGCCAAAAGTCTTTGCTAATCTCTAACAACCTGACTTATTTAATATCTTTGGTGGGTTATGAGGCCCATTAGTTAAACATTTCCTTTGAAAATATAAGCCACGATACTTCACAATTCATTTTGCTATCTGATATTGACTGTATTTTGGTGACTTAGATAAAACTAAACTATATGCTGTATCAGAATATGATTTCTTGGTCTCATTTTCGCCTGAACAAATATGTTTATCAGGCTGTAGTGTACAAACACATAGAAGGCTTATATCAGGTTTTGTGCTTCTTTGTGAAAAATATTTAATCACAATTGCTACACAACTAGGTGTATGGTATAATTTCTTCCAATTATTAAGAATTCCAAAAGTGCTACAGTTAAATACTCAGAGAAAATTCTTACATAAATAAGGTAAAATAATTGACCACATCCATTGGCCCTAGGGCCTCATGCTATGGTGGTAACACAGACTGGAGAACGGTGAGTAGCTATGCTTAAGATTTGGGGACTATGGGGTGCATCCAGGGAAGACAGAAGAGTAAAGGCTACAGAGAGAGATGGGGAAGAGTTTGTGCCACCTCAGAAGTGAGAAGCCCCTGTAGAGGATCAGGGAATAGCAAGATTCACAGAGAGGCTGAATTCAGAGTACCTGCTGGAGGAAGGCGAAGCTACATCTAGTTTGAAAGGATGAATCAGAGAAAAGACAACTTTACATGCAGGACAAGCCCACAGCTCTCACAGTATCAAATTTAACTGCCAATTTTAATGAGAAAGTTATTCTTCCTGCAGATGGGTTAGCAGTGGATAAAAAAAAAAAAAAATCCCATATTGTCACACCATGTGACAAGGAGGACAGCAGCTGGGCACTATCTTGAGAATGAATTGTTTATAGGTATTTTAGGTGCCCCAGAAATCAAGGTGAAAGGAAGCTGGAGGCTTCTTCTCCCAATGACTTATCTTTTAGTACCAAAAGCTTCATTCTGGCTGTGGGGAAGAAAATTTATCAGTGGCTTCACCTAGCTGTGGACTATGTTTGCTACAATGTCAACTTGTCCAGCAAAATATATTCACCTGTGCAATATTGCCACAACTGTACTGTGGTTAACCGAATGCTTTTCAATAATTGGATTGCCAGCTTTCTCTATGGTTGGGAATACACATTTGGTACTATACACCTTAATCAAAAATCTGACTGAGGAGGCCATGGATCAAAGAGGTGGACTGTTGTCTCCCTAATCGGACATATTTTCAAATGTCATTTTAAAAGTTCATGTTGATATTCATGAACTAGTATAGCTCTCAGCCTAGGCAGAGAAGCTCCCTTTGGAAGATGGCGGCATTTAATGCAGAAATTCATACCTGGTCAAAATGATGAGACTAAGTGAATGCTCTGTGCTCGGCTCTGAGCAGAGCGTCTATACCACACTTCTCCTCAAGGGCCGGGAAACATCCTAGAAGAGGGGATCAAATAATGTAGGACATGGTGAGAGGGGAAAGTTTGCCAAAATATTGCCATCTAGGGATGACAGGCCATTACAATGAATACTTGTTCCAAAGTGGACCATTCAACATTCCATTGTGCACAGAAGAGGCATTCATGAGGCCTTGTCTGTTCCTGGGTGCTACTGACTGCTAATCGTTGCTGTGGGATCATGGTTTTTAACAATGTAGCCACTAGAGACAGAGTTAGGAGTTAGAGACAGAGGGGTTCAGTTGAAAAGAGGACAAGAGAAGTTAATAGAAGGTGAGTATAATCACAATAATGAATATATGCATGAAAATGTCAAAACTGCTTTGAAATAATATCTTACCCCTGCTAAAAATGGCTACCATCAAAACACATATGACAATAAATCTTGGAGAAGATGGAGGGCAAGGGAAACCCTTGTTTACTGTTGGTGTGACTGTAAACTTGTACAGCCACTGTGGAAATTGGTACGGAGACTCCTCAAAAAACTGAAACTGGAAACAACGTATGATCCAGCTAGACCACTCCTGAGGCTATATCACAAAACACTTAAATCAGCATACCACAGAGATAGCTGCAAATCCATGTCCATTCTCCACTACTCATAACAGCCAGGAAACAGAACTAGAATAAGTGTCTATCAGTGGGTGAGTAGATATGGAAAATATGGTATGTAAACAGAAAGTAATTTTATTAAATTATAAAGAAAAAGTGAAATCACATTTTCAGGAAAATGGATGCAACTGGAAACCACCATGCTAACCAAAATAAGGCAAATTCAGAAAGATAAATATCTTAGATTTTAAATGATGTATTTATATGTACTTATATGAGTATGTGAATCACAGAAATAAGAAGTAGAAAATAAGGCAATTGTAAACATGTGATAAGCAAGCAGAAAGGGGGATTAACTAAGGAAACAGAAAAAAGAAGAAACATGGAGAAAAACATGTGGGGAATGAATGTTGATAAAGTATAATGACACACACATGATGTATATATGTGTCATATATAAAGACACATATATGCATGTACATGTGTGTGAATCTAGAAAATTAATAGAATAAATAGAGATAAAATTTTTTAATTTGGTGAAGTAATGTTGGGATCAAATTAGCAAATTAACTGAGGCCATCGAAAGTCAAAATAGAGTCCAAACACTTCCATTCCTTCAGATTCATCAGAGCCCTCTAAGAGCACTGTAATAGCAGAAATATGTTTGATCTCTTCAAAAGAGGAGAGGCAGTGCCTGTCTAAGAAGCTACACTCTGAGTTTCTCAGAATCTGGCTTTCATATTGATCTTACCATTAGGTTTCTTAGCTTTTCTATATCTTAATTTCTTAACCTTTGAAATGTTTTTTTTTATCTCTTAGCATAAATTAAGTACACAGAATAAATTGTGATAGCAGTCTTACCTTATATGTTTATTAGAACTAAGGATACAATCAGTGAATTGCAGAAACCTTTACTATTGTATGATTCCGTTAACCACTAGGGAAGAAGGGAATCAACAAGTCAGAAGTGTATGCATGAAGAGTACAAGACAGAAAGGGAGGCAATACAAAGTGTGACAAGAACTCGGGTTAGTCATCAGCAACTGAGTGGTTGCTTCTTCCTGGGCACTCAGATGACTCATCCCCTGGGGCCTCGTCAGAATGTGGGTATGACTGCATTCCAGGCAGTGGCGTATGAGTGAGACGGTGGTCACAGGTATATCTCATAAAGTACATAAGTCATCAACCTCTATAATCTTTTTCATCTCCCCTGGAAATATGTAGGATAGTGAGTTTGCACAGTAGGAAGTCATTTACAATTCCAGGGGCAAGGACTTCCATTCTGGATTTCCTGTAATTTGGAGGAATTTAAATTGTGGTAAACTGATAGTTTATGAGCACCACCCTTTAGAGCAACTACTGTCAGATTACATGAAATATGCTATAATTCTGGTCCTAGCATTTTCCTTATAATGATGTTTAACTGAAATGAAAAATACGGTAAGAAAGGAAGAAAATTTAGGGGTCCCCCCCTTTTCCCCTAGGCCACAGATACAACTAATCTAGACCAGAGGAAAAATAACTACCCTGCATTCCATTACAAATAAGGGGCATCGAGCTCTGGAGAGTAAACGAGTCAGAGAAACATGTCAGCAATCTGGAGAGAGAAAGTCAATACCCTTATGATGGAAAATATCATCATTACCTCAGTCTCACTGTAAAGACCTAGGCACATCAGTGCCTTGTACAATGGCCTCTGAAAATGCTCAAAAGAAAATGTATTCAGAAATTGCCTCACCATATATTCAATAAATATTTAATGAGTGCTCACTTTAGGCAGACACTTCTCTTGAGGCTGAATATATGTTAAACAATCATGAAATCTCTTCACTTATAGCTTACACAAAACTCTAGCAGAGAGGAGACAGGTGTAGCTGGGACAAGAAAGGAAAGTGGGAAGATGAGGTTGGGAAAATCAAGGGTGGTCAGTTTACTCAGGTCCCTAAAGGATGTTTCTTAACTGAGGGACAGTTAAATCACGTAAATGACGTGAACCAACATACATTTCCTCAAGTACACATTGCTACAAAGCACAGGGAGGCAAATGTCTGACAAAGTGAGAGAGAAGATTGTCGCAGAAGCCCAGGAGAGAGATGTGGTGGTCTGAACAGTGATCTGCATGGAGGTAATGGGATGTGAGAATTCTTTCCAAAACTCACATTCTGTGTCAGCCTGTTACAGGATGGAGTCCAGTAAGATTATAATGGAGCTAGAAATTTACCACTCTACTTTCTATGTTTAGACAAACTTTTTTTTTGTTTTTTTTTTTTTCGAGACAGGGTTTCTCTGTGTAGTCCTGGCTGTCCTGGAACTCACTCTGTAGACTAGGCTGGCCTCGAACTCAGAAATCCACCTGCCTCTGCCTCCCAAGTGCTGGGATTAAAGGCATGCGCCACCACCGCCCGGCATGTTTAGACAAACTTACACATGATATTTTATGCTGTGTTACAATCACATATAATAACCACATACCATCCTGCTATACATGTTTGTACCCTTAGAGCACCAGTATATACTACATAACTCATATGTATAGTGGGCTAAAAGTATCAGCTAGTTATATGTAAGAACACTCTATGATCTTTGCACGAGAAAGAGAATACCTAACAGTGTGTTTCCCACAATGTATCCCATCTTTAGGGTGTTTATGTACATATGGTTTTGTAAATATACAAAGACACATGGCAAAACTGATAAAGTTTTTTTGTAAACTGCATTAAACAATGTTAGAGAACAAGATGAATCGAGTCAGGAATACCCAAATGGTTCTTCTAAACTTTTGATGACAATGACCACAGAAACCGATTGAGGCATTTAGAAGTTGGACACTCAGGCTAAATATATAAATTAAGAAAAGAAACAGAAAAGAGATGATTTTGAAGTCATTTACCCATGGATTGCATGCAAGCTTGTGAGAGTGGATGAGATCACCAGGGGATGAGTTTATCGAGAAAACAAAAGAGACTTGGGAACTTCTTTGGGATATTCCAGTTTTTAGAGGCTACAGATCTGAGTAGGAGCCAGGGGACACAGATAGAAAGTGAGGAGGAGAGCTGAGTAAATTCTGAAGGGCAGCTGGGGTAGCCACTGCTGTCTACATCACAGGGTTCATGCTGAGAAGGCATAACTCGGGTCAGCAATCTAAAGGATCTGGAAACTCATCATGCACGAGAACGCACTATACACAGCTCTCCTTGATAAAGATAAAAAGATCTCTCGAACAAGAGTCATCCCCTTTAACAGGATTATAAATTACACTGAGGATTTTTATTCTCTTTTACCTTGTAGCCTAAGATATTATCCTCATTATCAGTTGTTACATATTTAATGAACAATATTGAACTCAATAATAAATTATATTAGTCATGTTACAGTTTTTAGATAAAGTTCTTGAGATTTGGCTATATAGGACTTCAATTAAATAATTGTAATGGGTATATGAATTGAAATTTAAGCTATATGAACAAAGTATCTGTACTGTAATAATACATATTACTTAGTGAGCACTCAGCATGTACTAATTTCTGGGTTACATGTCTTAGGACACCATTTTTTTCACCAGATAATAGTTCAGCAGGATACTTTATACAGTTATTCCCACTTTAAAGGGAATGACTTTATTTATTTATTTGGATGAAATGTCTTTACAGAAAGACTAGTTGGCAATTCAGTAATTTTCCAAGTTTGTCCACTTGGCAGCTGGTTGGACCATGACTCACAATGGTCCCATATCTGAAAGTGTGACTGTGACACAATACATTAATATGTGACTGAATCTCTGTGACTTCTAACCACTCCCTACCCATTAGGGCATAGTGACATCTAAACACCACAAATCTCACACTGTATCTTCTTCCTTTAATTTTCCAGGGAAGACCTTTCTCCAGCCTTTGGGGACTACTGCAGGAAGGCCACCAAATCTCTAAGAGAGAGAGGGGTAGTGTCAGAATGCACAGTTTCACTAGTAGGATCCATTTTACTGTGCTATACATAACTGTGATTTTTTTTTTCATTTCAGTTACTATTAGCAGGAAGATATGGTCCTCTGGACTTGGGGGAGGTCTAAGCAAAGGCAGGCTACATTCTCAGAACACAGGGAAAAGGTTGCTTTCCTCTTGTTCTGGTAAAAGAATATTAAGCATCAGAGTTAGAAGTTCCAATAGGCATGTAGGAAGAATAAAGAATATGCTCATTCAGTACAGTCCTAAGGCTCAGGGAACATTGTAGGATTACAGAGTTTGCTGTGTTTCCAAATAACATCAGAAGTTATATCCATAAAGTCTCACTAATATGACTGCCCAACTGTGAGCTGAATCAGGCTGACACTAATGAACATACCAAACTGAACAGAGAAAAGACCATGAGACCTCGATCCTACGCCAAGAACTATAGGTGACTGAGGAAAACTGGAAGTAGCACACCGATTGATTAAGCAATAACAAATGGTCAGCTCTGAAAACTTACATACAAATAACATTATACAGACTTAAAAAGGTTATATTTATGAATAGATTATATATATATGTATAATTTCTAAATGTATATATGCATGTAACATATGTTACATATATGCATGTAATAACAATTAATAAAAAAAAGGAGGTCAAGAATTTGAAAGAGAGCAAAGGGGGTTATATAGGAGAGTTTTGAGAGATGAAAACAGGAATTAGGGATATAATTATAGTATAATCTTAAAAAGAAAAATCAACATTAAAAAAAAAGAACTAGGCATGGTACTTCATGAGGTGAGGCAAGAGGATCACAGAATCACAAGTTTGAGTCAGCTTGAACTACATGTTGAGACCCTTACTAAAAAAAACTAACACATACACTCTCTGGACAGACAGACAGACAAAAGAGGTAGAGATAGAGGGATAGAGGTTTATATAATGCCATAAATATCTCCATTTTTCAATGTGGCATCAAAATTATCAGTTCTATGTCATAACAAAACAATCATTGACATGGTTGTGAAATCCATTAACATTTTATCTGTCTGGCATAACTGAATATATTATTTTTCCTTCTTTTTCTTTCTTTATTTATTTTCTTCTCTCACATTTATTACATCCCAACCGCAGTTTCCCCTCCCTCCTCTCCTCCCTTTGCTTCCCCTCCCCCCACCTTCTACCCCTGACCCACTCCTCCTTTGCTTCCATTCAAACAAGACAGCCCTCCCAGGAGTATCAACTATACATAACATATCAATTACAAAGTGTCTAGGCATCTCCCCCCATATTAAGGCAGGACAAGGCAACCCAGTAGGAGGAAAGGGGTCCTACAATCATGCAAAAGAGTCAGAGACAGCCCCTGCTCCCACTGTTAGTCTCACAAGAAGATTAGCTACACAACTATAACATGTATGCAGACGGCCTAGGTCTGACCCATATGCAGGCTCCCTAACCATCAGTTCAGTCTCTGTGAGCCTCTATGAGTCCAAGTTGATTCTGTGAATTGTATTCTTGTGTGGTGTCCTTTCCACACACACACCAAATCCTGCAATCTTTCTTTTACCTCTTCTACAGGATTTTCCAAGCTCTACCTAATATGAGGTTGTGAGATTTTATATCTCTTTTCATCTGGATGAAGCTTCTCTGATAACAATTATGCTAGCCTCAGGTCTACAAGTCTAGCAGAGTATCACTGGGAATCATTTCATTGACATTTATTTTATTTTATTTTATTTTATTTTATTTTATTTTATTTTATTT
>NW_021604587.1:7968857-7999467 GCF_004785775.1 Grammomys surdaster
TTTATTTTATTTTATTTTATTTTATTTTATTTTATTTTATTTTATTTTCCCAAGTGAGGTAACCCAGATCCAGAAAGACATAGTATGTAGGTATGTACTCAACTGTAAGTGGACATTAGCTGTAAAGGATAATCATGGTATAATCCACAGAACCAGAGAGGCTAAGTAACAAGGAGGATTCAAAGGGAGTAAGTATGAACTGTCTGGGAAGGGAAAATAGAGTAGATATTGTGGGTGGACTAGGAATGCTGGGGACAGGAAGAAGAGAGATTTAGGGGAAGATGGAAGGAGAAAGTCCTGGGAGGAACAATTGGAATTGGGGAGCATTTCTGGGTGAGGTAGAAACCTAGTACAATGAAAACTCCCAAGTCAGTTGGTCTTCTTGAAGAGTCCTGTTGACTCCAGATTCCTCAATCCTTCCCCCAACTCTTCCACAAAACTCCCTGAACTCTATATGATGCTTGACTGTGGGTCCTTGCATCTGTTTCTGTCAGCTGCTGGGTGGAGTCTCTCAAGAGGACAGTTATGCTAGGCTCCTATCTGTGAATCCAGGTGACAGATACAAACATAGCCTGAGGTTCCAAGGTAGTTGAAGCAGGAATGCAGGCCAGCAAAGTGTCCCTATTGATCCTCTGAGGACAGCTCAGCAGATTCCCTTCAAATTGGCAGGGGTTGCTACCAAATTCATTTATGTTCCTCTCACAAAGGGCACCTATGTATCCAGGCCCACAAGAAGACCAATAGCATCAACTAACATGGACTCTTGGGGGCTCCCAGAGACTTAACCACGAACCAAAGGGCATAAAAGGGCTGGATCTAGGTCCTCTACACATACGTAGCAGATGTGCAGCTTGGCTTTCATGCAGGTCTTCCAACAACTGAAGTGGGCTGTCTGTAAATCTCTTGCCTGACTGTGGATCCTGTTCTCCTAGATGAACTGACTTGTCTGGCCTCAGTGGAAGAGTATGTGCTTAGTCCTGAAGTGACTTGATATGCCAGGGTGGGTTGGTACTCAGGGGAGAACTTCCTCTTTCTCAGAAGTAAAGGGGAAGTATGGGGTGGGCAGGGCTTTGGGGTGAGGGACTGGAATGAAGGGTGGGCTAAGATTGGGAAGTGAATAAATTAACAAACAGACAGACAGACTCCCAGGAATCCACAAGGATGAACCTAGCTAAGACTCCCAGTAATGGGAATAACGAGCATGAACTGGCCCTCTCCTGAAACCAGACAAGGCTTCCAGTGGAAGGTTTGGGACATCAAGGTAGCCATAAAACATTCCAGCTACATTTTGTTTTGCCTACAAGATGTGTTGGGTCAAAGGTGGCATAGAAACTATGGGAGTGTCCTGTCAATGACTAGTCGATCTTGAGACCCCACTGAGGAAAGACAGCCCACCCCTGACTGGGAACTAGAGGCTGGATAGCTCAGAGACCTAGGATAAAACCAAACACAACTGAATCTTTAATTGTTTATCATTTTATAAATAATTCAGTTTTTAAATTCACTAGGCTTGAGAAAAAGCATCAAATAACTTTTGAATCCACTAGGCATTTCTGTACTAGGTGATTTGTTTCTTCTCTGCTATTGTATAAGATGTACTTGTATTTAATTTAGGGGCATAGTATCAAAGATATGTCTGTAGTCAGAGTACAACTGTAAGCTGTTATGGCCAATCAGTCTACCTATCTTAACTAGAGTCTGCCTGGGAGTACATGAAGACTCCCAACAGTGCAATGCCTTGTCTTTTGATTTCATACAAAGCAAAGTAATTTTTTTTGGTTCTGTTTTGTTCTTCGTTTGTTGTTTTTAAAAGCAGGAATTTACAAGCCTTAAGTAAAATCAACAACTATTACAACAGGTATCAGTCATGACCCATGAACTAAAACTACCTCACCATATTTCTATCATCTGATACAAAGGATCAAGGGACTTTACTCACTAAGCCATTTCCTGAGCCCTATATTTATACTTTTATTCCTAATTTCTGTTATTCTGATTTCTACCATAATTTCAGCCACATCATGCGAGTTTCATTTTAGCTAGCATTTGTAGAACTTGCTCGTTTTCCAAATGCATTCATTATTGTCTGCATCAGAATAATATGCCTGGTGACAGTGGTGATAGGAAGTAGCCAGGAACTTAGCAGTCCTTCTCACATCATGCTTCTGAGTCTTATATTGCTGTCTGCCTGAACTATGAAGCAACATGAAGGGTAATCAGCCAACAGGCATTTTTAGGTCTTACGACTATCAGAAACTATCCTGGGAATCTCTATCATCGTTTTTCCTGCCCTAGACCACATAGGTCTATATAATGTAGTAACGGCTCTGTCTGGGAAAGACAGATGTCCTGACTCAATATTTAATCGCAGGAAATGACACTGGAAGCTGAGAAAATGTCAGTACTGGAGATGAATTGTAGACTGAGAATTGTCTGTTCCTTCCTTTTTGGTTTGTGTAGGATCATCAGACGTACACCTCTTTCTAAGAAGCCATCCCCGAAAGGAAGACTTGAGGTAAAATGCATCTATTCTTTCTCAGAATCATGTGGATCAGCTCCTCTGCAGTTGAAAGGCTGTAATCTTGTCTGGGATCAATCAAGGAGCTGTGCCTGCAGTATCCTGGCTGTGAGCTAGGGCACTTCAGCTCTCTTCCGCATGGTTTCCCATCTGTCAGTAGGCTAGGCTGGGCATCTCTACATAGTGATTCCCAAGCTAGATCCCCTAAAGCTAAAAAGGAAAGCTTAAAGCTTCTTGAGGTCTCGTATAGGACTTATATAAAGTTACTTCTCTTACATTGCATTCATCAAAGTAAATTGCAAGACCACTCCACGCTCAAAACATAAGACACGGGGCTGGAGAGATGGCTCAGTGGTTAAGAGCACTGACTGCACTTCCAGAGGTCCTGAGTTCAAATCCCAGCAACCACATGGTGGCTCACAACCATCTGTATTGAGATCTGATGCCCTCTTCTGGTATGTCTGAAGACAGCTGCAGTGTATTCATATATAATAAATAAATAAATCTTTGAAAAAAAAAACATAAGACACAAATAACGCACATGTTCTCTGACTAACTCAGAAATGCAGCAGCTGCTGAGGATGTTTCCTGCTCAAATATATCTGGCCAAAAGGGACACCAAGCTGTGTATCCTGCAATAGGACTATACCTCAAGAGAAAAACACCATTTCTGTAATCTGTACACAGAAGTCACAGCCTAGATGTAATCTTCTCAGAGAATCTAGATATGGTCTCTCCATATTCTGTGCTTTCTGCCCTACCCAAGTAGGCCAGGGATCCTCCGTCTCAATGTCCTTAAGACTCAGAATTAGCTGCCATAATTTCTGCAGAGGTCATCTTCTTTGCCATAGGTCTTTATCTGGGTCACCTGTGGAAAACTGGCTCAAATGCCTGACAATCACTAATCATGACTCATCTGAAACTTGTCATCCTATCTCTGTCCTCACATAAAATTAAGTACATTTCTTTATCAAGGATTACATAGAGCTATAGAGAATTGATCAACCCACTTATCTGTTTACAATTTATAATAGCTAACTTCTAGTGAACAATTATGATTAGCCAATTTTCTAAATATATTAGCTGTGCTACATTATTTAATCATCACAACACCCAAAAGACAGACATCATTATTATCATTATCAGTGGTGAAACTCAGAAAATAAAATGATCTATTTATAGTACAAGTACTACCATCAATATTACCTTTGGAAATTCACCCTGGTCTATAGACTAAATTTCAAACCTTCAAGCATGGAACATCTTTGAGAGTCTCAAAGATGGCCTGTGAAGTATGCCATCTTTGTGGCCTCTCCTTAAGAATATTGAAGCTTTATACCTGGCTCTGACTCACTTATTCCAACACTCCTTCATCAGTATTACTTGCCAGTGGAAAATGCTATGGTTTGCTGGCTTTGCATTGTGTCAGTGGTGTTCTCTTGTACTAGAAAGTCTCTTCCTTCTCCCTTAATTGGAAGACCTGCTATCTATTCAGTTCCTTCTAAGAATCTGGGTCTAGTCAAACTGCCTTAAATAATTATTCATCTATTCTCCATAATAACTATATTATTAAAAATATTATCTTCTTTTACAAATAAGAAAACTGAGGTATTAAGTATTCTTACTTTCTGATTCCCCCAAAACTTATCTAACTAGAAGTAGGAAGCCTTCATTAAAATCTTAGAACTCTTGAGTCTAAAGCTAATGATCTTAAGCACAATTCAATGCTGGCCCTATCTCTCTGTGAACATACTGATAAATAATAATATTGGACTATACTCAAAATATATTGAAAACATTGCTCAATAGCTCAATGTGATTTTTAAAAACTGAAAAGGAGAAAAGACTGTAAGATAATATGAATTATGTCTGAGAAAGCATAAGGAATCATACTATTAGTTATCTACCAAAATCCCCTATAATACATGTAAGTATGTGTATAAATGTACATATACAGTTTAAATGAAATTCTCTCATCTGGGCTGACAATGCCCCCTCTAAGAGCCAAAGGTCACCAAACAAGAATGCCAACAGCATGCTTGAGAAAACCTCTTTTGAGTTGTTCAGGATTGTCCAAAACATTACAAACTCCCAAAACATTACAGACTATTGCAACTGGCCTTGGTTGGCCCCAAAGGTGAGAGGTAAGTCCCTATTCCTGAAGTCATCGACACTTGACACCCATTGACCACAGGCCCTTGAGCTGGAACTGACATGAATGCTCCATTCCCTGATGATAGTCAGTCAGTAACGTGACAACCATGTAAGCATGAAGACATAGTCCCAGAACCTACACATAAGGGTAGTCATGCTTGTCAAGTGCCTCAGCCCTACTGCCAGGAGGTAGGCTCCTGAACCTTTGGACAATGAACAAAATCTATGAGCTTAGTTTTATTGAGAGATCCTGTCTCAAAAACTAATACAGAAAGACATTCAATATCAATTTCGGTCCTCTATATGTACACATGTGCATGCATTCTCACTAACAAGTACACACTACACATATAATAAAACATACAGAGAAAGAAGTGGAAATGTAACAGGCTATTTTTAAAGATCCAAACGAAAGCAAAGAGATTCATTAGGAATATATTTTCAGCATACAACACAAATTCACACCTCATTTACATAACTATTACTTCTGTTCATTGCTTAAATTCTATGACTTAACGCCCATAGTGATTAAACGAGCTAACAAAATCAGTTAAACAGATGTGCATAAGAAACACTTAATAAGAAAATGATTTTTCAAATTGTGAGTTGCCAGATATGAGGAATGAGAGAATGGAAAAAGTTGAGAATGGCATCCATTCAAAGAGAATATCTTTGGAAAAAGAATATAAATCTTAGAAAACATCACCACATTTTATTAAAAAATGTACTTTATTAGCTAATTCTTCTGAATCATTTCACTAAAATATCACAGTTAATGGCATACAAAACTTGAACTGTTAATTGTGCTTTCTTATAATTAAGCTGAATGTAATTTTACATCTTTGGCTCTGACAAATTGAAACTTCCATGGACTTTAATTAAAAGCTGCTTGTGTATCTGAAAATCCACTGTATGGTCGGGATAAATGTCTAAAACAATAATGTTTAGGATAAGCAAGCAGAGTTAATGAATAAGATTTATTGGATGCTTCCTAAGACTTAGTGCATATTAGATGTACGCTTAGAACATTAGCATTGTGTTCTGCAAATAATACCGCCTCATAAGTCCTTTACACGTGTTTTTGGTTGTTTGTGGGCAAGCACACTAAGCTAGTTGAATCAATAAATAAGAATTTAATCGTTGACATGCCGCTAATACAGGTGGGTCACTCAGATTCTAAGCTCTCCCACTCCTGGTTTGTGCTAACAAACAGTTGACTAAATTCAAATAATCTATTAGGCCCTCCTACATGTCATATACCACGCAAAGTGCTGGAAAAGAAAACTGAAAATAAAGATTTCACTGTCCCGTAGGAAGTACACACATGAAAAGCATTTACTATCACAATAAGGTCATGGTAAATGAGAGATTATCGATGCTGTGTGCCTAAAATCTGATACTAATGATAATAATTAACAATTCAGAGACAGTAGAAAAGAGAATAAGTATATCTTGGAGAAAAAAACATGAATTTACCTTACATATATACATAAAGACATGGAAATAAAGGAGTAATACTTTGGAAGTGGAAAAGGACCACAGGTGTATGAGAGAGTAACAATGGGTGAGTATGATCAAAGTATATTATATACACGTATTAAAATATCTTCATCTGCCGGGCAGTGGTGGCGCACGCCTTTAATCCCAGCACTTGGGAGGCAAAGGCTGGCAGATTTCTGATTTCTGAGTTCAAGGCCAGCCTGGCCTACAGAGTGAGTTCCAGGACAGCCAGGGCTACACAGAGAAAACCTATCTCAAAAAAAACAAACAAAAAAAATCTTAATTAAGTCTTTTATTTTGTATATATGATATATAATTGAAAAGAAGAAAAACAGTAGAAGTTAGGAACTTTTATGAAGAATCAGAAGTCTGAAATCAGACTGGTAATATTGTTTGCACTTACTTTAATTAGACTAACAATAGGGTGTAAATACATTTCTTTCTCTTTTTATTAGATGTTTTATTTACATTTCATATGTTGTCTCCTTATCCCATCCCCTACCCACCCAGGAACCCCCTATCCCCTCACCCCTCCTCCTTCTTCTCTGCGGATGTAACCCCTACCTACCCCCTCCCACTCCCACCTCCCCATCCTCAAAATTCCCACCCCCCGGGGCATCCAGCCTTCATGAGACCAAGGATCTCTTCTTCCACCTGTGCCCAGAAGGGCCCTTCACTCTTACATATTCAGCTGAAGCCCTGGATCCCTCCCTAAGTGCTCCCAGGCTAGTGATTTAGACCCTGGGAGCTGTGGTTGGTTGGTATTGTTGCTCTCCTCATGGGGCCACAAACCCTTTCAGCTCCAATGGCCTTCACTCTAACTCCTCCATTGGGAACTCCATTGTGTAAATATACCACATTTTTTGAATCCATTCTTCAGTTGAAGGACATCTGGGTTCCTTCCAGTTCCTGGCTATTATAAATAAGGCTGCCATTTCTTAAAGAAGTGCAATCACAGGCTGCTCTGCTATTTGCCCAATAACTCCAGTACTGCACCTGCATTACATGCCTGGCTGTGTCAAAGGACTAGATAATTCAGCTCGACTCTTCGTACTTTGATATTTATTTATTTATTTATTTATTTATTTTTGCTTTTTAGGGTAAAACTTATGATATACAGCATGGTGACAGATGAACTAGAAAATGGTTATTTTATATTCTCTCTGTTCTAGATCTCATAAAGTTTCATCTCGTAGCAGCTTAATTACAAGCTGAAAATAATTCTATGAGTTTGGAAATTTTCCTGGGGCTTTTTACTTTCAAGTAATACACTTGGATCAAAAAAAATGGTTCTTTTTATCTCCCAACAAGACTGTGACTCCATGAGAGTGGGGATTTGCTTACCACCCTATCTCCATGAGCTCTACAATGGTGTCTGATATACAGGGGATGCTCTCTTGAACAAAAGGTTCATTAGTTATTAAAACGGCCCTCTGCTTGGAATACTACGGTATTCATCTACTATGAACAAAATCACCAAACTGACACTATCATCACAGTCTGATGAAAAGCCACACCTCTAGTGTGTGAGCCTGATCACAACAGTGGCAAGATTAATGGACAATATGTCTTCGGAGATGTAGAGGTGGAGGCAGAGACTAGGTATGGTCCCAAGCCAAAGAATGTGGGAAGCCACCAGAAGTTGGAGGAGAAAGGAAAGCATCTTTTCCAGGGAAGGCTGCCCTGGGTATCATAAAACTTTTAGTCTCTAGAACTGTGAAAGAAAAATCCTCTCCTGTTTGAATATTTTGAGTTTATGCTACTTTTTACTAACAGCTCTGCAGAGGAACCACAAGATAACTGATTTAGTGGGGGAAATATGGAGACTCTGAATCAACAGTTTTTGACATACCTAGATAAGCAAAGAAGACTTGACCGTTGTTCTTCATTTATGGCTTTGGCCAGGAGCATGTCTGGGAGAGTGATGGGATAGTAGAGGAAATGGGGAAGTAGACATGGAAAGTAAGGAGTGTGGGGAATTAATGCTTAGCTGAAATGTTATAAGGGAGAGAGAAATGGAGGATATGAGTTCAAGAAAGAGGTTGTAAAGAAATGGAACTGAAGAGCATGTCTGCCTTCTGCTGAGATGAGCTGGCAGAGAAGAGAGCAACAGAAGAGCTACAATGTGCTTGATTCCTTTTATGTTATTGAAACAGTGCCTTCCCTGCCACAAGCAGTTATCATCACATCTACATGAACAACTTGAAAACAACATTCGAGGTAAAAATGCAATGCAATGTTCCACTGAAGGACCTCATCCTGGGAGATGGGGGGGGCACTACCCAGCAGAACGCAAACTTAGGTAGAAAGGCTTAAATATAAAAACTCAAACATCATAAACAAGATTTGAAATAATATTTTGCCTCCATTAATTTGTTTACTCACAAGGCACTTTCTAGCAGTTATTTTCTTCTTCCCGTGACAAGTAACATCACACTGATATAAAATAATGTTACAGAATTTGAGAATTAAGCCTTATTCTGGCAAGTTTATCATCCAGTTATTTCTGTGTTAATGTATTTGCTGTATTTGTAATATAAGGCAATAAAAAATGTAATTACCAATTTAAGATCACCAATTCACACCAGTTTAAATATTTAGAAAAACTATACATTGTACATACCTCCCAGACCACCTGTCTTCAGTGGCACAAGACAGTGGTTAAAAAGAAATAGTTATTTCTTGTTCTATCATTATAATATTAACCATGTATGCAAGTCATTTTCATAGATAAAGCTACATGAGGAACAGAAAAAAAGTCACATGATGAATTTAAGTCCTGCGGGAATGGCTTTCACGGATTGTGAAGAATGTTGTACTGTCGATCATATACAACCAATTGCATCTCCAATATTCTCACAGAACGCGAACAAACTATTGTAATGAGCAAATTTCAGGTAAAATCTTCTTTCCCTTTTATTGCATGGCAGCCACATGCTGAACAGTAAAGCTTTCTGGTTTGTAGGTTGCCTTAATTTTTCAGGGAACAAATGAAGATAGCTGGTGTTTTTAGCCAGGACAGACTACCTTTCTCTCTGATGAACCGAAGTTTTATGCTTCCTATTACTCTGAATCTGATCTATCTTAAAACACTTTGACTCATTTCCCAAATCATGTATTTGTTGTTTTTCTTTTACAAAAATTGCCTAGTTGTCAGTTTAAGAATGTCAGCATCTTCTCTTTGTTGGCTGGAACATTGGTCACGCTAGAAAATTAAATATTTGCCAAGCAAAATAAAAGGCTCTGGGCTTATTTAATTGTTTTGAAAGAAATCATCTGAAGACATGCTTTATTTCACATTCATTGCTGGTTGTGCACAGGTCATGTTCATGTACCCGGGGGCTTTACTACAATTTGTCTTATAACTGTCTCACCGAGTTTCTGCATTTACCGCTATTTATTATGCTTATTTCATCTCCCTTATTAGGACCATAAAATTATAATTTCCTGCAAGGCAGGAAGAGCTGTGCCCTGACCTTTCTGTCTAAGGAGGTAAGAGGTTTGTTGATATCTAACCAGAGAACCTACCCTACCTGGGAACTGCAACTGACTCCCAAAATCAATACATGCATAGTGAGCAGGCCATTGAAATCCCAGTGGAAGTTCAACAAACATCAGGTGCCTTTTTTTTTTTTACCTTTTTTTTCCCTCATGTTCTTCTCAATAATGCTTAGATTACTGCTCAATAATGCTGTGCCCTGGACAGTATGGACAAGCACTGTATAGGAAATGCATGTCTACATGCATAAACTTATATGAATAAAACGTTCAAGCTCTTATGAAGAAAGGAAGGTTTGAATTCTGAAGACAATCCTGTGAAGTTCCATCTTAGCAACAATACACAGCACGTAACAAATAGGCAATTGCTACCACACAGTACTGGGGCCGGAGTACCTAGGCTAACTCAGAAATGCAGAAACAGGTTAGAGAAATAGCTTGGTGGTTAAGAGCAGTTACTAAAGGTACAGAGGACCCAAGTTAGATTACCAGCCCTCACATGGCAGCTGAAAACTATCTGCAATTCTAATTTTAGGGGATCTAATGTCCCCTTTCAGACTCCACAAGTACCAGGCATATGTGTACTCCACATATGTGCGTGCAGGCAAATCCATATGCATACGTAAGACATAAATAAATAAAACTTGAAAATTTTCAGAAATACTCTAGAAATATCCAAGAGCTGAGAAACACGCTGCTATCACAATGTTAGTTGGAGAAAGATTAAGAAAAGCCCTCTCACAGAAACATGTCAAGTGCTTTATAGAATCCAGTTTTCAGTGTAATGAACCCTTGTGGATTACTGTCATTCCACTGTGGCTTTTAAGGAAAGCAAACCAACACTACTGAACAGACCTGTTTACATTATAATTTTTAGAAGTGGTCCTCATGCTGTCCTTGCCACATATTCAGTACATCTCCTCAATGAGCGCAGACTGAACATGTAAGCAGAAATTACTCAAAGCATCAGGGAGGGGGGTGAAAGAAGACAGATTAACAGAATCAAATTACAGCCGTAAGCAGACCAAGGCTACAATATTGAGATAGAATGGACTGCAGCTGGCGACTCGGAGGTGGAGCATGTGTGGCAACTTCCAGGCACTGTGCTGCTGGAGCAAAGCTGGGCTTTCGGAGAGCTATGTGCCTTATCAGAGGCCCTGCACGCCAGAAAGGAGGGCAAAAAGCTGACTCAAATTACTTTCTGGTTTTTGTTTGTTCTAAAAAATTTCCTTATCTTTGAGATTATAATTATACCATTCAGTCCTTCTCTTTCCTTCCCCCAAACCCTCTCACATAGGGTATTCCTCTTTTTAATGTATATGTTTTCGGAGAAGATTACTTGGTATTGTATAGCCAATTGCTGTGCTTTTCCTATGGAAGACAATTTCGCTCACTCAGAACTTCTTAATTGTCCATAGTTATATGTGTAGGGTTAAAGCCTCGTGACCTTTCCCCCATCTACATGGGCATGTCTACTGTTGTCCTTGTTCGGGTCATACTTAGGCAGTCATGTTGTTGAGGTATCACAGGTATGACCTCTGACATTCCTAGAAGACACACTCTCACAACAAACTCCTTGTTCCTCTAGTTCTTAGTCTTTCTGCCCCCTCTTCTACAATGTTCCTTGATCCATAGGTGTGGGAGTTGCTTGCTGGGAGTATCTGTTTATACTGAGCTCCACAGCTTTGCATTTTGGTTGGTGGTGGTTTTCTGTAGTGGTCTCCATCTGTTACAAACAGAAGGTTCCTCCTCAATAGACGCTGAGGACTAAACTTAATCTGTGGGTATAAGGACAAATGTTAGGATTGCTCTAAGGGAGTTTTCTGGTTTAGGAAAGGGCTGGTTGTAGGTCCTTGTACAAGATCCATGACTTCACTAGTCCTGGGTAGTTAGCTGGGTTTTCAGTACAATAGGAATGCATTCCCTCTTGATAAGCATGCCTTTAGTCCAACAGGAGAGCCCATATTTATTGAAGACGGGAATCAAGGCTAGAAGTTTTCTGCTGTAACTGGTGCGTTTGATTGGGTCTTGTGCTTTCTGCTATAGCTTGGCCTCTAAATGTAAATTTAACACTGTTAGGGTCTGGGGACCAGGATTAATGGGATCAGATTCATAGAATTTTACTAATAACTACCTATATCTTACCATTTGCTATAATTAAGAACAAAAACTAGATTTCCTTATGAATATAAAGTTATCTGTGATTCCATGGTTTTCATGCATATCACACACATTATTTTTATTTTTATATGTATGGGTGTATTGCCTTCATATGTACCATGAGAGTAGGTTGCCTACAGAGGCCAGAAGAACATATTACATCTCCTAGAACTGGAGATCCAGCCAACCATGAGCTGTCATTTGAGGGCTGTGAGTGAAACTCAGGTTCTAGAACATCAAGTGCTCTTCACACCTGGCCCAACTGTCTAC
The DNA here is from genome assembly GCF_004785775.1 of Grammomys surdaster. Taxonomy (NCBI): domain Eukaryota; kingdom Metazoa; phylum Chordata; class Mammalia; order Rodentia; family Muridae; genus Grammomys; species Grammomys surdaster. Next base: position 7,980,958 of record NW_021604587.1, read on the forward strand.
TCCCACACAAGCTATTTTAAAGGAAATAAATGTAGGGTTTCCAAAACTATATATCAAATAAATAGTTCTGTGTCCTTACTCACAGTCTATTCTCCTTGAGAAACAAATGATTGACCTTTATCTACGCTTTGTCCTGCACTGCAGTACAGTGTTAATAGCCTGGCCTCAGATAGAGCTGGGTTTCTATACCATATCCACCACTTATTGATTATGTATCATCTGCTAAGTCACCTCTGTGCCTCTTTAGATGTAAAATAAGATCCTGTTATACAATAATCAAATGCTAACTGTTACCGTTAATTTTATTTTTAATCAATTTATTTGTTTTATTTTCTATTGCCCTTTGAGCACCAGCTAGCATTAGTTTAAATACTTAGAAATGAAGATTCAAAGTACCTGTGACACAGAGCAGATGAGGGGTAATCCTTCACATAAATATACTTTGAGTCTGTTATGGCTTCCCTGGTGACTAGAAAACCTAACACATACTTCCCACCCTGGGAGCAGTCTTAAAGCCCCAGTGTATTATTTAGCCCAAGTGCCTTTAGAGAGTAGACGACAGTAAGCCTAGGGCTCTGGTGACAGGGCAACCTCCAGTTAGCCTCTGTTTTCTATGTAGCCTTTGAGGAAGTCTAGCACAACACTAGGCACATGGCTGAGGACAGCTTTGAGGAAAGTTGATAGGTATCTCTAGATAGGCATATTATAGGCTTAAGCTAAAACGAAGATTCTAATACAGAGAAAGAAAAGAATAGATATTTGATAGTTGGGTGACAGATTTTCATCACAAAAGGAAACTTTTCAATTAAAAGCAGGGTTTCCTGCTAATATTTTCTACTTTGACTGAAAACATCAGTATCCTCTTAGTTGGCAATCCAGGTTATAAGTATTTATATATTTTAATATCTTTCTTATAGGAGGAACTTAGCCAAGCAGGCACAGCCGCAGTGCTGGCACATGAGCTGCTAATACTTCTTCCCTTAGTTAACCTAGAATCTGCTAGAGACCACTGATGCTGGATGAGGCAATGGACCAAGCCAATGTGAAAGAGACAGTGCCACATCTGGCTACTTGAGAGTCAATGAGATGCTGGGAGGGGGTATAAAGTTTTGCCCATTTCCTGCAATAAATGAATCTGCTTCTACTTCTCACCTGACTCCTGTGTTGTTGACTCTGTGCCTTCTTACCCCCCCCCTTGCCACCCCCAGGAGTCTTAGTCTGGGTCACAAGCAACCATTTAACTCCTCTGACACGCCACACCATATGATAAATCTGTCAGTTACTTCGTCTCGTCCTATTCCCAGTGCTACTGCTGCCTCACCTAAATCACTGGATAGTTTGTTTCTCATATGCTATCTTCAACCTTCTCAAAACACTACCGCTAAGTTATTATTTGAAAGAATAACTATGGCACTGGCTTAGTGACAAATTAAATGCCTATTTGCTCAAGGACCCAACACTGCAAAACAAAACAAGGGAGAAGAACCCCATCACATGGAAGCCAAGCTCTGGTCATGGCATCTATCTGTTAACCTTTTGGAGAACTGCACTGCCTGGAGAAGCGTGCCAATCCTTATTCTGCCAATAAACCTTGTGGTGTAACTAATTTAATTGCCTTGATGCCGTGAATGTGATACTCTATGTAAACAGCTATTCACCAATGCTGAGCTTCATCTGTATTTTGCACTGTCATTTCACCACCTCTACGGAACTGTTTTAGGTTTTGTTCCTAAGGTAAATGATCTGGGAGTAATCAGTTCATTTGGAGATGTTCATTGGGAAGGATAAGATCCAATAATGGCTATATTAAATGGCAACAGAACACTATGAGTCATTGAAGCACAATCTTAGCAAGGTTACACTAAAAGTATGCTGTGCCACTGAATCAGTCTTGTTCCTGAAAGAGATTGGATGCTGGGCCATTCATCCAGAGACTCTTCCTCTTGTCCCACTCACTGAGGGTCCACGGTGGATGTTAACTCCTCTGAGTCTTTCCATGTGATCTGCAGAATTGACAGTGAAAACCCAACATAGAGAAGAAGACAAGTTCATCTTCCTGGTGTGGAAGACTACCATCCTACTGGAAACTGTCCACAGCCTTAGTGACACTAGGGTGAGCAGAGCATAGTGTAGCCCACCTTTACCAACTCACACACCTGTTCAAAGCAAGTCTTCCTTGACCCTTTCCCTGCCTCAAAAATTTCTACAATTTTGTCTTAGCTGAGCATTCTTTCTTTATTCTTGAATTAAATATGGTACTGCACTGTAGACTTCTAGGCATAAACTTTTATTTAATTTTGTAAGTACAAAATGTGTCCTTCACAACACATGGATGAGAAGAGAACAATCAAACACTGTGGATACTTAAAGGCCACAGAAATCACTCTAGTTACAAATTAAATAGCTCTGGCCTCATGTGAAAATATAAATAGAAATATATAGGAACACTTATCTTCCTGTAAGTTTAGAGTCACTGTCTTGGGGATTCATTTTATATGAAATATTATATTGAGTTTAAATATCAGTGTGCTTTGCTTATATAGTCTGTGAAGGTTACGCTGAACTCTCCATTCATGAATAATAGGTCAAGAGAAGTACCTAATTTACCTTTTAAGGCAGTAAATACTACATACTAAATGATAACTCTTTGCTTTATCAGCCCTACATTTGGGAACATTCAATAACAGACCAGGGTAGTGCTAGACTTTATCCCAGGTTTAGTTATTGGGGAGACCAAACTGACCTCATCACTGAACCTACTTAAGGCCTTCTAAGAAGCTGAAATCACCAATGGACTCTGCCATTTATCAGGCTTCACAATAATAAGCCATTCACAACAGTCCTAGTTAAGGTGAAAATAGGACACTCTGCTTGCCGTTTAAATGACCACATTCGTGTTCACTGTGAACAAATGTACAAGTCCATTAATTCAGAAAAGTAGCTCTAAGAAGACTGTGTGGAACTGTTACTGGCACCATGGCTTTATTTTAAAGATGGCAAGAATGTCACAAGTGAACTCTATTGCCAACATCCAGTTGCAAGACATGGATCTCTTTTAGAGTCCACTTTCAATTTGTAAACCAAATTGATGTGAGTTAAAGCAAAACTATAGTACATTATTATTAGGAAGATGGCACTCAGCACCAATATTTCTAATTCGAAAATTTAACAAAGTAGAGTTCATTTTGTAAACTAACCTCAAAAGTTATTTAATTTTCTAAAATGTAAAAATTAAGGCAATTCTTACACTTAAATTAAGGTAATACTACACTTAAAATTTCTGCCTACCTTTGAGTGCGACTTATAAAGTGAATAATATTAATCAAGCTATGTTAATAGCAGTACTGTCATATATAAAATTAGAGTACAACAATTTTAATAGACATATTATATATCTTGAAGACAGTGCAGTCTGGTCTATTAGGATCAGCCATTATAACACCATTCATTTATTCTGCCATTTCTTTCTGGCTATATTTTAGCTTACTAAAAACTAAATTCCTCAACTTTGCAAAACGGCTATTTTGCATTTTCTTCTGAATAGTATTTGAGATGAAAGACCACACTGCTTCACATGGTATCTGTGTATTATTAACTGCCCGTCGAAAAGTCTGGTGTTCGTTATGGTTGGCCAGAAGTTAGAAATTAGCAAACTACAAATTATGATAGGCCACAAATAAGAAAACAAAATTGTTAACTTTTACCAGCTATTGTAAGAAACTTACATAATACGATTAGCCATTTCCTTTACAAAGAGAACATTATATAATCCGTCAAATCTACTCCTTCACTCCTAAACTGGGATTAAGTCATTTTTTCAAGTAATAAAGGAGCTGGGGCTTAACCAGGCATTAACAGTTTTGATCTTTGACATCTAGCCTATGGACAGCAAGTGTACCCCTGTATGAATGATCACTGTCATGTCAAAGTCCTCAATGTCTCAGACCCACGGCAATGGCAAACCTTTCTGCATGCTGGGCTCAGCACAACGGCTGGAGCTCTCCTGGTCTAAGTACAGATGAATTTAAAGAGGGAGAATCAGGAAACCAAAAAGAGTAACTCACAGAGAGGAAAATTGTAACCAGAAAAAAAATAGAAGTTTGAGAGATAGAATGGAGGAAAATTCAAAGATGCAAATGTTAAACAAACAAACAAAAAAAAGCATCCTGGTAATCCAGTGTAACACTGTATAAACCCTACAAAGACAAACATGCGAAGTTCCAGAAAAGAAAAAAACAAATTATTAACACAACTGAGATCCTCAAGCAGGGAACATGAGGTCCAGAGTAAACAAGTCCACTAAAGGCAGGCAGTGAAGACAAAAACAGATGAACATCAAAGCATGTTACTGAGAAATCTCAGGACTCAGAACACCACAAGCTTCTCAAAAACAACAACAAAAAAATTCTTCAAAGTACTGAGGGGGGAAAAAATCAGGCTAGAATTTTCTTTTCAGTAAAACTACACTTGAAAGCATAGAGAGGATGAGGATTTCTAAACACAAAATGACTCAAATTGTATTTCCAAAGCATCATTTCTTTTGGAAAGATATAGAGGGCGAGTAGCATTAAAATGAGAAGACAAAATGAACAACAGAGGAAATGATAGGGAGAAGGCATGAAAGGTGACAAGGGCTCCTGGGTACACTGAGGACAGATGCCTTTCGTCATGGTTGTAAACCAAGCCCATACGATAATTCGCTTAGAAGGCTGAAGGTCAGAAAGTTCCAGAAGATACTTCAAAAGGACATGTGACACAATAATACTAGATTTTTTTACCAAAGAGAAGAGTTAAATCACAGATAATGGACCTGAATTATATCAATAATATATAGATATATGCCTGTGGTTTTTGTGTGTCTGTGTGTATGTGTACATATATTTAAGCAAACAATTACAAAAGCAATTATTAATTCCAAGGGTAAAAGAATATGTGCGTGTGTGTGTGTGTGTGTGTGTGTGTGTGTACATGAGGAGAGACTAAATATACTATGTCCACTACGTCTTTTTAGTTCTGGACAGCCTTTTCAGTGATATAGTAATATAAACACTGACTATAATTATATTATAACTTTTATATAATTATATAAGGAAAGTCAGGGACAGACAAGACATTGTGTGTGGTAACACTGTGGTTAGTTGGGTAGTGAGAGGCAGGAGAAAAAAATAAAGCTCATTTATTTTCACAACGGAATCCCCCAGATACTATCTAAAAGTGAAAATTCAGGAAATACAAACAGGCTTCTTAGACAACAGGCTGAATACTTGGACATAGAATAAAAGAGGAAGAGGGGATTAACATATTAGTGTTACTTAGGTTACCCAAAATAAACACGAGATATACATTAGGATAATCATGCCAAATATTTATGTGAATCATAGAGCTTTTTATCTACAAAGCTGGTTTAGACTGAAGAGCAACAAAGAAAAGTTTGTGTCTAGACTATAAAACAATGACAAATTCAATGTGGTAAACCAGGAATCTTTGATCCTTCTAACACTCTTGTTACTCAAGCATTCACTGGACAGTTTTAGCTCCTCTCAGATCATGATACATCACCCCAATGATTATAAATGTCCACGATTCAAGGTAAGACACCATGCAGGTGATGTGGGAACTTCAATGGAACTGGACAATAAAGGAAGATGGAAGCACACACAACACATGGTACAGGTAATGCTATTCATTTTTATAAAAAATGGTATGAGAGAGGACTATAAATATGTGTATGTCAGTGCATTGTGTAATCTATCTGAAATAGCTTTGTAGAAACTAGACACCCACTATCTATCAAAATAAATAATTAAGACAGACAATCTGGATAGATGTTTAACTGGTAAGAAAACTGAATCAGTAATCAAAAACCACTGGACAAATGAAAGCACAGGACCAGATGGCTCAACTGTTGAGTGCTACTAACATTCAAAGAACATGAATCACAAACTCTTCTCAAACCTGAAAAGGAAAGAACATTTCCTAAGTTGTTTGACCAGCATAGAGTTACACAGATAACACCAAACAAAGACCCTACTCAAAAAAACTACAGACCAATAATCTTGATCGATATTGCTGTGAAATGCTACCAAGGAGAACTCGGCAGCCTATTTAAAGGATACTGCACCATGAACAGTAGCATCTGTTTATATCAGCCAGGCTTTAACATGTAACTCTTGCTTATCAAAGAACAAGTATAGTTTATAAGGAAACTACAAAGACAAGCCACAGTGTCTCAAAAAGCAAAACACTGGTGGCAGAGTATGTATCTTACACAGCGTCAAATCTTCAAAGGGTTTTCTCTTTCTCTTCTTTTCTTCTTTCTTCTCTTACTCTTTTTAAGCCTTAGACTGATGATGTAGCTCAGGGACTACAGGCTGTCCCCCCAAGCCTGACCACCTGAGCTAGATTCCTAAAACCTACTTGGTAGAAGAAAGAAATGACTTCTTCAAGGTGTTCTCTGACCTCTCTATGCATGAATCCTGTGTTCCCCACCTTAAATACAAAACTAAATAAATAAATGCTATTCATAAATGTAAAATTTTAGAAAATAGATGACTCACCATAAAACAAGTAATGGTGAAATAGTCCATAGTGGTAGCAGAAATTACCCTTACAAAATAGGCCAATCAGAAATTGCATGATGTCGTAAATATGAACTACCTGTAAAATGCAAACTTATAGGGAGAGAAAAAAAATGTCATAAAGGCTGCTGGTGTCTGGCAGGAAGTACCGTGAACAGGTATATTTTGGTACATACAGAGTTTCAGTTCCAGATGACTCAGATGACGGTACATTTTGGAGATGTCTACTGGTGATGTTTACACACATTCTGAATCACCTTACTGCCAATGAATTACATACTTAAAATAATAAAATTATAAACTTTGTTATGTGTACTTTATTATAACAAAAGGACATCTACTTCCTTACTGTAATATCACTTTAAAGTTGCCAATGTGTTACTGTCAGAGGAAAATGAGGGTAAAGTATATATAAAAATATCTATCATTCATATGTACATACTTTACCATATTCTTATTCCATAATAAAAACTTTCTCAAAGTGTTCTTTGCCTTTGGAATGTCTAAATTTTAAAATATACATAGAAACCTTGAAGTGTCAATGAAGATCATGTTAATATATTTTTATCTTAGCTTTTTTCTGTTTAAGTGATCTATGTTCAACATGAATGGATTACACTAAGAGGCCAAAATAAGACATTGGATCATCTGGAACTGGAGTTACAGATAGTTGTTGAGGCACCATATGGGTACGAAAAATCAAATCTGGGTCCTATATAAGAGCACCTAGTGGTCTTAACTGCTGAGCCACCTCTTATATATTAGTATATTATATAAAAATATATTTTTAAAAATAACTAATATTAAGAAATACCATTATACATGTTAATGTGTTTTATGTAAAATATGTTTATAATAAAAATATACCTTGTTTCATAATTTAAAATATAAACATATTTTTGAACCTTCTACAACAGGCATAGGTCTATAATCACATTCTGACTTGGGGAGAAATGGTTAATCCAGATTTTAAAAACCAAAATGTTTTCTCTAATTACTATGTTTGGATCTAAGGTTCTCTAGCAAGTCCTAGATAATTTGAGAAGCTAGAAGATAATGTTTCTAAGAATCGGTCCAAGTAATTTAACTTGAATCATCTTAATAGAACCTTAAAAGAATCAAAGTAAGCATAATCAAAACTAGATATAAAGGTCATGAGGGTAGACAACTGGAGACTTCTGTGTCTTTTGTAGGAATTTAATAAGTCTAAAAATAGTCTGCCCTAATACTTGACAAACTTTATCTTATTTGTAACTATCTCATTTTATTCAAGAAATGATTCTTTTAAAAGTTCAAACTATAATGTTTGGAATGTAATTCCATTTAGAAGAATAAGTATTTTTTTCAGAACAGACATTTTGTGATCTCTTTTTAAAAAATTAAAGGAAAAAACAACAAAGAACAATTCTCAAAGTACACTTATGACCTGCTCAACAGGAGAGAAGCCTAGTAATTACTCAGTGTCAATTAAGTCATAGGTATTGGAGGAGAACCTATCTGCACTGTACCAAACCAACATCATCTGTAACAACAATGTAAACATTTGCTCTTATACCCAAGATAAGTGTAGATCTTACTGCTCATCAAGGAAACCTCACTTTGCAACAGACAAAGACCACTACAGAAAATCACATGCAATCAAAATGCAGATGTGTGGAGCCCAGTCCCAATAGATACATCCAAAAACTATTGCTATACCCAAGGCTCAAGAAATATCGCACAGTGAGGGTGAAAAGAATATAAGAGTTAGAGAATCAGCAAGTTTGCTGTGAGACTGTGTCTCCCAATAATGTAAGATGCTACACCAATAAAATCTACCAACATGACTGCCCAAACATGAGCTGAGTAAAGACTACAACAATTGACACAGCAAAGTGCACAGGAGAAAGCCTATGAGGCCCCAACTCTATACAAAGAACTTCAGGCAACTACGAATGCTGAAGACCAAAAGAAACAGTCTTCTCCAAGAAGAAATACACCAATTCATTCTCCAGTACCAAATAGCCATCTCTGAAGAAAAAAAAAATTATATATATATATATATATATATATATATATATATATACACATACATATATATATATGAGAACATGTACATATTAAGCAAGTTATAATTTAGGGATATATATGCATACATATACATATATATGTACATATGCCTAAATGCATACAACAACAATAAATGAAAAATGTGTCATGACTGAAAGAAAACAAGGAGGGGTATACAGGAGGGTATGGAAAAGGAAAAGAAAGAAATTCTCTAACTATTTATAATATCAAAAAATGGAATAGATAGTGTAATTACAATATCAAAAAGAAAATAGTGCATTGTGATGTGTACTCCCATATTGTGAGGCCCACCTTCTACTTTGATTCACTATCTACTTTAACACTCTATCTCCACAGGAGGGAATCCACATCTGCTTCTATAAGCTTGGTCAAAAGCCCATGGTTAAGGTGGTCATAGGCCTAGGGGGGCACCTGCCCTTGACAGTGGGCCTATTGATGCTTGATAACTGTTGATGAAGACAGAGTGTCTCCTTTGGGGACACGGAAGCTGGTAGGTTGCCCACACTGCAGTGAGTGGCCTCCATACCCATGCACATTTGGACGACACTAACTAAACTCAGTTGTTATTAATAACAACAAAAAGGAGGGAGGATGTGGAATTGGAAGAGAAGGGATGGGGATCTTGTAGGAATTAGAGAGAGGTAATGATCATAATAGAAATAGATTATATAAATGTATGAAATTTTCAAAGAATAAATTTAAAAGATTTTTAATGATAAAACATAATTCCCCCCCAAAAGATAAGAATCCAGCAAGCCAAATCGTAATTTGAATAGAAACATGTCAGCAACTTCTGAGAAGTACTTAGTTTGTAGTTTGCTCAGAGTTTAAAAGGCTGTATCAAGTTTTAGCTGACAGAAAAAAAAATTACCTGTCAAAATTGCAAACTACTGATTTATAAAAGAAGGAGGAAAGGAACACTGACTGGAGGGTGCTGATATAATTCCTGAAATCCATCACATCTCACACATAGTTTCTCTCAAGGACTGGTAAGTGCTACCATACAATGTATTTTTAACAGCCTACAATCTGTTTTAGAAGTTATGAACCCTGGGTTTGACTATGACGGACAAGTCTTCAAGGAGGATTCCAAACAGAACTAATACAACACTCCATCTCAACTTAAACACAGGTCAGGCTGAGTCAGAAACATCATTTCCTTTCTGCAGCGTGAAGACCTCATACAGAGTTCCGAAATTCAGATTTCCTGTAAGAATATTTTGTCTAACATCCTACACTAAAATGTCCAGGCAATTTTTTCTCTTGTTGAATTGAACAGATTTTCAAATAAAGAGCTCTCTTGGGCAGCCCTTTTGCCAGGATATGGCCAAGGAAAAAGTTAAGTATGTAGAGAAATGAGACCAGGAAACATCTGTAATGAAGGATGAAATCACAGGTCTCCATACAGACTTCGGAATAGGTGATCAGGTAAGCAATGACTTCCCTATCATTTTCTACCTGGCTAATGGTCTGTGAGAAATATACTATTAATCTATTTAATTTCCCTTAAAAACATTTCAGCTTCTGATTGCATTCTTGTAGGGCAATCTTCAACCTATCTATATTCTCAATTTTTTAGCTCTGCATCCATTTATTTTTATATGGAGCAAATATAGAATATTTCCTCAAAAGCAATTTGCTACAATACAAAGTGCAAACTCATAAATGTTGTAAACCACGACAGGGAGCTCAGAATAGGAATGAGAAGATAAAAAGTTTAGTCTAAAATCTAAGAAGGAAGAGAAGCCAGAAGAATGACTTGCCTACTGTACGTGTCTCTACATTTTAACAAACTTATGATAGAAACAGACTATTGTACAAATAACAAAACATTGAAGCTAGCTTATTGAGTGCGTCCAAAACCTAGCTAGGAATTGATTGACATTCTAAACCAAATAAGCATAGAAGTTTGCCCTAGAAAAAAAAGTCTGTGAGAGCTCATATCTTCCAAGTCCAAGCTACATAATAAAGGAAAGCAATCTGGTTGTGGGTAAGCACTAACTACCCCAGGACAACTAAGATTGTGTAACTAGCCTTCACCATCCCCAGATGCTAGTCCAACATGGGAACTCAGTAATCATCCAAACAAGAAGAAAGTTGGGAAGAAATAGGGGAAAAAAAGTGTTTCATAATGAGATGCCTCTTACAGCACTGAAGCCAACTTCCATATGATTTGATTTAGTGCTTACAGGAATAGGTTATATGTGCTTGAAAACCCAATCATGGTTTTATGCCTTAATTTCAAAATTAAGAGACAAACAAGTATAGAACAGACATACTAGTAATCTGTAATCCATGAATTTGTGAATGCACTACTTAGTATATACTATTAAAATACACAAATGCATTAGCTTAGAATTCAAAGTTCAATTGAGTAGATCATTAACTGTACCAGGAGGAAAAAAAAAAAAGAGGAGCCAAAGATGGAGACGAGCATGGTTTTATTGTATATTCACAGTTCTCTGAAAGCTGCAGGGTAAGGACAGCAGAGAGCTCAACCTAACCATCAGGAGATCTCAACATGTCCAATAAGAGAAGAAAGCGAGTGAGCAGCCGGCAGGAACCAGGAGGCTCCAGCTGGATGTTGAGAGTTTTATCATGTAATTGAGCTATCTTATTACTTTCCTAAGAATATCAGGAAAGGAAAGACGACGTGTCTTACACCTGTTGCTGAAACTTCAATTTGTACTTTCCTCCTGTGTCACTGGCTTATCAGATTAATTGCTACAATTATTTGCTCTTTGGACGCTGTTCGAGTTTCCTGCATAGATAGCTGCTACACAGTTCAGCAGACACTGTTTCCCTTTGAATGTAAATGTGTCATGCATATCAGGGTTTCACTTGAGACAGATGCCCCCTCTCCTCTGTGTCCAGGAAATTTTGCAAACTAAATAGTGTCAATAACTGGATGGGTGCCAAGCAAGAATCCAGGGCGGGGCTAATGTACAAAGCAGCCTTTATCTCAGCAAACTCACAGGGTATTGACACCCAGCTCAGTGTTGGTGGTCACACACTCCCCAAGGTTGCCTCTTCAAGGGAAGGTGTAAATATCCATGCTGAGCATGACAGGCAAATATTTGAGGAAAGTTAGAAGTATTTTGTTTTCTTTTCCTGCTGCAAAATGAAGGTGAATGGTTGATCAAAGTTGTCGGTAACAAGATCTCTAACATTTCACAAAATCTAAGTTGTAGTCCATAGGTCAATCCTTTGTGTCACAGGCTGATATAAAAGTACTCACTGTGCTTTTCGGCATCTTCTTAGTGATATTTCCTTTGTGCTTTGTTCTGGCAAAAATTGTAAAAGGTCAAGTATTTCTTGATTCATTCTACAAATATTTATTACACATAGACTAAATGCCAGACACTTTTAAGTTCTAAAGAACCATTTCTTCCTTCATGAAACCTATGTCCCTTAGCAGAAAGAAACAATTAAGCAACACCCATCCCCCTACACATACATATACACACACACATGTACACACATATACATATACACATAAGCAAATATACACATACAAACATAAACATACACACATATACATATATATACACATATAAACATATACACATATACATATATATACACACACATATAAATCTGTAACCAGCAGTGTAATACATGATAAGTATGCCAAACAAACAAACAAACAAACAAGAAAATACTGCAGTTTGAGGAGTGATAGGAAGTGCTCTGGGCTCAGGATTCTGTTCCCTCAGGTAAGGCATCACCAATGAAGTGACATCTAAGCAGAGGCCAGGAAAAGTATAGACTAAGTGGCCATCTGGCAGAGCAGGATGAATCCCAGCAGACAGAACAGTATCTCTGTGCTTTTGGGGTTGAACAAAAGAACAGCTAGAAGAGATTGAACCTTGTAGGGCACTTTAATGGTTTGGGGTTTTACTCTAGAGTCTTTGAGGGGAAAAATCACCTATGATATCCTATTGTTCATGATACAGGTTTTTGCTTTTTCTCTAAATGGTTAAAAGTTACAATGCCAAGAAAAACAAGCACAGTGATGTAGCCAATATAACCACCAGTGTCAGAAAAATTACAGTAATAATCATTTATGGAACAATTAGCCATGTGCTAAGTGACTTAGGTATGTTTGGACAGTTCACCTTCAGTTTCTGCTCTTTAATTTGTGAAGACAAAGAAAAAATGTTATCAAGACTTAGAATTTATACCTGGAACAGAGAAGAGCCAGACAACAGTTAAGTAAATTACAGAGGACAATGAAGAAGAGCCCTTGGTAAAGGGATACACACATGTGAAGAATATTTGGGAATTCCATTGTGTTCTTTCCAGGAGTCAGTCAAACAAAATCCCATGTGAATGGTCAAGGTGGAAAGGAGTCAAGGAAGCAAGGGGATGGCTAAGTTAGGACATGTTATAGGACAGAGAAGAACGATATAGCATAATGACATGGTCATGGAGTGACAATACCAGCAGGATGGGCAAATGCTTTCCAAGGTATTCACAATATACAGCTTACCACTGAGGAGCAATGCTGCATTTTACTGGGATTCTGCAAGACTGCTGAGTCAGGTCTGGTACCTATGGGAAAAGACACTAAGAGCAGGCCCTGGAAGCCTTTGTGGAAATGAGAACTTGTATAGCAAATGGATCTCTGCCATTGGTTTCAAGCCTCCTGGAACCTTAGGAAGATGACCCTTAGTCTCCGCTGAGGACAGTCTGAGGTCACTGTTCAACTGATGAGGGTGAGCTGCACGTGCCCACTTCTTATTGCTTCCTTGCAGGAAGAGATTAGAGTTGCTTAGGACAGACTACCGAGCCCCTTAGAGGCAGACACAGGGTTCAGATACCACTGAAGAATGGGGGTTCGGGGGCAGGAGTAGTTGGAATTTACTGCTTCTGAGACCTTGTGCTAAGAACCTTACAGGTGATAACTTGTTTAATCTTCATAGTTGCCCTGTGGTTGAAGGACCATTGCTCCCATTTCACAGAGGAGAGAACTGAAAATATGAAAATTATCCCAAGAAAACTAACGGCTATTATTCTGAAAAAAACAAAACCAGCAATAAAATGACACCGAATGACACATTGCTTATACCATAGGTCAGTGCCTCACTCAGTTTCTTCCTTTAGTAGGTGGCACTAACAGGGATATAGACCCACAGCTGGACAACATGCAGAGAGTTAACAGTTCCTTGGGGAACTCAGGCCTAAGTAGGATGTATTTTTCAGATCCCCTCCCTCAAGACTTAGGGAACCATGCAGAAGAGGACATAGAAAGAGTATAGTAGAATAGTAGAAAGAGCCAGCAGTGGCAAATGACTCATGTCTTTCGGGAACAACAGTACTGATACATGTACGCACAAGTTCAAGGCAAATTCCCAGCAAAAGGGGAAGTTGGTGCAAATCCCCAGTCCTAACCAAGAAGCTATTTGCAGCTGACACCTGCTAAGAAAAGGGAGATCAGTCTTCTCCAAATGAGCATCATTAGGTGTGTCAACCACGCTCTAGAGTAAGCCGCATGCTCAGTAATAGTTGCCAACACAAGAGACTCATGTCTTTTTCTGTTCTTTTTCTTTTGATTTTGGTACTTTTTGTGTTGTTGGGGTGTTGTTGTTGTTGCTGTTGTTGATTGTTTCAATTTTCATTCTGGAGGCTTGGGCATTTTTTTTGTTATTATTTTCGTATTTCTTTTTTAAGAGAAAAAAGCATGGATTTGAGTGAGTAGGGAGTAGGAAGATTTAGAAAAGTTGAAAGAGGAAAAGAATATAATCAAAATATATTTAAGGAAATATTTTGAAAATAAATTTTTTAAAGATAAAGGAAGGAAGGAAGGAAGGAAGGAAGGAAGGAAGGAAGGAAGGAAGGAAGGAAGGAAGGGGGGAGTGAGGTAAGGAAGGGGGGAGAGAGGGTGGGGGTGAGAGGAAGAACTTCCCACAGCTCCAGAGCTAGTAAAGGCTTTTATTTCAACTTACCTTGGCTCTTGGCCCTGTATCCCACACTCTACCTTTCTGGTCTCATCAGTATGAATGTCTGTGGATTCTGGAATTCAGCCTTCCCACTGAGGCCTACAACTGTTCATCCTGCCTGCCGATGGCTTAGATATCAAGGTCTTTGATCAAGGCAGAAGACAGCAGTTCACTTTCAACTTAGGGGATAAAGAATATGAAGAACTGCTTTCTTTTAAGCACATGTGACAGGGCATCCTCAAGTGATAGACTCTGAGCCTGCTTCAGAAGCAGGGGAGCATCAAAACAAGAGCTAGCTTCTAGTTCCAGAAGAACCTATAGCGAATGGGATCCCTTGAAATATCAGGGTCACAGTAGAGGCATGGGTCCTCACAATGGTATGATTAAGACCTACAAAGAACACATATCATCCTTCCAGGGACTAAACTGAATAAACAGGAGAAATTAGAATTTTAAAAGAAAGCCTCAACCTAATTTTAGAAGAAAGATAGGCTTACTGATGGTAGTGGGGCGAAAGGAGGGAGTGACACTCTCATGTTTGGAAAAAAATGTTTTTATGAAACATGATTATGTTAGGTAGGGTTGGTCTATGGGAATAGAGTCTAAGTCTTCAGGGTTTGAGAGAACACACAATTGCTGAGTTACAAAATCTCCTACAGAGAATGCCATTTCTCAGCACACATTCACACTCTATGCCAATTGAGCCACCAATAAACACAAACCTCCAGTTTTCCACCTACCTGCCATCCACACTGCATACTGTGTGGTCTGAAAGCTGAGCAACTATACAGGATGGCTCTGCTAGCGAGAACACTAAACTCAACTGAAAAAGAAAGTGAGACGGACCCCAAGGACCAATAGAGAAAGAAGTAGCCACTGATACAGGGGAGTTCACTATAGAAACAGATGCCAAACCTTTCAGACTTTGGTGATAATTGCGAATGGTTCTTCTGGCTTATTCTACTTTAACTGTTAATCTTACTCAGGAAGAGTAGAAAAGGTTGATGCTTTGTATAACTTTGGGGTTAATGAGAACCAGAGAAAAGGTTAGCAGCTGATAGAGGGAACCAAACAGGCCTCAGCTGGGAGCAGGAATGCAGATAGAAAGTATGTAGGTGACTGGCCACTCCCAGCCTTATCTCTACTGATCCTTAGTAAAGGAATTCCTCAGCTCTGAGAATTTGAGTCAGTCTTCCTCCTTATCTCCCTCCCTCCCTCCCTCCCTCCTTCCCTACCTATCTATCTACCTACCTATCTACCTACCTACTTACCTCCCCTTCTTTCCCCCCTGTTTCCCTATTCATTCCCCTCCCCGCCCCCAGTCACTCTTAAAGAACTCCAGATCCTTGGGAATCTTGGTTCAGATTGACTTTAGCGCTCCGAGAGTTTCTACAGCTGAGACACGGCTTATCTTTCTCTCAAATAAAGATCCTGGCAATTCTCCGAGGGAAGGATGCCAGCTATGCCCTCATCTGCAAACACTTTAAGATCAATATAGGCAAAGCTCTGGCTACTCAACCTGGGCTACATCATGCCTAGTGATACTTTTCTGGAAGAGGTCCGTGAAGGTGCCCTCATGTCGACAAAGCCCTGAGCACTTGGGTAAATGCTGCTGTCCTCTTGGGCTATCCATTCTGAAAGCTGGTAGAGGCCCTCTCTGGGTAATTCTCTACCAAAGGAGGATCTGGAGACCAACAAGAACAGTAAGAATGTACAAGTCTATTTGCTAAGGACCTGATGCTAGGGATCCTGAGTGTCCTTCTGGGGACATGAGAAAGGAAATAAAAGGAGAGAAACAGGGGTGAGGGGTGGGTACTATTAAAGGATTTACACTGATGAAGCTTGCTATTCAAAGTGTGAGTTGAGGTTCAGCCTCATCTAAAAGCTTGTTGAAAATGCAAACTCTAAGCTTCATCTCTGACCTAATAAACTTCAAACAATACTCGAAGATCCTCAAGTATGTTAAGGTATGAAAGAAAGAAGCTAGAGTATTTAGGAACAAATACCTGTGAGCCACTTGCTTGAGCAGTGCAGGGAGCTCCTCCTCTCTAAGGTCAACTGGCTGGAAGGCCTGAGAAAGCCCTTGAAGCCTAAGACTTAGGCAGTGTAGCAGGTTCTTGTTATTGAAAGCACTGTTGTGTGTAGCTTGGAAAGGGGCTGGAATTCTGCTATCCCTCCTGTGTCTACTCAAGATACCGGGATGCCTACTGCAGTTCAGCAGTTAAAGTCCCCACCACACAAGCTCTGTTTTTATCCTTGATCATGCCTACAGCAATATCCTACCCAACTCAAGCAGTGGTCAGGACAACAGGCTTGGAGTTCATGATTGACTCCAGAGGAACAGCTCAAAGGCCCTCGCAAACTTGGCCAAAGAGATGAAGATGGGGAACATGACCTAGAACGATGAACTACAAACTATCTCTCTAAAATCACTAACCGTAGTGGAACCCTGCCTTCCAACAGTATGGACCAGAAACAGTAGAGTAGAAGCTATGATCACTGGCTCTGCAGCAGAAAAAAAAAATCTAGATTTGATTCTCTTCTTCAGTGAGTAACTATATCAAAATTACTCTGGGTGTCAGTTGACTTATGTATGAAATGAAAACAGTAAACATACTTATAACAGGATTGTACATGATTATAAAATGAAATTCTGAATGTTGTATGATGACCACAATACTGACACTTAGTAGGAGCTTATTGGATACTGAGAAGCACAAATGCCAGGACACAATTAGGAGTCAAAGTGCATAGGCATGGAAAATAAGACAGGCTTTCACAAAACATTATGGTCTATGGTAAATAAACTTGGTCCTAGAGCACTAGAGCAAACTCAGGAAAAACCATGTGGCTAAAGAAGACCTAGTCGGGTAGTAAGACAGGTTCAATACTCATGTCAGGAGCCAGTGGAACTGAGATCCTGATGTGTCTGGCATGGCAGCAGGAATGAGGTTCCCTATACAGTTAGTTGTTCAGGCCACACAGGGAAGGCAGGAAAGCTAGGGTTACTTCCACCTAAGGCCTCAGCCTGAGGTACATTATAAACAACTGAAAAGTGAGAATGTCTTACTAGGATCAGAATTGCGGCAAATGGACATTTTTCTTTGAAATCAACAGTATCTCTTTGGAGACAATTCTTACTTGATTGCCTATAAGACAAGTCCAACAAGAGCATAAGATTTTGCTCAGCTGTTATGACTCTCTAATGTCATATATAGCTAATGGAGTCTACCACTTAGCATCCATTTGGGTTCTCCCAGTTCATAGAGCTCTCTGGGGAAAGAGGTTAAGTTACTGACCTAGCCAGGCAGCTGTCAAGCTGAGCAAAAACAGTATCACTGAGGATTTAAAGAAATACGAAAATTGTTATTCTCCCAACTTAGCTTAAAGAGGAATTGGTAGGCAAAGAATATCAAACTCCTGGGAGCTTGCTAGATGATTATAGAGGACCCATACATTGATATCCAAGAGAGTTATAGAAGGCCACAAACTTTCATTCTGGTACCTAGTGTATAAAAATGTGGGTTTCAGGAAGGACTGCTGGGTTAATAGTGATGAGAGCCAAAGCTGAGTGGTAGGGAAAGCATCACACACACACACACGCACACACACACACATAATGTATCTATTGTCTTTATTAAATAGACATAAAGAAGAATTATTTATTTTTATTTATTTATTTATTTATTTATTTATTTATTTATTTATTTATGGCTGTTCAAGACAGGATTTCACTGCCTGAACTTACCTTGGACAGTTGAGCCTCAAACTCAGAAATCATATGCCTCTGCCTTTGCCTCTCCTCTGCCCCTCTGCCCCTCTGCCCCTCTGCCCCTCTGCCCCTCTGCCCCTCTGCCCCTCTGCCCCTCTGCCCCTCTGCCCCTCTGCCCCTCTGCCCCTCTGCCCCTCTGCCCCTCTGC
>NW_021604587.1:7999867-8017393 GCF_004785775.1 Grammomys surdaster
ACGTGTTCAAAGGCCAGAAAGGGGTGTTGGCTCCTCTAGAGATGAAGTTACAGGTGGTTGTCAGTTTTCCAGTGTGGATGTGGGAACCAAATTTAGGTCATGTATTAGGACAGCAAGTGCTCTTAACCATCAAGCCATCTCTCTCCAGTCCCTAAAGTCATCATTAACACCCTCATTTTATAGATAGAAAATTAAAGCACAAAGAAATACATAACTCTAAAGGATATTCAAATAACAAATGCCTGAATTGGAATTTGAACCCACACCACAAGGTTTCATATCGTTTTCTTTTCACTGCCACTACCTGTAGTTAAATATTACTAGTGTGATATGGCACCATGTACCAAGGCTGATAATGAGTGTTTATTCTGTGGTCTCATCAATAACTTGTATATAAGGGTCAATAACTGGTATATAAGAGTCATACTTAGAAATGTGAAGAAAAAGCCCAGTTAAAGATAAAAATAAAAGTTTTAAAATTGTATTACCTACATAAAGGGAGAAGTTCATAAAGCATCTTAATTACTGTAAATCAAGTGTTATCTAACTAAAAGCAAACAGATTTTAAATTGAATTTACAGAATACCAGATCCAGCTGAGACACTCACTGGTAGTTTCAGTAAATACAGTCACCCGATGCCTTCCCGGTAAAACCTCCAAAACATTACAAATTTACTTCATTTTGAGAGCATCCTTAACAATGATACCCACAGGAATTTGATTTTACTGAGAATGGCTTTTTAGTCTATTAAAATGACACATGGAAACCTAATCTTGAACAATATGACAAAGCTGTTGACTGCTGGGAATCAATGTTAGCAGTCAGAACACACTGACAAGCTGGAATCAAAGACAGCTCACTTCCAAAAACAAACAAAATAAATAAATAAAACACCCAGATGACAGAATCTCCATCAACCTTGGAGTAACAAAGCATCGGGGAGCTGGCATGGCAGGTTACCCCTAGCCAATGAATGAGTGGACAGCCATAGAGGAACCCCCTGAAGAATGAAATGTTAACCAGAAATATGGCTAGACAAGAAAGAATTTAAATGACTGTCACATCCATACCCAATAAAAATGGCCATAAGCTTCTTTGTGGGCTTCTTACTGCCAATAGAAGTATCAACAGAACATTTAAAGAAATGTTGGTGAAATTTTGGGGGAGGGGGGTTAAAAAATGTCCATAGACTTTGAACATTTCTGCAAAGCTGCATTACATTCTCATGATAGAGTCATATTTGTATTCAAGACCTTCATTTTAAAGGCCAGAATGGTTCGACGCTGGGAAACCGAACTGGAGAAAGTTATAGTCTTTCCTGAGAGGAGACAACAAGCAACAACAACAACAACAACAACAAAAAAGCAATTCTAGATAATGTCATTACAAGTGATTCTTTGCTCCCAAAAAGTCAATGATTAATAGAAGTTTCACTCGGGAATTGCTATGTGACTACTGTGATGATGGCCAAGGTAGCAGGTAAGGGGATTTAGTCAAGAACAAATATTTGAGAGGTATTACTGTGTCAGGCAAGGGGCTTGCAAGGATGGGCCTGTAAAGTCAGAGAATGTCTATCTTTGAGGAATGTGGCATCTATTTAATTGAAAAGATAAGCATGATAGCTGCCATACAATGGTAAGGGGAAAGTTGCATGAGTTCAAAAGAAGAATAAATACCCAGATCAGACAGGCTCAGTGTATAAACAGTCCCAGTGATAGGGACACAATCTAGCATTGTCCTGGTTCTAAGAATCATTTACCACGCTCACATCATTCTTTCTATTGTAATCCCTTATCTCCAAACTCAGTTTGCCATTTTGACTTAACTAAGAAGAACTTAGTCAGGTGATGTCTATGTCAGACCTGAACCTTTTACCTTTTCTGTGTTTATACAACTGTATTGTGTATTTGAGGGAGAAAATAACCACAGGAATTCTGCTGTTTTCCTTAAATGGTTAACTCAGAAGACTAAGCAATACACTGCTTGCTAAACAGTAAGTCAGAAATGAACCAACTATTGGTCAACTAGTTTACAATTCTGTCTTTTCCTATTTTAGTACAAAGATTCTCATTTCTGAGCCAAACTCACACAGTAAAAATCTATAGTAATAATTCAAGTTTATTAGTGTTTCATTTAGTCTTCTTTCCTATTACTCAGCTGGAAAACTTCTACACTGATTGTTTAAATTATTTTAGATTTTTGAGGCAATGAATTAGAATATTTGATTCATATCTAATACTTGGGACTATAAAAACATTTCTGTTTCTAACCATTTTAAAGGGCTGATAGGAGTTGTGGGACATCAGAGAATTGCTGGCTTATTGGAAAGCTGCCTGTGCAGAGAAAGGAACAGCTGGTAGATGGTGCTTCAGTTTGGAAATTCACAGAGGGAAGGAATGCTACTGATACACCCTCTCCCAAATACGACCAGCAACACAGTATAGAGGAAGGTGCAACAACCCTGAAGCAAATGAGAATTGTAATGGAGCTTGCAACTCAGATGGACCCAAAATGCGTAAGACTCACATATTTATGGGAAAGGCAGGGCGAGTGAGATGGCTCAATGGGTAGAAGGGCTCACTGCAAAAGCCTGATGATCTGAGTTCAATGCCTAGAACTTGTGTGAAGATGAAAAGGGAAAACTGACTTCACAAGCTGTCTTCTGGCCTTCATATTCATACCATGGTACGAAGCGCATGCCCACCCTCACACACACTTTTTATGAATTAATGGAATAATGATAGGCTATCTTTCACAGAAACATTCACCAGCACTGGAAGGGGGTTGCTTACAAATGGAAGGAAATTTCACATAAAGTATTTTACCTGGATTGAGAAGAACATATAAAACCATCTACACATACATCTTCAATTTGCTTTTTATTCATCTGGAGTAGATTACTGTAACTCTCCTTATCAGTGGACTTACACTATTTGAAGGAAAGACTACCATGTTGCTTATGAACATTAATTAAGTCACTGCCAGCTTTGTAATAATCTTAATCCATGCTGCACTGGAGTCCTGTATGACCCTTTATGATATCCGCATGTTTATGCACTGTAATTTTTAAACTAAATTGCTGTTTATTTTTCCAGCAAAACAGCCACTCTCCCTGTGCTTCCTAATGCCAATCTTTTCTGTGCTGTCAGCCTTGGCTCTCCACCTCTCTCCACACTGACACACTCACTGTATATAAATTTTCAACTCCAATCAGTTCATACAAATTCAGATACAAATTTACTTCTAGGTCCTATCTATGAGTCAGAAATCAGACAATCAGAGATTTAAACTTGTGATAAGCAAAATTTCTGTTTTGTATTACAATGTTACATCTAAAAGGGAGTCTATAGTTATTCCCAACTCTGACCTTGCATTTTGTCCCCATAAAATACTGTACATACATCATTTAAAATATTACCCTTCTGGGGGACTGATACATCAACCAGAGTCCTACATCTCCCTCCCACATTATTTTCTAGTGGAACAAAATGTGCAGTTTCCAGCATCCATAATCCTTGGCAATAACAATACAAGAGGACTATTTGAAATACATTCAATGGAGAGAACTCAATAAAAATGATTAACTGATTCGAAGAACAGGAAATTTTTTTGATAGAATTAAGTAAGTTTAAATTGACTGGTCAATCTAGCCAACTCATTTAGCTCTGTAGATCCATGTGCACAAAGCCTACATCTTTGCAATAATGATCTTCTGTAGCAAATCCTTTGGCATTGTCACCTTGAAAGACAATGATCTGCCACATTGGAATAGCTGATAGCTGATCCCATTACAGATCATTATTACTCATCTCATGGTCTAAATATAGAAAATGACTTATACTTCCAGACAACGGAAAGTGACAGGGACCAGCCAGCTATACTCTTTAACCTAAAGCACTGAAACAGAATAACATATATGTGACACAAAAGCTATCAAACACCATATACCACACAGTATATCCTTGAGAGAAAGGATAGCTGAAACAGGCCTAGGACTGTAGCAGCTAACTGCCTGGAAAGACTTTCCAAGTGGCAAAGGCAGGAGGGAGGGTTGAAGGGCCAGGAAGTTTCTTCCTGAGTTGAGAAACAAACTCTTAGGATCTAGGAACTATCATGTGGTTACTCAGTTCAGCAGCAGAATGCAGCCAGGCTAGATGCACAGCGAGTACTAGTGCTTGTGGCTGACTCCTGGTCAGCGTCATCAATTGATAAAACTTTCTCAACAATGGCCAATGGCAGGCAATGCATAACTACTAAATATTCATATTCTAATCATTAAGAAGTGAAAATATTATAATTAGGTGAGGCACGAGAGAGACTATTCTAAGGATATTAAACTAAGTAGTGGGGAACATTAGTCCTGGAACAAAGTCTGCTCTCCCACTGCTAGAGACTTGTTTTCCACGTAAAATAACATCAAGATGAAACCATCCACTCTGCCATATGTTACTGCTTTCTTTGCCCTTTTCTGTATATGAAAGCCTATGTCTTCTGCTTGTCTTATTCTACTTTATAGACTGTAGAGTTGCTGGACTCCAGAATCAAAACTAAAAGTAAAATCAGACCATTGCACTAAAGTTCTGTTATTCTGTCTACTAGCACAACCTATAAAAACAAGACTTAGAAGCCAATCAATTTTAAAAAGGCCTAGGAAATTAGCAGGCAATTAAAAATAGTCTTCGTAATTCTATTCTGTATGTCTAAGAAGACAGAGGAAAAATTAGCATACTAAGTAAGACAGAAGATTTTTAAAAGTAAATCTCTAGAATTTAGAAATATAAGATTAAAACAAGCATCAAATTGGATTTATAACTACATGAACAATACAGAAAATAATAAATTGAAAATGTCACCTTGTAACTATCCAAAATGAAACGAAGAGGGACGTATAAAAGAATATGAATTGAAAAGAGTGAGATGCAGGACAGCCTTCAACAACCTCATATGCACACAATAAAGTCATAAAAGATGCAAGAAGCAGCGGAGGAGTTGGAAAATAATGCACAAAATTTTCTGTCTTATTAAAACTAGAGGCTCACAAATCTAAGAAATTAAACAAACCATGATGAAGGAAATATGAAATGAACTGAGCAAACTACAACCCAACAAATTTAGAACACAAGAAAAGGTGTCCTGGAGTATAGCTCAACACTCATAACCTTTTAGGTAATGAAAGTAACATTGATATTGATAGCCCTCCTCTCAATGGGGCATGCTAGTCATGAGTACTGAAATAACATAGTATATGAAGCATTATATATTGTGTGTATATAAATATGTATGTAACACCTTGGTAATTGAGAATTAAATTGTCAGTAAAATTTCCTTCCTTTCTCCTTTCTTTTTTTCTTTCTTTTTTCCTTCCTTTCTTTCATTTTACAGGTTCTCAAGAAGCCTTGTCTAGCCTTCAACTCCTGATCTTCTGGCTTTAGTTATCCAAGTTCTGCAACTATAGGTGTGCACCACAAAAAGTACCGCACTCAGATCAATGATCCATATTTCAGAAACACAATAAAATTAAGGCTTTTGAAGATACACATTTACTGAAAGACTTCACTTCTAGCAGAATTACACTTATAAATAATAGAAAAGAAGAATCCTTTAGAGAGGAAAAAAGTGACACCAGATGGAAATGCTGATGAATATATAGAAATAAAGGACATAGAAATTGAAAAGTATGTGAATGAATATTCTAGATATGTCCTCTATTCTTGAAATGTCTTCAAAGAATACTCGGAAGGCTGGTGAAATGGCTCAGTTGAGTAAAGTGTTTGCCACCAAACCTGAGCTCAATCCCAAGACTCACCTGGTAGAAGGAAAGAACCAAATCCCACAGGTTGTCTTGTGAGCTCCACAGTCATTGTCTCTCTCTCTCTCTCTCTCTCTCCCTCCCTCCCTCCCTCCCTCCCCCCCCCCCCTCTCTCCCTCCCTCCCTCCCTCCCTCTCTCCCTCCCTCCATCCCTCTCTTCCTCCCTCCCTCCCTCTCCACCCTGCCTCAGGCACACACACACACACACTGACAAATAGACAAATAGATGTAACAAAAAGATGAAATAAATAATGGATTATTTAAGGCAAAACATATAGCAATGTATTAGGGATATAGAACATACACATGCATATGCATGCAAACATGTTTTATATATATATATGTCAAAAGTAATATGTACATATATATTCATATGTATCCCAAAAAGGAAGTAAAATATGCTATTTTAATATTCGTTTTTTGCCTTGGAGAAATGTACATAATATGACACAATATTATGAGTGTGGTACAAAAATATATTTTAAAAGTAGGATTGAGACTGGAGGCCCCAGGGAGTGGGGAAATCTTGTGGAGCAGGGGTAGGGGGTTGGGATACCCTCATGGAGATAGGGATGGGGGAAGAGGTATGGGACGTGGAACAGTCAGAGGGGGTGAAGTGTAGACTGTAAAAAAAGATTAAATAAAAGAAATAGAAAAAAGTATAGTTGAAATTTAAGGTAAAGTGTTATCAAGTTCAGATTTAGCAAAAAGTGGCCACATTCCACAGTTTTCTGGCTCAGTTGGTGTTCCAATCCCTCCATTCAAAGTCTTGTCTTTTGACAGAAAAAAAAAATGTGCTTAGCATTTCCAGGTATCAGGGAAATGTAATTTAAAACTATGTATAATTGATCTATTTCTAGATTTGAAATATTTATTTATTTTATTATTTTATGTATATGATTGTTTCGTCACAGTCCTTTGCAAGAGCAATTAATCCTCATAACAACTAAGCCAATTCTCCAGCTCCTATTTCCAGATTTTTGAGATATTTTAACTTTCTTATCTATGAATTATATAATTCCTTGACATAAGTTAATGATGTACACCATAACCTCCATAACAGTACGTAAAAATATTATAATAATCAACAGTAACAATAAACAAGTTGATATATTTGGATAAAGCTATATCAGTATTTATATCAAATGTTATTGGCCTAAATATTACCCACTTCAACAATGAGTGAAAATATAACATAACATCATAACATAACACAACACAACATAATACAACACAACATAACATTTGTCAATATAGCTCAGTTGGTAGAATGCTTGCCTAACTTGCATGAAGGCCTAGGCTCAGTCCCCAGCAGCACATTGTGTGGTTGTGTAGACCTATAATCCCAGAACTTCTGAGGTGTAAGTAGGAAGATTAGAGGTTCAAAGTCATCCTTAGCCATATGGAGAGTTTGAGGGTAGTTTGGGGTACTTGAGGAGGCCCTGACTACAAATAAATAAAGTTTAAATTAGCCATTAAAAATCATATTGAACTTTCAAAATCAACACCAGACTGAGTTACCTACTCAAAGACTCTTTTAAATACGGAGCAATAAATCTTTTAAAATGAAAGACTGGCAAAATACATGCCACGTTAACACTGAAAGAAGAAAATTAAGTGGCTGTATTAATAAATTCTAGAGAAAGTAATATTACCAGTAAAAGACTGGTTTAATACAAATAATAAAACTGACCACTGAGAGGACATAATCAGCTTTGACATTTATAAACCTAGTAATAAAGATTTAAAAACTACAGAACTGTCAGGATAAATATACAAATGCACACAGATGTCAACACCACTGTCTCGGTGATTAATGGGACAAGTTCTAAGAGATTGCTTGTGGACTACCAACTAACCTGGCAAACACCTAAAAAAGCATGCTCATCACCAACAGCTGGGTTGTCTTATGTGAACATTTACAAAACTTACATACAATACTGGATGATAAAACAATCTCAGCAAAGTGAAAAATACTCAAGTCACACTAAGTCCATTTGTATATCATAAGGGAGTTAAAATAGAATCTGTGTCAGAGTGGTATCGCAAAAACATCAAAGTTCAGGAAGATACACACATCATGTATCTAATCTAAGAATAAAAGTGAAAAGTAAATAGTGAGTGTCTTTGATCTAATGTTAAACTAAAGTAGAAATAATATTCAACATTCCAAAATGACCAGTTTCAGCTAGAGGATTTTAAACTTTTATAACTTAAATATCCATACTGAAAAAAAGTCTTTAAAAAAGTCTTCATATTCCACCCTAAAGAAAAATGAAAGAAGAGAAGATTACTCATGCTCAGAATCAGCAGAAGAAAATAAAAAGTGAATATCAGAATAAAAATTAATGAGATTAAAATTGAAAACAGAGAGAACTCATGAAATCAGAACATATGACTGATAAGTAAGCAGTCAGTGCTGGTAAAAGCTCAAACACCATAGAGCTCAAAGAGTGATGTTTCTTCAACTTATACTTCTGATAGCTTTAGGAAATTATAGAAATGTTTTCATGACAATAAATTAATAATGTATATAATGTGGATGAAGTAATTGATAAAATATTATCAGTCTTGCTTTAAGAAAACAAGGAGTCTAGAGAATCTTGAATCTATTCTGGAAATTAAATTTGACGTTAACAAAACAAACAAGTTTTCTAGGGACAGGGATAAGGCCTAGTAGGTCAAGTGCCTGTTCCAGTAGCATTAGTATCTGAGACCCCAGCACCCACACAAAAAGGCTGAACACAGTGGTATTCACCTGAAAGCCAGGTGGCCTATAGACAGAAAGATTCCTGGAGCTCACTGGCCAACCAATCTAGCTGAATAGATGAGCTTCAAGTTCAAACAGAAACACTCTCAAAAAAGTAAAGTGGGGAACGCCCAAGGAAGACACCTGACACCAGCCGCTGGCCTCTACACACATACGCACACATAATCACACATACACGTGCTTCTCACACACACGCTGCCACATAAAGACACCAAGGATATCCATTTCAAGCACAGTTGTCTTCACTGAAAAATTCTCCCAAATATCCAAAAGGATGGGACAAGGATGCCTGTTTTATACAACTGTTGCAAAAAATTGGAGATGACAGGATACTTCCAACACATTTTGTGAAACTAATATTGCTTATATGGGGAAGGCCAGGACCAGGAAACAGTCTTCAGGATCCAGAGAACTAAAGTCAGGACCCGCTCCGATCCCTATAGAACTACTCCTCAACTTTATAGACATCCTCCTTTCAAGACCTCCCCCTGCAACACTGGGGCCTATAAACACAGAGCCTATAAACATAATTTCAGATTCGCATTATGTTGTAGGAGCTGTTAAACAATTAGAAGTGGCTGATTTTATCCACCCTAAAAGCATGGTTGCTGAGATATTTAAAGATATTCAACACCATATTCGCAATAGGTGTCACCCATTTTTTATTCAACACATGAGAGCACATTCATTGCTTCCTGGACCTATGTCTCAGGCTAATGTTATTGCTGATAAAGCCACTAAAAACCTATATTGGGTAAGTTCGCCATTAGAAGGCACAGTTGAATTCCATAAACTCTATCATGTACCAGCTAATACCCTAAGATTAAAGTTTCATTTAACTCGTGCAGAAGCGCGAGATATTGTTCTGAAATGTACCTCCTGTGCAGAATTCAGACCCTCTCCATCTATAGGGGTCAATCCCAGAGGTCTGCAACCTCTTCATATCTGGCAAATGGATGTTACACATTGCAATGCCTTTGAAAAACAAAAATTTATTCATGTATCTGTGGATACATGCTCTGGCATCATTCATGCTACCCCCCTTGCGGGAGGAAAAGTGTCACATGTTATTACTCACTGTCTTGAAGCCTGGGCTGCTTGGGGCAAGCCCCTTCAGCTGAAGACTGATAATGCACCAGCTTATACATCTAAAACTTTTCAACAGTTTTGTCTGAGGCTTGGTGTCCGTCATATAACTGGCTTGCCATATAATCCTCAGGCACAAGGGATTGTGGAACGTGCCAATGGCACGTTGAAAACTTATTTACAAAAACAAAAGGGAGGAATAGGCCCCAACATGGGACCTAAGACATCTATCTCCCTAGCCCTATTTACCTTAAATTTTTTAAATCTGGATTCTGATGGACAATCTGCTGCTGACAGACATGTGGCTCCAAGTCCTCAAAAAGAATATGTTAAATGGAAAGATATCTTAACTAACCAATGGAAGGGCCCGGATCCAGTTTTAGTGAGATCCAGGGGAGCTATCTGTGTTTTTCCACAGGATCAAGAAAATCCAATCTGGATACCAAGCAGACTGACCAGAACTGTGAAAGAGGACTCACCAACCCCTGAAGAAAATGCTAAAGATCCTGCTGATGATCTGCCTGCTTGAGAGAGTGATAAGTATACCATTGTGGGCTGTGGTAAGATCATGGCCAGTTCCCATCCCAGTACATTCCCACTCTAAAGTACTGCCAATGTTTACATCATCGAGCTGTCAGCTGGAGGCACCATGTGCCATACCTTTAAACAAAGAGACTGTCAAATATAATGCATCAAAATTTAGATTAAATGATACCTTGTGTTTCACCATAACAAACAGGGCAGAGACCCCATGCGTTGTACTTCGCAATGCTACATTGGGACACTGGATTGATCCACTTGGAGATTCCCAAATAGGCACTGGTGTCTTGCTCGAGGTACTCAATAACATAGTGACAGGACAATCTGAGGCCAGTGGAAATACATCTAACAAAAAACAGTCCCCTGTGAATATCACTACATTATTGCTAAAAAGTAAGGTAACCATACTTGAACGATCATATTGGCAAACCAATAATGCCACTAATGTCAGAGTGTGGCCATGGTGCCCTCCAGATCAGTCATTTCCACCAGTGTTTACGCACTGCCAATCTAAAAGGATGCCTAATGTAGAAGTATCTCGAGGCTTCACCTTATCGCCACCTCTAAAAAGGATGGCTATGAAAGGAAATAAAACAGGGAATGTAAACGAATGGCCATTTTATCAATGGGTGTTGACAAATTTAGCGGGGGCTGCTACCAGTTTATCAGCCTTTGCAACTCTAGGTGAGTCACAACATGACATTTGGAATGTATCAGCAACCAGAACTAATACTACACCAGTGATATTGAATGATATTAAATATAATAACTTGTTGGCAAATTATTCAGCCAAAAGGGCAGCAGTTTGTGTTTCGGCTCCCTTCTTTTTTATTTTAGCAGAATTTAAAAATAAAAGCAGCATATTAGATTGTGCGAATGTCACCTGCCATTTGACAGAATGCTGGAATGGGTCTGCATCTTTAGCACTGCTGGTGCAGGTTCCGACCTTTGTCCCTATACCGGTGGATGCCGATCCCGATAAATTTCCAATAATCTCCTTAATTAGAGAAAAGAGAGATTTTGGCATCACGGCGGCCATTGTGACGGCCGTTGCAATGTCGGCTGCTGCAGCGGTGACTGCGGATATTGCCCTAGCCAATCAAGTTCAAGCAGCAGAAACAATAAATAATATAGTGAATGCCTCGGCAGATGCTATGGTAAAAAAGCATAAAATGAATAGCCATTTGATTTCTGGGATACTGCTTGCTAATCAGCGAATAGATCTATTACAAAGCAAAATGGAAGAAATTGCTGATATTCTTCAAGTAAGCTGTGTAAGTCATACTAAACACATGTGTATCACACCCTTGAAATATAACAATAAGTCTTTTACAGAAAGTACTAAATTATCTAATTTTTTACAAGGAAATTGGTCACAACAGGCTGAGGAACTACAAGAAGAACTCCTGCTCACGATTGCTGTTTTGAATGGGACCAGAATAAACCCGATTGATGTTGAAGACTTCACTTCCTGGCTCACGTCCGCCTTCTCCTTTTTTAAGGAGTGGGTGGGGGTGGGAATGTTTGGCTGTATGATCTTTGGGGGAGTGCTGATCACACTCTGGTTGCTCTGCAAATTTAAAAAACAACATCGTAGAGATAAAGTACTTATCACTCAAGCACTGCTTGCCTTAGAGCAGGGAACATCCCCTCAAGCTTGGTTGAATATGCTTAAACAATGAGACACTATCATTTAATGGGATACCCTGAGGGCTCGTGTTCCCATTGCACCAGGAATCCTGAGTGGTAGTCCTCCACACTTCCCAGGGCTCGGGTTCCCATTGTACAGGAGATAAGTGTGGAGGGTCTCACAACTGTTTAACTGCCTTGAACGCCTTACTGCTAGAATGGTGGGCTTGATCGGCGAAATAACAGTTGGAAAATTGTTGCAGCAATTTAATAAAAAAGGGGCAGATGTTAGGAGCCGCGTCCGCCATTGCAAGATGGCGCCGGTTTCCTGCTTCCTGGTTCTTCTTGCGAGCCTTGCTTGAATGTGCGCCTGCGCAAGGCGCGAAAACCAGTATGCTAATTTGGCGACATCATAAGAGCCAATGAGTGTGTGGCACGTCTCCTAAAGCTCTATATAAGCCATAGGCTTTTGGGGCTTGGGGTCCCTCGCCTCACTACCATCTAAGAGAGCTGTAACACTAAAAGAGCTGTAACAATAAAACTGCTGTCAGAAGAATCCTGAGCGTGGCATTCTCCTTTTCGGCGAGGCGGCGCCCCGCAATTCTCTTCTAAACACTACCAAGGCCAATTTGACGTCTGACTGTTGGCTAAGTTTAGACCCAAGACCTCCTTTCTATATAGAAATAGGCCTGACTGATGCCCTCCTGCTCCAGCACCTAACTCACTACCCTTAACTTGCCAGATATTTGTCCCCAGATTGCACCCATCCTTGTTGGGGACATCCAGGAGCAGGCAACTTGCTTCTGTTCCCATAACTACCCTCTCCAAACAACTCCCTACTGGACCTTTTACAAAAATCCAAACTTGTTTGTAATCCGAAGCTCATCCAACAAACATGGCATCTATCTGTTTGATTCCTCCCACCAACTCTGACCCCTGGATAGGTCCTGATTTGCCTGCGCTACCAGCTTGTATTCTTGCATCACCCAAGAACTATTTAGCAAGGAAGGTCATCCTGAACTCTGTGTCCTGATCCAAGTCCTACCCTACATCTACTACTATGAGGGCACTGAAGGGAGAGAACATTTTAAAACACTCTTAGGACTGGGGTCCTCCTGTGACAAGCGAGCTCTTCCCAATCTCCTTTCTGTGCTGTTGAGCCTGGGAATTGTGGGATCTGCGGCATTAGGAACAGCAGCTCTAAACAGCTCTAATCCCTAATCACTGGACATGTTAATTACCACCTAACTTCATCTGTACAAAAAAGATTTACTCAGACTCCAAAATACCATAGTCCACTTAGAGAGTCAGGTAGACTGGCAGAAATGGTCCTACAAAATCAATGGTGGCTAGACTTCCACCTCCCCCTTCTCCTCCCCCTCCTCCTCCCCCTCCTCCTCCCCCTCCCCCTCCTCCTCCTCTTCCCCCTCCTCCTTACCCTCCTCCTCACCCTCCTCCTCCTCCTCTTCCCCCTCCCCCTCCCCCTCCTCCTCCTCCTCTTCCTCCTCTTCCTCCTCCTCCTCTTCCTAATGGAAGGCAGCCCTAGGGGAAGCCTTTTGCTGTTACCCAAACCATTCAAGAGTTTTTCGCCAACCAAACCCTACCAAAAGTTAAGACTAATATAATTAAAAGACAACAACCCTTGAAACAGTTCTACTCTTGGTTTCATGGACTTTTTAGTTGATCCCCTTGGTTAATCACCTTGCTATTAGCCATAGCTGGATCACTGCTTATACTTCTACTACTGTTAACATTTGGTCCCTGTGTTATCAAGTCTTTGATTCGCTTTATCTAAAACAAAGTTTCTAGCATTAATACTTAGGTCTCGATATTCCCCCTTGACTTTAGCCTCAGATTTTCAGAGTGAATCAAAAGTTTGAATCACTTGCAACTTCAAGGCAGAAATGAAGAGCCCAAAACCTCTGCCCCAATTTTACTACAGGCACATCCTTGCCTAACATTCTCTTTAGTTCCTTTCTTTTTAGTTACAGAAAAAGCCCACAGGGCCATCTGACTTGCATCAGCCCCATAAAAACTGAGATAAGACCGATGACTTGTTAGAATAGCCTTGAGCCTATACAAACATCTTGCTATCTCAAACAGTCCTGTGACTGGCCATTATTCAACTCAGGGCTGACCCTCAATTTACAGATTTCTTTCTAATCATCCCCAAACATGTGCTTCTGACTTTGTGCTTTTAAAAGAACCTGCTCCTTTCCTTCCTCCCTCCCTCCCTCCCTCCCTTCCTCTCTCCCTCCCTTCCTCCCTCGCTCCCTCCCTCCAGAGAGCTCCAGCTCTCAAACCTGTCCACAGCCCTAGCAGGCTAGTAGGGCTTCCTGCAGTGAATACAGTTGCTTTGGTTTAACTTGACTTCAGTGGTCTTGTCTTCATTACTGGCACATCCAATGACCCCAGCACAGTGTAGTGTATTCAGGGAAAACTGCTAACATCATCTCTACATACCATATTTCTACAGTGTTAGCATGCTATCACATATCTATATAATCTTTTCTGTCTGAAGTTCCAACAAGCTGACAGAAACTGAAGCTAAGAGATATCATTCCCTCATTTACTTCATACACAGTGCTAACACCCACAGTGGTAATGAAGTCTGAGACTGTAATTTTGGGTTCCTCAGTCACTTAGTGTTTGTTTGTTCAGTTGGTTGGTTGGTTGGTTGGTTGGTTGGTTTTAGTTTTTATCTTGTGCATACTTGAACATAAAAGTTATCTAAAATCTTTGACATTTCCAGTTCCAACATTTTAAAATATGAAGAACTTGACACAAAATCCACCATGGCCTAAAAATCAATCTATTTTAGGCATATAAAAATGATCCCTTTTAGTCAACTAATACCATTTCACAAACACTTAGATTAGATTATTAACTATACAAAATGTCATAAAAATGGGGGAAGGCCAAAAAAACTATCATCACTCACCAGACTCTCATCATTACCTGCTTTAGTAGGTGCTTTATATCACATGCTCTAAAATTTTCTATGTATAAGTTATAAGCCTGAATATACAATAATGCAATACTGTACTTTTTTCATATCCCAGGAACTAGAGTAAAGGATGTAAAACCGGGCCCTGGGGAGTTCAACATTACATTTACTTGACGACAGGAACGCTTGCTATCAAGCCTCTCAGAGAATCTACAAAATCCATTAAGCAAAAATTAGTTTATCTAATATCAAGGTAAATGCCAAACAAGAGTGAATGCTAACACTAGACAGCAAACCTTTCCAAATGCTGGCCAAAACACCATGCAGATGTTCTGAATTGCAGGTGGCTTTCAAAGTAAAACATGGGTAGTCAAAATACAAATGTTTTGAAAATAGAAATAACTACCTATCTAAAACCATAGCTGGAAAAGCCTAAATTCATTTTACTCTAATTTCTTCAATGTCCTAGCAGTGAAAATGCAATCTACCAACTAGAAAATGGTAGTCAAAAAGTTAGATATGTGTGCATGTGTGTGTGTGTGTGTGTGTGTGTGTATTCAGCCACATATGTTAACCATATATACTCTTTCCATTGTATGTAGCTCAGTTGAAAGACCGCTTGTCTATCAAGATAAAGAGCCCTGGGTTGGAGTCCCAATAACAGACAAACTTGATATAGTGGCCCAGAATCCTGTGCTTGAATTCCTAAACTCAGAATTTAGAAGCAAAAAGATCAAGATTTCAGTGTTGTTGTCAACTGCACAGCTTGGGCTACATAGGACCCTGTGTATTAACAGTATTAACTGTTAAAGTGACATGGCCTGGAATTGCCTAGGAGCCAAACCCTCCAAATATACCTCTGAAGAATTGTTTAGCCTCTGAGCATATGTGGAAAGATTACATTGATTAGGTTAGTGAAGGAGTGGAACTCACTAAAAGTGGATAGCATCATCCTGGACATGGGTCATTGCACTAAAAACAAAAAAAGAAAATGAACAGGAGGAGGAGGAAGAGGAGGAAGAGGATGAGGAGGAAGGAAGTCAGCTGAATACACGAATTCACCACTTTCTGCTTGTGATAAATATGATCAAGCTGTTTAGCCTCCAGCCACCTCGATTTCACTAGTATGATGTATTGTCCCTCTGGAATGTGTGCCACAATAAACACCTCTCCCCTTCTGTTTTGTCAGAGGATTTTTATCACAGAAATAAGTAAAGTAACTAAGCCACCCCAACCTGTCCAAAGTGGAGAAGGGGTGTTTTATTATTTAATGAGATAGTTTACTTTTTTTCTTACTAAGTCTTCAGAATCTTTTTTTATAGTATATACATAAAATGTACTTACATAGGTGTACTGAAATATCCAATAGCCACATATATCTAATGGTGCATAGTGGATAACATAAGTCTAGGAACCCACTACCAGATGTCCAAACCACATTGTTGCTTCCCAGCTGTGATGAACTGGATCCTATGTGTGTCTCCCCAACCCCACACACAGTATTCTGTGCTGAAGGCCTGGTCCTCAGTTGGTGTTACTATTGGAAGGTGATGGGACTTTGAAAGTAGGGCCTTGCTGGAAAAAGTAGCTGACTAGGAGCATATCCTTAAAGGATATGTGGAACCTCAGTCTTTGCTTCCTGACCAGTATGGCCAGTATAGCATTTCTCTACCACATGCCTCCACTGTAATGTACTGGACTATCACAGGCCAAAGAATAGCATAGGTCAACTAGCATGAGATGAAATCTTTAAAACTGTGAACCAAATACATTTCTGTAGCTTACTTAGAATTTTGTAAAAATTTTGACAAAATAATGAAAGGCTGCCTAATGCAGCAGCCTGAGAGCTGTGAGCTTTCCCTCTTAATATTTCAGGTAAACTAGATCACTCCCCAAACTGAGCTCATACTAAATGGCCTAAAATATCATGAGGAAAGTACAGGTTGTAGATGTTTTTATAATCTGTTATTAATGTTGAACCTAAGAATGGTCTCATGCACACACTCCCCTCAATAAACAAAGCAAGCCTATCAACTTTAACATATATAGACAGAGACAATGAAAAAGCCATTAGGGTTTTTACTCCAACTTGTAATGTTAAGGTAACAAAAAAAATCTCTTATTTTTACAAAGAAACATATTTTATTTTTTTTCTTTCAAATACAGGTAAAAAATTTCACAGAGCACTGAAATTTTACAAGCTGATTCCTTTTTAAGCCACATAATGATCTGTCCCATCCTTTTGCCTGACAGTAATTTTAATATCAAACATATGTTACTCGTTTACCTAAACTGAAATACAGGTACAAAATATAAAGTCTCATAATATTTATTTACATACTAGAGTGATATTGTATAGGTTTCCAATGTCTTTTTTCCATACAACCAGAGCACTTTCCAAATTTGGATTTTACTTATGAGCCCTAAAATGGTGTTAATCTTTGATTGACTTATGAAATACTAATTTTTAAAAAATCTTAAAATGACTTTATTTTGCATTTACAAAGACGTATAAGCATCCTAATTTATACTATAATATGTTTTAGAATCATAAATGGCAGTGTGGGGCAAGTTACCTGCAAGAAGGCCAAGGCACAGAAGCAAACATACTCTGTCCTCAACAGGCTAAGTTCTTTATTGGAACATCAAGGGTCTACATAAACCCTTCCATGGGATGAAGGCTGAGCTCATATAGAAGGGCTGGGGGGGGGGGAGAGGGGGAGTGGGAGGGGGAGGGAAGGGGG
>NW_021604587.1:8020393-8027714 GCF_004785775.1 Grammomys surdaster
AACCAGCCATCCTAACTTTCATCAAACTGATCAAGCCTAGATTGGGAGAAGACTCTTCAAAGATGCTGAAAAGCCCGCCCTTTAGGAGAGGCCTCGTTTGGATCTCCCAAGAGCCCTCTCAGTTTCAATGGAGAGTCTTTCTGTATGCTGGCTGGATTTGAATGTTTTATTTCCTATTAGAATCCTTTCCTTACTAGCTGAAAAACTAAAATAAAATTGAAAGGGCTTCTGATAAATGGATGTTTTATGTATAACAATCAAGTTATTCTTATAACCTTATGAAAAGCTGAAGATCTGTCTTAGTTGGAGAAACATTTCTGATGACTGAAAATGTAATATATTTAAAAAAATAGATTCATAACATTTCTTAAACAGTTTTCCATTTTGGCATACATCTTGAAATTGAATATTATCATGTATTACAATATAAAGTCCAACTTGTCTATAATAAATCTCATTACAGGTATTCATATTAAAAACTCCCAGGAAAGGGAAGAGTTGGCTGAATTAATTAATTAATTAATTAAAATAAGAGCTCCCAGAAGTCAGTGTGTGTGTGTGTGTGTGTGTGTGTGTGTGTGTGTGTGTGTGTATTGCATGTATATAAAGACTTTTCCCTGAAGGGTGACAAAATTGCAGATTATTTTAACTCATTAAAGCGCAAACAATTCATTCAATATGTCAACTCCAATTGTCCATCTGAAAGCAGCTCAGTTTGCATTCAGCCTTGATTAGAAAATTCAATTGGATTTTAGCGTGGAGTCCATGAAATATAAATTTTTTCGCATGGGAACAGAATAACAATTGAAGTGAGAAGGAGAAACATAATGGAGCTTCAGTTTACCAGGCAAATAAAGAAAAGGCATGTTCCCACGGTCAAAAGGTTCCTAGCACTTCATTTTGAAATAAAAGTTTCAAATTTGAAAACTACATATTTCAACCAGATTCCAATAAAGAATTTCCTCACCATTGACCTGCCAACCAAAAGTTTTCATGGCTGTAGTGCCGGAAATGGTTACTTAGTCAGCTCTATAAACATCATACTTTACCTTATAGAAAAATCAAATTCCTTCGACAGGTTTTACTTACTTGATCCCATTATTATCTTGGAGAACAACAGCCTTCACACAGGCAAGAAGAGTTTCCTTGCCTTCCTGGACATGAACACTTTGCTGGATGCTTTTTAGGTGCTCAATGCTTGTCATGGCTTGCCAACAGTTTACTAAATAACTGATAGTTTGATGAGGATTTATGTCCTGAACTTACACAGCAGTGGCTCTCAACTGTGGGTAGGATGACCCTTTCACAGGGGTCACCTAAGACCATCAGAAAACACAGATATTTACATTATGATTTATAACAGTAACAAAATTACAGTTCTGAAGTAGCAACAAAAATAGTTTCCTGGTTGGAGGTCACTACAACATGAGGAACTATATTAAAAGGTAGCAGCACTAGAAAGATAAAGAATCACTGTTATACAGCAATATAGAATATTTGCTACTGATTTAAATACTTCTCAGTCTTCATAAATGCAAGTCACTTATTACTTACAAAAGTATTTGCTAAATATTTTTTACACTTATTTCAAGGTATAACATAGTTCATTTAGAAAAGTAAATGACTATGCTGTTATTTTTATTATTATCAATGATACAAGCATAAAGCTATAGACTTAGCATTCCCTAAAAATTATATAACATCTCTGCGTCCTGAATACATATTCCTACATTCTTATTTTGATTTTCTTATTCTGTTGAAGCTTTTTTTTTTTTTTTGGTTTGTTGTTTGTTCATTTTGCAAATGCTGCTGCTTTGGTTTGGTTTTTCTTTTTGAACACAAGATCATTCAAACTAGTGATCCCCGCATCAGCTTCCTGAGCACTGCAGATCACAAGTTTACCCCCACAATACCCAGTCTTCATGCTTCTTTCTGTAACTGCCTCCTTCCTGAAATCTGGAACAGTAGTACCATCTATGATAAAACCACAGGATATATTTAATACCACTCCTGATGGCTGCCATGTCCTTTGCATGGAAAGAAGAAGCACAGTGAACAGTGCTTCAACTTTACATTCATTTTCTGCTCATTCCTACTAAGAAATGGCTTTAAAGTTTCAACTGACTTCAATTATATAGACTTCACCTACAATAAATATTTTTAGCAAATTAAAAAGTCTACCAAAATCTTATGTCAACAATAAAGCAGGCATCCTACTGCAGAAGAGGAGTATCAAGATATATCTTCCTTCCCTTCACTATCAGACCACTGAAACACAACCCAAAGGAAGGAATTTTACCAGCAATCTCATGCAGGGGAATTCAAAACTCTGAAGCCTTGGTGCAGCCAAAGGAGAAACTTGTCCTGAAGAAAACCATGACACATGGTTCTGAAAACTTAACAGACCACCTTCTAGGGCAGAATAGAGTCAAACCAATGTCGGGTTAATGATGCATAGCTCCGAACCTTGACAAGATGGCCTATGTTTTTGGGTTTTTTTTTGGTGGGGGGGATCTTCTGTTTAAACCACCTCCTATGAAGTCACCAGAGCCCTTCATCTGTTTCGATTCCCAAAGTAGTCACATTGAATAAGTATTTCTTTTTGGCTTTTCACTATTGCTTGACTCTGATTAACCAATAGGGACAGGTGGCTGGGCCTAGCCTGTTGAAGCTGCCAGATCCCAGGATTTGACCCTACAAACTCTGGTTATAATTATGTCCAAAACAACACTCAACAAAGAACTCTCTGGATTTTGTTCTCCATAGAAATCACTATTAAAGGTCGCAATAGCTGTCAGAATAACAACAAAAAGTATCTCTTAATAGGGAAAGCCAGTGGACACTTGCAGCACCCTCGGGGAGTCCTCAATGCCCAGAGCCCTTTAGGAACTTCTGTGAGTTCTAATGCTCCACTCAGCAGCTACAATCCTCTGACCCTTAGCCCTTGCTTCAGCAGGCAGTCAGGAAGAAGACAAACTGTGTTATTGCTGCAGCTTTCTGGTACTAGAGTAGGCAATTATTAGACAGGACGCTCTCCTGAAAAAAACTAGGGTCCCCTGTTTTGACATCTGTCTGTTCACCAGGGGAGGGACACAGAAGCCGGAGACAGTTTCAACTCTAAAGCAGCTTTTCAGGCAGCATCTGTTCAAACAATTTAATATGCAGAACACATATGGTTTCTTTTCCTATGAATAAGAACTCAGAAACTTCTCTGTAAGATCACTGACTGACCACAGAAATGATGGCATGGACACTTTAGTACTACAAATGACAAAGAATAAAGCTAGGAGGGAAAAAATGGCAGGCACGGTAGCACACACATTTGTAATACATGCATTCTGATTCTCAAAAGTCACATTACAATGTTTGGTGTTCATCTAACAACAACAAATGGTAAAGCATACAGAGAAATGGGAAGCCTTATAAAGTCACCATTTGCACCGGGGGTGTGGGGTGGGTGGTGGAAAGGGCACAGTGTCCTAGCATTGCCCTGTTGCTATCATCAAACGCCAACCAAAAGCATCTTGGGAAAGGAAAGGGTGGTTTGGTTTAGTTTGGTTTGGTTTGGTTTGGTTTGGTTTGGTTTGGTTTGGTTTGGTTGTTTGGTTTGGTTTGGTTGTTTGGTTTGGTATTGCTTATAGTTTGGTCCATCATCCAGGGGAACCTAAAGCAGGAACCCAAGATGGGATCTGAAACAGAGCTCAGATGGGAGAGGATCAGTGCTTATCGGTCTGCTTCCTCTGGCTTTGAGTGAAAATCCACCATGAGTTAGGCTCTCCATGGTCTATTAGCAATCTAGAAAATGCTCAAGAGACCTGTTCACACGTCATGGATGCAACTCCTCAGTTGAAGTTCCAAGATTTAACAGCACAGGGGTAATTTCTGGTATTGTATGTGACTAGATCTTTCTTCTTCTTCTTTCTTTTTTTTTGTTTTGTTTGCCTGTTTGTCTGTTTTACTTACTTAATTCATATTGATTAAATTTCCTCAATTCTTTGAAAATAAATAATAAGAAATAATAAGATATCTCTAGGACCTAATGGTCACCATCAAGCATACTACCATAGGCATTTAGAAAGTTCCAGAAGGAGAAAAAGAAAGGGACAGGAAGAAATGTTTGGGGAAATGGAGCCAACCTGTTTAATCACAGGTCTGTATTTGCAGAAAGCATCAGTGTTCTTTCTCAAACACACCTGAGCCCTCAGAGCACATGAACCCAGCTGGACCTAAGCAGGGTGATGTTCTGCTTTCTGCCTGAGTTCCCAAGTTTCTTGTCTTTCTCAGGGTCTAATGACTTTCCTCTCATGTTTTCTTTTTTTTTTTTTTCTGTTTCTTTTTGGCATCATTTCAATATATGCAGTTTCCCCAGATATGATGCTGTCTAGTGCTTGTAAGGGGAAGACTTCTATGCTGTCTCTTTTGGAAAATGTTCATTTGATATGCTTCATTTCAAAATGAGCTACAGTGCTGCTGGTTGTGACATAGTTAATGATCAATATGGCACAGCTGGGATGGGTGGGGTGAGGTAACAAATTTCCCATCTTTGTGAGAGGCCACTACAAAATGAGTGCTAAAGTCACACCTATAGTGTGTGAGGCAGCTGTGAAATAGACAGAAACAGAAGTAAGATGTGTGGGTGCAGGCAATGATAATTGATAACAAAAGCCACAGTGGGAAGTATCTGGATAAAAGCCACAGATACTTACAGTCATACCACCCCTTGTCAAAAAAATGTTAAACTTCATTATCTAAGAACTTAGTATGAAGAAATAGTGTCTGTACTTAATTATTTATAGTAAACAATGTGTCTTTAAAGAGAAGTACATATAAAAGAAAGTTATATATTGGTTATTGATGAAAATTGTCTAAGATACTCATAGAAACCAAACCTATCTTTCCTAGGGAGCATAGACTCAGCAGTCACTAATTTTAAAGCTAGAGGGGATAGTTACACATAGTAAAGACACTGAATGGTACTGAGTTGTACACTAAGACAACTGATCATAGATCATCCATGTCCTCATTCATTAAAAGGAGGAGAAGGGGAAGAAAAGACAACAAAGCTAATCTATGGTTTCTCAAGAAGACGGTCCCATCATTGCCATGACACTGCCCTTCTGTCTCCAGCTTTGCAACATGTTAAATTTGATAGCCACAGACTCAATGGTGGCCACTGTCCTTGGAACTTCAAGGATCCAGACCCATGTGTTGAACTTAAAGAAGGACAGAATAGGACCTTTACAGCTGCTGGGCTACAGTCACTCTAGGTCTCTTCAGGATAGCTTACAGCAAGCTACAGCTATAATTCGTTCAACCATGGGCACTTGTCTTTCCCATCGTGCTGGTTAGGAGCAGCAAATTCAGAGGTAGACAGGAGCTACTGCGGAACAGCACAGAGATCACGTGCAGATTTCCATCACGAGCAGAGAGTGACCAATTATCAAAAGCAGATGTGAGAATTTAGCGTCACAACCAACATCATCTGATTAACAGGCAAAGGTCCATGTGCATCAAATGATCTTCATGTTAGCATAAGTCATCAAGCTATGGTCACAGGAGTTCCCTGTTAGATGTTACCCAGAAATGTAAAATACATTTTAAGTCTCTACCCAAATGTACTTTTTAAATGAAAATATCTAAGGCTAAAAGAGCTAGCAAGTGCAGTACTCCACTGAATAACCTTGAGACACCCTAGAGGTTTCCCATGAGAATGGATGCATGGCTATCCACCTTATGAAAGGCCACTTCTTTCTAGATGTATTATTCAGCAGATATTTAACAAATTCTGCCTCCTTTTCTCCTTCAAAATAGATTCTTAAAATCTTTATTTCTTCTTTATTCCTCTGGAAATCCGACTTTACAGAGTGGCTAAGAAAATCAAGAGATTTTCAAAAACTTCAGAACGTAGAGCCATAAGTTGATTTAAAAAGGGGGGGAGGGGATAGAGGGAGAGCACGGCCACTGACAAAATCATAAGCAAATCATAAGCAAAAGGCAAAGGAAAGAAGTCACTGAAGAATGCTTGTGGCTTCTTCTCACCACTGGTGACAAAAGCATCCTGGAGGCCTGTCAGATTCATCTCCCACCTCCTCTTCACCTCACTGGGCTTTCTCTGGTTCCCTCTCCAACCCCCACCATGCTTTTGCTCCAGACTGTCCTGGGTTTCATCTAGGGCCAAGCCATTACACCATGTCTATCTCTAGGCTCCATTTGGCTTCTGCATTAGAAACAAAATAGGCTGGTAAAGTCAGCAGGGGGAGAAGAAAAGTAGAGAATGTGACAAAACACAATGGAAATACAGCTGTCATCACCACAGTAGTGTTTTAAGACAGTGAATCCAACAAAATAGATTTTAGGGAAAGTTATCATGTTCTAATTCCCCATAAAATCAGACAGATAAGACTTTCCATCTTTGTTTTGTACATTTGTTTGTTTGTTCATGTATTTATTGTAGTGGGGTGTGTGTGTGTGTTTGTGTGTGTGTGTGTGTGTGTGTGTGTGTGTGTGTTTGCCACATCATTCAAGTCAGAAGACAGCTTAGGAGAGAGTTCTCCCCTTCCATGCGGGTTACAAGGATCAAACTCAGGTCCTCAAGCTTGGCAGCAAATGTCTTTACCTCCTGACCCATCTAGTCAGCTCAAGAATTTCAATTTCATTTGAAATTTATAAAGGGTAGAAATTCAGATTAAACTCTGAAATGTAACGTACTATGATTTAACATTTCAATAAGCTAACTTACCAAATGTCGTTTTTTAAAGAGAGGAACTGTATCTCAGGAAAGAGGTCTAAATGGAAAAGAATCATATGTTTTTAAATACTGGGCCCTACAAGTAAGAGGCCACCCACTGCCGGGGTTGTGTTGGAAGTCCATTAATATCAGTAAGGGAAACAGATACTGAAAACTTTAAAGCTCTTGATGTTTATTTTCTTCAAGTAAAAATGCTATCTATGACATGTAGACTTTAAAGGGTTACATTACTAAGGATTAAAATGGTCCATTAAAGGAACAGAATAGCCCGGTGTTGATACTTATTTTAGAGTTGTAAAATGATGAGAGTAATTTTTGTGATACATTTTAAACTATGATTCACAGCAGAGTTAATGGAAATTCATGTAAACAGCAATGGAATAATAAAACTGTAATTTGATAAAGGTGTAGCCATCTATATTTCAATAAAAGTGTATGTCCTGTGTATAACTAAAATGATAGTATATCATTTTACTCCCACAGCTTTAGTTAGGTGATTACTCTAATCTACAATTCCATCACGTTTATGTGTACTGGTATAGATATGAGTGTGTGCACATATACAGAGAGGGG
>NW_021604587.1:8030714-8065041 GCF_004785775.1 Grammomys surdaster
CTCTTACCCACATTCCTGATTTATAATTACTATGAAAGCAGGTTCCTTGGTTAAGAAAGAACTCCTAAGTGCTTCAAAGAGAACTCCAAGGAAATTCCAGATACTCACAAGCATATCATATGGAAGTTGTGTGATTGGAGGGAGCTGTTATTTAAATTCTCTTAGCAAAAATTACCACCATTGTGCCAAGTTACAATCAACCTAACTGCACAGGAATTATGAATGTGTTAAATCAGCATTCCGGCCTGCAGCTCCTGGAGGTTAAAATCATTCAGACAGCGCTGCAAGGCAGTGCCTTGTTTCCTACAGATCCTGTGCACTTGCTCAGATGCCATTACACTTGACAGATGGCCACATCACTCAGGACATTTCCTGTTTAGTTCTGTATGTAAAATCCACTACAGTGGGGTGTAGACTGGCAGCCGAATTCATGCAATACATACCCACACCAGAGGACATCAGAATCATCTCTTCCTTCAGCTGGAAACAGTGCAGTTGTTTTTATGTTAACACAACTTCAGTTCAGTTCCTTTGCTGGCACCAATTCTAATACACGAAATCCCTTAGTTTTCCAGTTTGTTTTTTTTTTAAAAAAAAAAAAACAACTTACTTTTCTAGTATTAGTCAAAGTAAAAAAAGAAAGTAATAATTTCAAAGAATAGTGATTTTTTTCTTCCTTAAAATAAAAATTTAAGTTCTTGGTGGTGTCCTCTTTCTAAATATTCCTAGCCATTAGAAAGAAAGAAAGAA
This sequence comes from Grammomys surdaster, assembly GCF_004785775.1. Lineage (NCBI taxonomy): Eukaryota > Metazoa > Chordata > Mammalia > Rodentia > Muridae > Grammomys > Grammomys surdaster. The sequence goes on from NW_021604587.1 coordinate 8,031,465, forward strand.
AGAAAGAAAGAAAGAAAGAAAGAAAGAAAGAAAGAAAGAAAGAAAGAAAGAAAGAAAGAAAGTGAGCGTGAGGGACGGAGGGAGGGAAGAAGGGAGGGAGGGAGGGAGGGAGGGAGGGAGGGTCTTATTAATTTAAATCCTAGAATTATCAATAGACATCCTTAATTAAAGGTTACATTAGAAATATAATGAATTTATTTTATTTTGCCAAACCATTTTGATGTTTTCTTAATGTGAGATTAGAAGTATAAGAAAACAAATGAATAAAACATTCAAATAAGCAAGCATTAAGAAGTGGCTGGCTGGCTTGAAAATCAGAAGGCATTTGTATCTGCATTTTCAAAAACTGGTACATTAGGGAGTAACAAGAAGTACCTGAAATACCCTTTAACCTGTCTAGTAAACAGAAACAAGCAAAATGAAGGCCAAATAATGATTAGATTACAAACTGAACAGAAGTTGAACTTAATGAATTTTCATTTCCAACAACAGTCTTATTTTTATTTCTTGGAAATGGTCAGCTTGGGGCTGCCTCCATGGTTGAAGTGTTTGTTCTGCATGCATGAGAACCTGAGGTCAGAGTCCCAGCACTTACAGAAAAGCTGGGCACAGTGAAGAGCATCTTTTACTCAGGTGCTGACTTGGGAGCAGACACTTCTACCTTACCACAATGACAGACTAGCAAAATGGCACACTCTAGGTCACTAAGAGACCCAGCCCCCCAAATAAGCTAGAGCAGGAAAAGTAGGAGGTCCTGAGGGAGAGAAGACAGCACAAACAATGTGATATGAAAGTGGCTGGAGCTTATGGGCTAAAGGATGAAACGGGGAGTGAGAAAGAAGGGGGAAGAAGAGTTGAGGAGATTTAAATAAAATTAGTGATGTATCAAGAAACTTTAGGGATTATGGCAGAAACCAATCACTCTTTTTTTTTAAAAAAAAAGTTAAGATCATACTTTTTTCTTAACTTTCATTGTAAAGAATTTTTCATACAATGTATACTAAGCATGTTTCTCCCAGACACTCCCCACCTCCCCAAGTTACTTTTTTGTCTCTCTTGATTTTAGGTAGCAGACATAGACATGATGTTAATTTTAGAGCTTGTGTTTTGTTTTTCAAAAACAGTGGAGCCAAGTATGATGAAAACCTATAGCCCCAGCACAGAGAAGACTGGGGTACTACAGTGAGTATCAGGGCAGCCTAGGAATAGAGGGAGGGAGGCAGAGAGGGAGGGAGTAAAGGAGGAAGGGAGGGCGGAGGAAAGGAAGGGAGAGAGAGAGAGAGAGAGAAAGAAGTAAGAGAGAATACTGACAGCTTCCTCATTTATAACAACAATCAATCATGCAAATTTTCCTTATTAAACTTAATTATTTAGAAAACAATTAAAAAATAACTCCAAATGAATCATAATACAGGACAACTCTGTCATGAAAAATTCTAAATATGCCTCCTGGAATTCTTCTGGAAGACATGCAGTACTGATCGAGCTAAAGGCTAACACTAATCACTAACTCTCCTGTATCAGAGCCCTCATTGTAAAGATGATGCTAAGACAAAAATCCATTACATTTTTATCCCCTAGGTTTGAATTTTGAAAGCTGATGTCCATCTTTTTCAGAACCAGGACTTCTAATCCTGCTTGATTCACAGAGCTATACACTTGGGGAACTGTCTCTCCCTCACTTTCTTCATCCTGTGAACAGTGTGGATTAAAACAATTGATTCGCTGCCAGTCAAGGCAGCAAGTGCTGTCAGAGGGAGGGAGTTGAAGAATGGAGTGTAGAATGTCTCCTTTTTGTAGAAGAAAAATCCCAATAAAGTGTTTTTGGTGTCAACATAATAGAGACAGTGACTCTTCCTAGACGAAGGGATCAATACACACATGCCTCACGTCATCACATCACACAGTCACACAGGAAACTGTATCCACAGCAGCATTCCCCATACCACAACCGCCATTCTCAGTATGCACTGTCTCCTCTAAGTGATAAATAGTGCTAATGAAAGGCTATGCACCATGGTCTGGATTTGATCCACTAGGACTCTCCTGCCAATGTTTTCTCATAATATTAACACAAAGCCATAACAGTGAAGTGTATAAGAGCTGCTCCAACAATGGTGTTTTTTCTTTATATATTTCAACAGTAAAAACCCAGATCAACAATCACTTGTGTGAAAACCCTAGAGCAACATATATACTGAGATTCAGAATCACTTAATTTTACAAAGGAAATGCTGTTACTATCCAATGTGTAGTACAGCATCCCCTGTGAGAAGAACCATTTCAGAAGTTCTCATGTAAAAACCTATAAATATTGATAGCAAGTAGTTTCCTTTTTATTTTTTAAGACTAACAAAACCTCACATCAATCCAGATCAGTCTCTGATACCAAAATGGATCTGATCAGGGCAAATTTAGTTTGGGTTTGAAATCTAGGTTAAACAGGAATAGATATGAAGGAGTAAAGTTGTAAATCAGAGGATAAGCTAGGTATCTTATAAAGAAATGTTTTTTTTTAAAAAAAGAATATGAATGTATGTGAATATACTCTAAAACTCTAAAAGGAAAATAGGTAGCTCTGATCAAGCAGGGTGTGTGGGGGGGGGGGGGGCGGGCGCGAGGGAATGACACATGAATCTCCCTGGACAAAGGAAATAGAATAGATATTGCAGGTGAACTAGAGGCAGGTGGGCATAGCAATAGGAAGTGGGATGGGTGGAGGATGATAGTACTGGGAGAGATAACAGAAATTAGTGGGGATTCCCCAGTGAAATAGAAACCTAGTGCAATGAAACTCCCAGGTTCAAGGGTGACCCCATCTAGGACTCCTAGCCATGAGGGATACAAAGCCTGAACAGGCCATCTCCTGTGACCAAAACTGATTTCCAGTGGAAGGAGCAGGACACCAACCCCACCATAGCACAAAACCTTCGGCCTACAATTTGTTCTGCCTGCAAGATATGCTGGGGTAAAGGTGGCTCAGAAATTGTGAGAATGGCTAACCAATGACTGGTCTATCTTAAGATTCACGCCACAAGAGGGATCCCACCCCTGATACTGCCTGGAGGGGTAAGAAGCATAGACTGGTTAGCCTTGACATCTAAGATAGAACTAAACACAAACCCCTCCCCACCAAAAACAAGTCAAAGGAATGATTCCTAATGATACTCCGCTATACTAGCCAACAGGAGCCTAGCATAATCATCATCAGAGAGGATTCACCCATCAATTGACAAAAGCAGATGCAAAGACCCACAGTCAAGCATTAGGCAGAGCTCAGGGAATTCTGTGGGAGAGGAAGTATTGTAGGAGCCAGAGGGGTCAAGGACACCACAAAAAAACCACAGAATCAATCAACCTGAGTTCATAGAGCCTCACAGAGACTGGAGTGACAGCCAAGGAGTCTGCATGGGTCAGACCTAGGCTCTCTGCATGTATGTTATGTTTGTGTAGCTTGGTCTTCCTGTAAGAGTCGTGATAGTGGGGCAGGGGCTATCTCTGACTCTTTTGTTTGCTTCTGGGACCATTTTCCTCCTACTTGGTTGCCTTGTTCAGCCTTGATATGAGGGGAGGTGCCTAGTCTTAGAGCAACCTGATATGCTATGTTTGATTGATAAATGTGGGAAGCCTGCCCTTTTCTGAAGAGAGATGAAGTGGATTGGGGGACAGGGGAAGTGGGGGGAAGGCCTGGGAGGAAAAACTGTGGTCAGGTTGTAATATATGAGAGAACAAATGTAAAAAAATAAATAAATTTAAAACTATATATCCCTGGACAAACACTAAGTACCAAAAGCATAATACAAAAGGTTTTCATTACAGGGCTGGTAAGATGCCCCAGTAGGTAAGGCGTTTGCCACACCAATCTATGCATTTCTAAAACTCATGTAAATGTGGAAGGAGAGAATCAACACCTTAAAGTCTGTCCTCCGATCTCCACATGAGTACTTCAGCACACATTCACATACATAGGCATCTCTCCCTCTCTCTCTCTCTCTCTCTCTCTCTCTCTCTCTCTCTCTCTCTCTCATACACAAACACACACACGCAATTAGTTAAATTAATTAATTAAGATCTGCAATGAGCCTCCACATAACCAAAGCAATTTTTATTTAAAGAAAAAAAAAGCAAATATGGAAAAGCCACACTTTATGATTCTGCAATTTAAGCAGAAGCTACACTGTTCCAATTGTTGTGATAATAATGAGGACAGATTGGAAATCCCAACTGAAACCCTTACGGTTTATTGTTTCCTGGCGAGGTCGTAATAAGTAATCATCAGGAAAAGGATGGTTTCTTCTCTAAACAAGACCAGGACAACAGGATTTCACATGCAAAAGAATGAAGTAAGTTCCTCCTTCACTTCAACAATAGCATCAACTCAAACAGGATCAGCAGCCTTCGAACAAAGGCTTACACTATAAAACTCTGAGAAGAAAAGAGACAGTAAACATTTCTGACCTTGGATATGACGGTGGAGTCTTAAATATAGCACAAACACACAAGGGGTAAACAGCAAAGAGAAAACCAGGTAAGCGACACTTCACACGCATTAAAATCCTTTCTGTTTCAAAGGTTACCATAAAAGGAGAGGAAGAGACTGCAGATGGGGGAATGTTAGCAAATTGTGCATCCCTTTAAAAATTCAGCCAAGCAACGGAAACAAACTTTTCTTCATGAAGATACACAAAAAATCAATAAATATATGAAAAGCTGATCAATATACTTAATCATGGGGTAAATGTAAATCAGAACAATAAGATATCACTTCATGCATACTAAGATGTAAAAACCAAACAAACAAAACGAAACAAAGCAAAACCAGAAAAGTAACAACTTGGTAAAGATATGAGACAACTTTAGTCCTTCTGTGATGCTGTTTAGAACGTGGATACAGTTCAGTAAGCTCTGAGAAGGCTATAGATGACCCAGCTATTCCACTGCCAGCTATAAAACCACAGGAATTGACAGCAGGGACTGAAAGAGACTCGGTATACAAAAAACCAACAGGAGCAACCCAAGTGTCTACCAAAGGAGGAGCTAAAAAATAACAGCTGGTATATACCTCATATGCTATCCAGGCTTAAAAATGATTGAAATTCTGGTACTTGTCACAACATGAATCAGTCCTTAAAAGCACAATGCTTAGCAGAATGAACAGGAGACCAAAGGGAAAATGCTGCTAGAATTCCACTTTCAGGAGGTGCCTAGGATTGACAATTTTGTGAACACAGAAACTAGGTCAGGAGTTTCTAGAACAAGGATGAGACACAGAATTGTTGTTGAATGGTTACAGACCTTCTTCTATAATAAAGAAAAAGTTCAAAAGGCAGACAACAATGTGGATATTCTAAATTGTATACTTAAAATTGGTCATGTTGTATAGTTTATTTCTTAAAATTTAATATGTGCTAATATTGAATAATACAGGTTAGATTGGTAAATGATATAACAGAATTATATTTCAATAAACTATTTAAAATGTATCAACCAAAATTGAGCATAACTGACAACCAGGAGTGCATAAAATGTGATAACCTGCAGCAGTCAGCTATGTGAAGCCTGCAGCCTCTTGCGGCTGTTATTCCGGGGCTTGAATCACGGCTTTCTCTCTTTCTCAACACATGAGTCTAATAAGTTATTAAGCCTCTCTATGCAGTCATGTCTTCTGTGAAATAAGGATCACAGTGCCCTTTTCTTACGACTGAGTCAAGGATTAAAATAATAAATGTTTCAAAGTGTTCAGAGGAGTGTCTCGTACGTCTGAAGCACCAGTGGCGGAGATTGTTATTATCCTGAGAGAAGCAACCAGCTCCTGGGCCACCAAACAACAGCAGTCAGCTCCATGGAAGACATGTGATTTGCCTCTATCTGCCTGGTATTGTTTGTTGCAGATGAAGCAGAGCAAATGTGGAGTCTAACAATGGATGGTGTGAGACGCTTTCCCAAATAGAACACAAATAAACAGAAAGGTAGACACTGATCCCATCTGACTAAGGAGAGAAGAGTTGCTGAGGCCTAAGAAATTCTGCAGCTCAGGAAACACAAGCGAGAAAGAATCAAGAACTTGGACGTGAACCTACTATGTGTCTGGGGATGAAGGAAAAAGCAAGGTTCCCGAGCTCCTATCTATGACTTGTGATGTCTAACTAATCTCAAATCCATACTTAACAATACATTATATTCTTATCTATGGCTGTGAGCCAGATTATCTGATAACCAACACTGAGATAAGAGTTTAATCAGAGCGCGCTCATACGAGCCACGGAAGTAAGATTAAGGAAGAGACTGGAACGGGAAGGGCCCACAGAGTTATCATGAATTGAGAAAAGAAGGATGGACCTTGGCACTCCCTGCATTGTCTGGTCTTTGTATCTGAGCTGCAGCCAGGAAGGGGAATTGAACTCTGAAGCAGCTATCAACAGAGACCAACACTCAGAACACCTGGAAAGCATGCGTCACACTCTGCACTTTAGGAAGAAACGCCACACTCCAGGAGGAGGCTCCCTGTAAGTCTCAGAGCCACATCCGGTGTTTCATGTTGTGGTCCACAAAGCGGAGGAGCAGCAGCAGCATGGCTTGAAATTTTCTTAGAAGCACGTGTTCTTATTTGACTCAGAGCTGTGGAATCAAAACCTCTAGAGCTGGGTTCTAGGCATCTGAGTTTCAGTAAGATCTCGAGGTAGGATTCATGCAGACCAAATTGGAAAACCACACTATGTATGGTGTATAAATGTAAAATGCACACATGATGACTCTTCTGTGAGATCTGTGTTGAGAATACTGTACTCTCATGAAGGCTTAACTTAGGCTGGAAAAAAAAATCCCCCAGTGCTCTGAGTTCCAGTAGTCGCGGAACTGTTCCTAGAGTTGAAGGTAATTACTAAGCTGCACAAAGTTGGAGCAGAAAACATGTGACACAGATCAATGGAAATGTGAATTGGGAAAAACAGGCTGTGCTCATTGCAAAACAAACAAACGAAATCCACAGATATAAAGGAAGATGGCAACAAGGAAAAGGTGAACTGAGAAGAGCAAAATGATAGGATTTGGACAACTCTAATGTGTGTGACTCTTCCCTTAAGCTTTTAAAGGATCTGCAGGTAAAGAAATACCAAGATGAGCTCAGAGATGTGGTACGAAATGGCCCAAAGGCAATTTATCCCTTCTAAAGAAGTAGTACTTCAAGCTAAAAAGGGATGTGCAGAGTTGGAAAAGAAAAAGGAAAATGTTCGAGTTTGCCAAGGGTCTATAGGATGCATTGCTCCGGGACAAATTCTGGTGATGGTACTGAAACCCCAATACTGAAAAGCCTTCATGGATATTGTCACTCCAGTTATTCAACAGCCCAGGAGAGGTGCTGTGGCCCTGCAAGGAATTTGAGCATTCCAGGAGACATTCTGGAAAAAGACAAGTGACATAAAGGAGGCCCACATCAATTGCTTCAGGTTTTGGTGGTGTTTCATCTGTGCCTGGTGCATCTTATATCTCTCCATCTTCTCAGTCCATATACACACCTACCCAACTGTCATTTGACGTGCACAAGTACTCTTCGGGGCTGGCAAGTACACTAACCAGAAGATGGACATTTTTTGTCCATTACAGAAAGTCTTTGTATCAGGGGTTCGTTTAGATAGTCCACATGTTGAAGAAGGAGGAAGAGGAGGAGGAGGAGGAGGAGGAGGAGGAGGAGGAGGAGGAAGAAGAGGAGGAGGAGGAGGAAGAGAAGAAGAAATTAAATCAACTTTACAAAATACTTCAAATGAAACAATGAAATTGTTTTATTTTAGAAATAAGGAAGCCAACTCAGGGAGATTCCACATTTTTCCCAACATCACGCAGATCTGACGTGAAAGAGTATGGCTCCAGAATACGATTTTAAAGAGTGTCATCTTCCTCTCCAGCATCTCAACAAGTCTAGAGTCTGGAAATTATGCTCAGCTGACTTCTCACATGCACTCTGGAGAGGAAAATGTTGCTCCAGTAACAGAACTTGCACATTTTGGGGTCAGAACACTAGCAGGAGTAGATATGTATAAGTTGGAAAATTAAAAGGCATTGAAGGTGAACAAGAAAAGACTGAACTTTAAAATAACAGCAAATAAAATATGATGTTGAAAATTCCATTGATTTTGACACATAGGTGCAAAGACATTAGGAACTGGTTGGTTTAGCAGTGGAAATAATGCATTAGAAACAAGATCCTAAAAGCAACCTAAATTTTCATCAAAACAGAAAAGCAATTCAGAGCCCGAAAGTTGAATGTAACCTCCTATTTTATTTGACTTCAGATATTTTATATGTTTAAAACAAAACTTTTTTAAATTTTTTTTATTTACACACAGGATCTCCTGTGTGTAAATAGTTTTTATAGAAACCGGTATTTCAATGTGGTAACTTCTTCACCAGCTAAATATTGATTTGCTATTGTCCTGACATAATGACCAAACAGAATAATCCTTAGATGTGTTGAAGCAGTGCCCCTAAGTGCTTCTAAACAGGTCAGCAATTACCTTCTTTGCTGAGTAGTTGCTTTCTTCCACATCAACAAGGCAAAGGTTCACACTGAATTGAAAGGAAAACCTAGAGACAACCCATTCATTCACATGAAAGCTAGCTGTCATTTGAAACTCACAGGCAACCAGCTCTTCTCAGACTGCTGGATGTGTTTCCTCTACCCAGCTGCCAATCTCTGTTTCACCTAGAAAAGTCCCAACCCCCATCTCCTTTGCTATTAAATTCCATATTAACACCTCCCAGCTGCCAAACCTCCTAGCTCTCTCCTTTGTCTACCTTTATAGTATGTGATCAAGACCAAATGCTCCGGCAAGCTTAAGTCTTACAGCTGCACAAAATACACATGGGAAACAAAACCTTCAGAAGCAGGGCATCCTTTAATGTTTAATTAGCCTAAGCCTGCTGCTTACACATATTGTCATCTATAGGCTGTAAAGCTCCATACTGGTGGTAGAGCTTTAAAAACAACAACAAAAAAGTATTCTCTGGTATATTCATGGCTGAGAGTCACAATCCACTGATCTTTTTTTTTAATTGTTATAAATATATTTAATAATTTTAAACTCAGCTCACGTAGTATCTTGATTCATCATTTCTAAGTATATTTCTGTAGTTTTTAATTACAAGTATTTATAGGCTATTAGTTATTAAATACTTCATGTGAATTTTTCAAGTAGTTTAATATTGGTGTTGCTTGTTTGTTTGTTTTCCTCTGACTCATAGTATAGCAGACCATTTTCTTCCAAGAAAACAAACAAACAAAGAAATAGAAAAAACCTTGAATACAGAATCCAACCTCTGGAAATAGATCAAAGACCATATTTTAAACACTGTTAAGTTATAAAGCACAGAGAGAGAACCAATCTGATCTCAACTATGAACAAGCTTCCCAAACGAAGTGTAACTGCTTTTAATTATGATTCCTCAATTAGCAGAAAGGAGACCACAAACAATCAAAAAAGAGTATCTGCTCACAATGAGAACGTATGTGCTGCGCCCTCTCAGAAATGAACAGCGCAGTGTTTTTATAAACAGGTGGATGATCGATTAGCTTGACAACACAGAGATAAACAAGCCATTGACATGGACAGAGGAGTGTAATCTGAATTGTTGAGTGTACTTTATATTTTTCAGTCCGCATCAGAGATTACACATCTAATACTTACGCTGTGGCTGACTCTACAGCACGCCACTGCAAAGTCTTCTAGAAAATCCCTTGTTGGCTGATGCCCCTGCGGGTCTTATTAGTGAAACTGAAGAATACTTTTATCATGTCAAATATGTTCAGCTGTTTACTACATGCAAGTAAGATGTGTCTGACATCATTCATCTCTTTGACCTTTAACCTGCAGATCTAAACTGTAACTAGGGTGACCAAAGCTTGACCCTACAATGCTGAGAAACTTTAAAGGTCTGCCGTATTTTGGGTCACATTGTTAAGTTAGACAAAGGGGTAAAGAAGTAATGTGACAGTTTCCTGGGAATTAAGGTCAGGGGGTCAATTCTACTGAGGTGGTTTTTTTCTTTCTTTCTTTCCTCCTCTCTCTCTCTCTCTCTCTCTCCCCCTCCCCTCTTTCTCTCAGTCTCTGTATGTGTTTGTATGTGTGTATTAAGGAAACTAATTAAATTGTTTGATCTGGACAAATTTTTAGAATAGTATATTGTTCAGACTTATAAAAACTTCAAAGAAATCAAATCATGAATCTGTAAAAGAAAGTCTGAGATGATTTAGTATCCAACAGTTCATAGTGCCACTTACATTTCTCACATGCAATACACTGCACATATTTGGGGTCTACACAACCACTACTAATTCATCTCATTTGCAGATTCTGTTTTAATAAAGGGATAAGAAACTAAGAAGATATATTATGAGGATAGAATACCAAGAAGATAATACAATCACACTTAAAAAAATAGTATGCAGGATATTCTCTGGAATAAATGCAGAGCCATTTCCTACATATCTACTGGATAAAAGTGCTCATATGCATATGCAGCATTCATTTGTAACCCATTGTTCTCTGAGGACAGCCTGTAATAAACAAAATAATAAAAATGTATGCACAAGTAGGGCTGGCTCTGCACTACACAAGCATAGCGGCTACTCCTTGAGATTGGGGCCCCTGCAGTGGATAGGTGTGCTCTCACTGTGTAATTAAAGCAACACTTCGCACACAAACTGTGAGTCTCTGTTCTCAAGATTTCCTAATTATGCTGATAATAGGCCAGATTAACCTTTTCCACGAAAAGGTACTCTCCAAGGCGCTGCTTTCAGGGTATTTGTCGTGAGCCCCGATCATTTCTTTGCTGAGTCAATGGAAGGAAAATATTTAATGTTTTACTGCGTAGGAGTAGGGTGGCATTTTCCTCATTAGGGAAGCCAAATCAAATAATATTCCTGCCAACCAACTCAATATTAAAACATATTCTAAAAGACAATTACAGGTGATTTACACTGTTTGTCATTACTTTGGTAAATAATCCGCTTCATTTTTTTTCTAAACAGCTACTAAAGAAAGCATCATTACCTTGACGAATTTCATCTCATTCTTAAAATTAGGAGAGATTTTATATAAAATCTTATACTAAATTTTACCAGATATCAAGAATCACATAGAAAGGGAAGGGCACTAGTATTTGCTGTATCTTCTGCCACTATATCTACAGAGAAGGGTGTGTTAGTAGCAACTGCCCATATGCCTCTTAGAAACCTTACAAATCTTTAGTGGGCTTAAGGGAGTCCTTGGAATGGCAAAAGAGTTGAAGACTTAAAGAAAAATCCAAGAATGGATCACTATAAATGAGTTGGCAGTATGTTTCAGGGAGCATTGTAATCCTAACATGCCACACTGGGACATAGTTAGGAAGCCATGGGATGATCTGGAAGGGGAAGCAAGAACACACAGCACACAGAACCAACGAAACCTTCTGGTCATATTCTTTCCCATCTGGATACTGGACGGGTAAAACTAACTTCTAAGCAAAAACTCTTTGAAGCACAAGTACATGGTTATTTTAAGACACTTCTCATAGGACCCTCCAAAAATACAAAACGTTATCAGAGGTAGACAGTCTACCATAAATAAGGAAAAGTAGGCAGAAGGGAGGGCTGCCAACCCGCCAGAATATTGGGAGGGCTGATATCAGGAAAACAAAGAGGCAGTTTACCTTACTTCCCTGTTGTGATGCATTTAAAATCTAAGCAGTTTATTCAGGAAACTAAAAATACACCTTCAAAAAAGACAAATGACACAATTTATTGCATATAGACATTCTCTGTTTCTATATTTCATTGTATTGCACTCACTATTTTCTGTTCATTTCCTTGAGATTAAGTTATACTGTTGTGATACTTTAATGGAATCAGCACTGGACACAGTCTACAATATTGGATTTAATGTACCTGGATTAATGTTCTTATTAAAAGTGGTCAACTCTTCTTACCTCTATGTGTGCTATTTTTGGCCAATTTTAAAAAGCTGTTACATCCTGAATTTAGTGGCAATCATATGAGAGATAAGCACAAAACCAGCAAATTAAGGGGGACCATTAGTGAAAGAATAGATTAACAGAATAGGAAAAGATATGGAGATTTTGCATTATTAATATCTTAAGTGTGAGGAATGTGAGGTGAGCCAAGAGTCAGGTCAGCTCATGTCCACTCTCTGGATCTGTGGACGGTACTCAGATTCAACTACAGTGATGATAAACTACTCTTGGCTCCATTCCTAAGATAAGGAGACAAGACATGGAAACTCATGAAAATTAAACTTGTACTTTTAAGAGGTCACAACAGGAAGTTCTGTGGAAGAGGCTGGGAAAGATCGACACAATAGCGTCAGACCATGCAGATAACCTTAGAGTGGAAATCATGGGAATCTACTGAGCACTCTCATTCTAGAATGTGGAAATTGGAAATCTGTTTTCCTTTATTATTTCTTGAAGAATTGGTATAAATCCACCCAAGGGAGTGAAGAAAAGACGGAAGAGAGAGGTAACGACTGCTTCAGTTGCTCCTGTGGTTCCTGATTGGGGCTGAGGATTTTAAGTATCTTGTGTCGGTATCCTTCCTTATAAACTTACATTTTTGCCCTAAATCTGAAAAGCATGGATGTTTCAGAATTCTTCCGTAACGCTTCCCTGCTCTCTGAGACGGGCTTCGTGTCAACTCTCAGCTTGGCCTTTCGTCAGCTGTGTCGTGACTCATTTTGCTTTACACTTCCTGTATTCCATGCTCTTCTTTGTTTCCATTTTTTTCTTTCTAATAAATACATCTGAGATTATCTGTTTTCCTGTGTTTATTTCTTAGGGTCTCTTTCATAGGTTCCGGTGTAAAAGATTTCTAAATAGCTTGTTATTTATATTCCAAAGTCCTCATTAGAGAAGTTTTTTTAAAACTTCATTTTATATGTTAGGATTTTTCAAGTAGGCTGAATGATTTGCCCAGCCTACTACATTTTTTTAAATACTAGCCACCTTTAGAAACTGAAGTAAGAACTGTACATGCCATTAGCTCTGCAGCTCTAGACATGGACATGATGGCCCTGGGTTTACTTCTCCATGTTTACTCCAAACGTGGAGAAAAAGAAATGAACAGTGTGGTTTGTGAGATTTCCTTTATGAACTGCTTAGGAAAGCCCTATGCTATAATCCATCCTTGGTCTCCATTAGTTATAGCATATTCTTTCCCATGCAATCCCTTCAAAATGTGTAAGTAATACAATAAATAAGAAAGTGAAGCCTGGAATAATAACATATACCTGTATTCCCCACACACAAAGGCTGAGGCCTTAAGTGAAGGAAGGAAGGAAGGAAGGAAGGAAGGAAGGAAGGAAGGAAGGAAGGAAGGAAGGAAAAAAGGAAGGAAGGAAGGAAGGAAGGAAGGAAGGAAGGAAGGAAGGAAGGAGACAAAAAGGGAAAAGGAAAGGACTGGGACCTGAAGAGACAACAGACTAATCTTAAGGAAGTGGTGAGGCAGACACAGGCCTCTGAGCCCACTCTGGTCATACCTGTAACAGATGCAACCATGGTTATCAGTCCTTCTCTCCAGATGCTCTGAGTTCACTGACAGTAAACATTAATTCATCATGTCAGCACAAAATCTCAGGTAAAGAATTTGTAACAGCTGCAATGAGCCTCTCCCTGCACTTACTTCCTTTTTGAATACCTTCCTCTTCAGCTGGGCTAGCGGAGGACTCAACAGAATACAGTATAGTGATTCAACTATACTTTGTGCTCTTTGGATCTCTTAGCATACACATGAAACTAACCTACTGCCTTGGAATGTGGATGCGAATAGGTTGTGAGGAGAGGCCAGCAGCTGCAGTGAGGAGACAGAGAACCCCAGCTGGCCAGGAAAAGCAAAGCCCTGTTACACAGCCACGCTGAGCTCTTCAAGTCATTTTGGCTGAGGAGGGAGAAAGGCACATGAGACCCCAGGCGAGATGCCTCTACACTGGTCAGATACATAAAGTTCATGTCTGCCTGATAATGTAAAGTCCTAACTCACAGACATTACCAGAAATAAGATATATGCTGTTTTTTTTTCCCAGCACTGTTTTAAGTAATTTGTTACTCAGCTTAGAAAACTATGATATCAACCAAGGAGAACAAGCTTTCAGTAAACCTCACTAAAGAATGGACACACACACTAACCGCGAGCAGATGAGCAATTTAGAGTCACAGGTAAAGGACTTATTTTTCATCTATATAATAAGGGCCTTTATTATCTAATGATGTCATTTTGAGTTCTTATGACAGTATGAAGTAGGCTAGCAGGTGTGTTAGAGAACCCTGCTTTACTTGGTTTAACAGCAAGCACTCACAGAAGCTGCCTTGGTAGTAGGCACGGTGCGGAGCTCCAGACTACAAGGGGGAATAAATTCAAGCAAGACCGATCTCTGCTCTCGTGAAGCTTCCAGTGCAGTCACATAGATGGACGTTAGTCAAATGACCACAAGGACAAAGAACCAGAAAACATCAGAAAGAGGATCACCTACAAGAGAGGGACGTGTTATGAGAATCTGTAGAAGTGAAGGGAGCTGACACGCTCAGGTAAGTAGCGGAAGGCAATCAAGAGTAACTAATGCCTGAGAAGAGGTCTGAGGAATACCAAGGTCTTAACCAGATGACACGAAAGAAGCCCAACCCAAGGAAAGAGGACACAAGTTTATACTTGAAAGCAATCCATCGGTGGCCTCCTGGAAACAAGAACAAGCACACAAACACCGCTCAGACTTTAAAAGCTGCTTCACTTCCTTACTCCCTTGATACTTCTAACAGCCTCAATGGAGGGCAGCTATCGCTCACTTGTCAACTATGTAAACTGAGGTCCCGCCAATCTAAACGGCATTAGAAAAGACTGAGCATTTTAGAAATTCTCTTAATAAGAACAATAAACAAAACAAAAAACAAGTCATCAGATGCAGACAAAACACCTTCAAAGTCATTATTTTTAAAGCATACAAAACATTTAATGTTCAGTGGAATGGATTTTGGCATAAACTGCTCAGAATCATAAAATATGAAACAAAAATTATAAAAGAAAACAAGACATAAGAGGGAAAAGTGGACAATTAGATACGGTCTTATAAAAAGGATTGAAAGGATTTATACTTAATTTTAGTACTTGCGGTTTCTTATGTAATCAGCAATTTCCCACTGAGCTAGGCACGTATGCAAATGCTCTTATCCCTGACAGCTACCTAGGTTTTAGGATCTTCAGCTGCACATGCACTCTATCATATCTCAGTGTGCTACCAGTTAGCCAATGTCTGCTCTGAAAACACAGTGGTTCACTTAACAAAGCACAAGGAGATTCTTTGGCGGTCCCTTGGAAAAGAAACTGGTTTATATGCCTCCCTGAAAGGAAATTAAAGAGAAAATCCTGCTTTTAAGTAACACTGAAGTGGTGACACCAGTGGATTGGGGCCAGGAAATTCAAAGTTAAATGGAAGCTGGCACTCTGTCCTCAGACTAGCTATTGTCCTGCACCCACTGCAGACCCTGCAAAGTTAATTAAACCTAAGTTCTGGCCAGTAGCTGTAAGTAGTTTAGAAAACTTTATAGGTATTTCACCCTTTAAATGGCCTTTTGTGCTCCACTTCCTCTTACTGGGACACAAAGAACCCATGTAAGTTCTCCCTTCTTGTAAGTAAGGGGGAAATTTTGCACCAAAGGAGCTTATTTTATCTTATATGTGCACTGTCTTCCTAAGCTCAAACAAAAACTACTCCCTGAGATGCTTCGTGTTTCCCCAGAGCAGCAGTCAGAGATTTTCATCCAAAGCTATGCTTAACCTTTGACTTAAAGGCCTTTCATACTCCCTAGTGTGGTCATGCTGTTTTCTAGTAGCTTAGTGTCCTCATTTCTGAGACTATATAACCTGAGAACTACAACTTATATATTAATGCTTTCTTAAATTGTAGTTTGTAAAGCATTCAGTTGCATTCTAGTATTAAATTTGAAATGACAGTTTCAAAATCTCTGACAAAAAATTAATTTACATTTATCTCTAGTAATTGTATCTTGGCAAAACTATTGAACTTACTTCTCATTAAATGTTCAGCTAACAAAATAACTGGTTTCAATCTCAGAAAAATTTATATTTCAGTCTGTTCTAAAGTCTTCTTTCCAGGAATTAAAATTGATTTTCAGCTGCCAAGATATTTTTTTTACACTAGCACAGGATTATTTTTTAAAACCATCCTTTTGCTTTATTTAATTTGAAACTGCGTTAAAAGAAAAAACACGGAATTATATTTCAAAAATATGTACTTATCAAATTTACTTTAGATATACCTTTCAAATGGTGAATGCTTTTCAAATAGCAAGTTTCAGTTCACATGTTCCAAAGCATATTTAAATAAATAATTAAATAAAGGGAAATGAGATGACAGATAGTGCCTAATAATGACATGTCCACATTGTATTCAAAGAGCAGCTTTTATTAAACCCCAAGCTACATGAAAGCCCCCAAAATAAACTGCTAGTGACATCAGTGAACATGACAGGGCAGACAGTTCCGAGAGCATGGGTCCCCACAGAAACATTCAAAAATCAAGCCAAACTGTCAGAGTCAACCTTGTCAGAACTCTGGAGAACACTGAGACTTACGTCAACTAAGCAAACACACAAGACACAAGGAAACACAACAACACACAAGGGAGATTTAACATGCTAGGAAAGGACTACAGTGCTTGACTGAATGTGCACTTCATGGCTTTTCCTGTACTGGACTTCCCCAGTGTGAGACTTCTATCCTACAAAGCAGAAGAAGCAAACACCTTATTTATAAAGAATTAGTCTGCTCTTGTCTAGATGGAGGATTCTTTTTAAAACAGTGCTAAATACTTTGTTTCTATCACTGGAAACTCAGCAGGAAAGAAAAGGCTGTCCGAATCCCTAGAAGATGTTATAAGGGGCTGGAGAGATGACTCCCTGGTTAAGAGCACCGGCTGCCCTTCCAGAGTTCCTGAGTTGAATTCCCATCTGTAATAGAATCTGATTCCCTCTTCTAGTGTGTATGAAAACAGAGCACTTGTGTATATTAAATAAATCTTTTTAAAAAGAAAACATTATAAGTATAATAGGTTTTTGTCATTGTTTGTTACTACGACGAAATATTTGAGACAGGATGGCAGAAGCAGCAGCAAAAGAAGAGGAGGAAGTAGAAGCAATAGTAGTAGCAGTGTTTGAGACACTCAAGGACATAGCACTATCATAGACCTAAATCTGGTGAGACCCCTGTGGAATCAATGCAGTGTGTATTTGGGGACAAGTGACCACATCCTGAGACAGAAAAACAAAGACCCTGGAACCCATCTGAAACACCTTTGTCCCAACTCCCATAATTGATCCAAGCTATAGTAAAAGGAAGCTATACTTATATATTATTAATATTTATATATTAAAAGAAAGAGACTTTCAGTCCAAAAATCTTATGAGTGACAAAGAAAGATACCATTTAAAGATAAAGGTCCAATATAGTCAGAAGATTATATGAAAATTATACATATGTAACCATAGGCCATCTTCAGAGCAGGCCACATATTATGACAAGTTAACCTAGAAAATATCTTGAGACAAAAGAAAATGGAAATAAATACAATGTGCTAAAATTATAGCATGTAACAAAATCATTGTTCAGAAGAAAGCATGGACTTCCCTTAAGGTAGGAAGGAACCATTTAAAGTTAACGTTAAAGTTAACTGTAGTCCTTCAGAAGAGAGTAAACTAAGCCCAAAGCTAGTAGAATAGGGAAAGAACAAAGGTCACCAGAGATAAATGAAACACAGATTAGGAAGCAACAGAGTCCATGGAAACATTTTAAAACATCAACAGAATGAATAAGCTTTTCTTTTTTGTTGTTTTTTGTTTTGTTTTGTTTTGCTTTGTTTGGTTTGGTTTGGTTTGGTTTGGTTTGGTTTGGTTTGGTTTGGTTTGGTTTGGTTTGGTTTGGTTTTTTTGATGCAGGGTTTCTCTGTGTAGCCCTGGCTGTCCTGGAACTCACTTTGTAGACCAGACTGGCCTCGAACTCAGAAATTTGCCTGCCTCTGCCTCCCAAGTGCTAGGATTAAAGGCGTGCACCACCACCGCCCAGCTAATAAGCTTTTAGTTAGACTAAAATAAGCATATTACTAAAGTAAAGAAAGTCAGAAATAAAACTGACACTATTACTACCAATCTTAGAGAAACAAAACACTATTATAAGGGAAAACTGTGAATAATTGTACAAAAACAAATTAGGTAAAATCAACACTTCCTAGAAAGACACAAACTACCAAACTGATTCAAGAAAAAAAAAAAAAACTAAACAGACATACTCCAAGCAAAGAGACAAAATCAGTAATCAAAAATACCCCAATAAAGAAAAGTACCAGTTGTATCAAACATGTCAAGAATTAGCATCAATCCTTCTCAACCTCTTTTAGATGGTATAGGAGGAAGCATCTTTTAGATGCTATGTTGTTTAGTAATCTGAATCAAAGCCAGACAGGACACAGTAAAAAACAATAACTACAGAGCAATACAGCATATGAATTCGATGCAAAAAGATGTGTTTGGTACTGGTACTGGGTACTAAATAATTAAGACAACATAGAAAAGAAAACAGGAAGACCCACACTTCTAATTTCAGAACTTACTACTAAGCATCAGTAATCAAAACGGATGATACTTCTGGAGAACTGGACAACGATAGATAGAACAGACAGTGCACAATTACACTAAAACATCTCTGGCCAGTTGAATTTAATGAGAGCACCAAAACTACTCACTAGTAAGACACAAGTCTCTCTAATAGAGAATAGTATGACAACTGGATATCTACAAACCTAATTCCATATGTAAATTTGAAACTTCAAATAAACAATAAGCTGAGGTAGAAGAGATAAAACCATAAGGCTATGAGAAGAAAAATAAATGGGTCTTCATGACCTTGGACTTGGTAACAAAATCTGAGATACAAAACCAAAACCATAAGCAAGAAACACTGAATATATAAATTTGATTTCTTTAAAACTCAGAGCTTTTCTGTATAAAATAACTACAGAGACAGTGAAAATATAACCCAGAGTGTAAAATAAAATATCTGTAATCATGTATCTCATAAGTGTTGAGTATCAAAACATAAAAACAAATGTCACAATGACAAAAAGATAAATATTGAAAAAGGTCGCCGGGCGGTGGTGGCGCACGCCTTTAATCCCAGCACTTGGGAGGCAGAGGCAGGAGGATTTCTGAGTTCGAGGCCAGCCTGGTCTACAGAGTGAGTTCCAGGACAGCCCGGGCTACACAGAGAAACCCTGTCTCGAAAAAACAAAAAAAAAAAAAAAAAAAAAAAAAAAAAACAAAAAAAAAAAGAAAAAGGTCAGAGGCCTTGAATAGTCATTTCTTCAGAAAGATACATGAAGAGTGAACTCAATAAACATGTAAAAAGACACTCATAGTGATCAGGGAGATGCAAAGCAAAACATTGTAAAACTATTTTATACTCAGTACTACATGTATAATAAAATGGGGCATTATAGATGTTCACATTGATATAACAAAATTGCTATACTTGTACATCTCTAGTGGTAGCGGAAAATGTTGGCACCTCTGTGGTTTACTTAACCCAAAAATTTAAGTAGCCAAGTATGACAGTGCTTGCCTTTATTCCCAGCCCTTAAGAGGCAGAGGTAGATGGATCTCTTAAGGTTTGCAGCCAGATTTGTCCACATAGTGTTTTCCAGGACAGCCTGAGTTACATAATAAGACCCTGTGTAGGGGTTTGACTGAGAATGACTCCCATAGGTTCATATGTTGGTCCCCAGTTAGTAGAATTATTTGGAAAGAATTAGGAGGTGTGTCCTTGTTGGAGGAGGTTTGTCACAGGGGCTTTTTGGCTTAGAGACTTCAAAAACCCAAGCCAGGTTCAGTGTCATTAACCCTGCTTGCTGCTTGCAAATCAGGACATGGAGTTCAGCTGCTTCTTCAGTGTGTCATGCCTGCTTGCTCTCTGCCATGACGTACATGGACTCTCCATCTGAAACTGTAATCAAGTCCCCAGTTAAATGGTTTCTTTTGTAAGACACCTTGGACAAGGTGTATTTTCAGACCACTAGAACAGTAACTGAAACATCCTGTCTCAAAAATACAAGAAGAAAGAAAAGGGAAGAGAAGGGAAGGGAAGGGAAGAAGGGAAGGGAAGAAGGGAAGGGAAGGGAAGGGAAGGGAAGGGAAGGGAAGGGAAGGGAAGGGAAGGGAAGGGAAGGGAAGGGAAGGGAAGGGAAGGGAAGGGGAAAAAAAGAAGACAAGCAGAATATAGCCAAGAAAAACTAAGACAAAAGTATTAACACAAAAATAATGCTTATATAGAGAAATTAAAGTTTATAGCAATATTAGTCATACTATCCAAAATGTAAAGATACCCAAATACCTATGAAAATTTAAGTAACATATATATGAAATTCAGATATAGGTATATGTATGTATACACACACACATACACACACACACACACACACACACACACACACATACATGAAAGAATATTACTCAGTTTCAAAAAAAGAATGGGGTATTGTCATGTTATAATGTGAAGGTACTTTGAACCAGGAAATGGTTACATACTATATGATCATATTCTTGTGAAATATCTAGGCCATCAAATCCTGAGAATCAGAAAGTACATTGCTGGCTTCCAGGAGCTAGGGAGAAGGAGAAGCAAAGTAGAGAGGATACAGGATTTCATTTGGGGTAATGAAAATATCTTGAGATTCGAAGTGGTGGTTATACACTGTGGATGTACTAATTACAAGTAAATAATTTATGTTAAAAGGATTAATTTTATGGTATACAAATTTCACGACAATAATTTTTAGCTATATCATACAACTAATTATGGAGCCAAAGTATACAAATCATAGTGCAGTAAACACAATTAACCATCCATAGACCTTTCCCTATAATAGTGTCTCTAAGGTGGTAGCTGCATCCCAGAAAAAGAAGGACACTGGGTCACAACATCAGCAGGAAATTGCCTGCATAAAGTGAAGTTCCCTACTAATGACCATACAACCTTGGCAGGAACCTGGGAAAGCCATTCAAACCAATTTGTTTCTGTTTGGATTATCACCCCACCCCCATCCCCCAACCCACCCCCACCTCCACCCCATCCCATTCCTTTGTAGACACACTGCCTGGTGGTAATTTTGTGTAAGTGGAAGAAAGCAAAGAGATCTATAAAAAGGAGAGTTCTAGTAACAATGGGTAAGTTTCCAGTTTTTCCACAAAGGTAAGAAACTACATTTTCATTACTTGAGGAATTTAATAAAACAAAACTAAACACAATTAATCATACTCAATCATGTTGAGTTCTGGTTATTAATGTGGGATGTGATGGTGACATCTAAGTTTTTATATGATGTTTGATGACTGGAATATGCATCTCATGCTACTGCATAACATTTAAATTTGGCTTTGTTTTTAAAAGCTCCCCAAGAGTTGTTTTTTTTGTTGTTTTTTGTTTTTTGTTTTTTGTTTTTTGTTTTTTGTTTTTTGTTTTGTCTTATGCTCTGAATAGCTAGATCACAGAGTTCCCCTTTGCAGACACATTTCTATCAGTTCCTGGTGTTCCTATGATTATCCTGTGCTAGTACATAACATATGCTCTGTTGTTCTTTGGTCGTAAGGACTTCCATAGGCAGTGTATTGAGGTATCGTAGCAGGCTTGAGTACCAAACTACCCCTCTTTATCTATCACTTCTGCCATTTACTGGTAAGGCAAGTGATAGACTCTGGATTTCTTCTTTCCATGCCTGTGAAATGAGCAATTGCAGTAGTTCCCTGTTGTGAAGATGGATTGACATGCCATGAAGTACAGAATTACCATTATTATTTATAGGTAATAAAAAACGACATTCAGATGGAGTGGCTTACCTAATATCATGATTTTATTACAATGTAGGCTGAGAGTCAGACCCAAGAATGAGATTTACAAACCCTAGGTGTGGAGGTGGAGCTGAGGCAAGGGAGTAGCCCTTAGGAAAACACTAAAGGAACTCCTGTGTTTATATAAATAAGCTGGTGTTAGGCGGCTCCTACTGTTTCTCAAAAGCCAACTGTTACATTTTCAGGAATTTCCTGAGATGGCTATTAAACACAGTCATTACTAATAATCAAATTACTAATAATCAAGTTACTAATAATCAAAAAACAAATACTAAAAATCAAATACCTTACAGTCTTAAATTTTAAGTAACAAGATAAATAAAATAAGTATTCAAAAGGTATCACTTCCTAATTGTTTTAACATATTTTATGACTGTGCAATTCAGATTAATTAGATAGCTTTCATGTGCACATATCTTTGGTAAATAAGACAATTCATTGCAGTATCTGTTTCTTGCTCACAATTGCTAAATCTTTGTTTTAAGAAGACCAAGTTTATTGCAAATTCTCTTCCTGTTGCATTTTCCCTCCAGCCTAGGAGATAAAAGATTCCTGAAGATGCAAACTTCATTTTTCTAGGTGTCTAAAATGTACCTAGCAACAGGAGTTAATCCAGTTTATACAGTGTTAACTTGGAGCTCTTGACACTTTTCTTCACTTA
Organism: Grammomys surdaster; assembly: GCF_004785775.1. Taxonomy (NCBI): domain Eukaryota; kingdom Metazoa; phylum Chordata; class Mammalia; order Rodentia; family Muridae; genus Grammomys; species Grammomys surdaster. The sequence goes on from NW_021604587.1 coordinate 8,054,077, forward strand.
AAAGCTACCTCACCTTTAATCCCAGCACTTGGGAGGCAGAGGCTGATGGATCTCTATGAGTTTAAGGCCAGCCTGGTCTACATAGTTAAGTTCCAGGCCAGGGAAGGTTATAAAATGAGATGTTATCTCAGAAAAATAAAATAATTAAAAATTATCTCAGGAACCAGGTATGGTAGCACGTCCCTAATCCTAGTATTAGAGAAGCAGAGGCCAGAGGATGATTACAAGTTCAAAGCTGGCATGGTCTATATAGTGAGTTAAAGGCCAGCCAGGTCTACACAGTGGGACCCTGTCTCAAAACAGAAACAGACAAGCAAACAAATGCTATCTCCATGAAGACATCAATAACAGGGATGGAGTTTGAGTGATAGATATTTATCTGCTGTGCTTAGCTCAAAAGTCTACTAGCTACCAAGAGCCTAAGCCTTACATGGTTTACACACCACCCCTGGGGAAATAGCAGGACACATGACTCCAGGAAACCATGAAGGAATTTATGGACCACCTCTGGACTTTTACTCTTCCTGTTTTCATGAGATTACCTATCTCTAATAGTTGACGTGAAGAAGTCAAAGCCACAGAAGTCAGAATTAGCTAGTTACTATTATTATCACGCTGTAATTTTTGCAGACTTGTCTGTAAGTCAAGCTGCACCAGCGTGGAATCACAGGATTTTGCTCTCTGCCCTGGGATGATATTGGATGTTACAGAAGCTGACACCTGGCGCACTGGGCAAACCATCAGTACTGAAACTATAAACATGACCTTTATTAAACAGCTACAGAAGGATATGAAATGTGCAGATAACTGGAGATGTCAATAAATGGGAACTAGAAAATAAACATGTACAGGACACTCACAAAGGAAATGAAAGGTTAAAGTGACCTCTGGATAAGAGAAGCCTAAATGCCAGCAGGAGCCAGTGGGAGATGTGGTGGTCCCTCCTCATGCCTCTTCTTCTTTGTTGTCCTTTGATGATTCCTAGTAGCTCATCTGTCACATCCTCCTCACCAACCAGCATGGTTTCTAAAGAGTTGTCTGGTTCACTAACCATTCTAACAACATAAGACATATTCAAAGCAGTTAAATTAACTCGGGCAACTTTTCAGACTACTGAAGTATAATGCTTTGAAAATATTAACACATATCTATACGGTTCACCTTTCACAGGACCCATTTGAAGGTTAGCCTTTAGCTGGGAGCCGAGGCTGCAGAAGAACTATGAAAAAAACATGAAATCAAGCTCTTGTGAGAAAAGCCACAGTAGAAGGGTGCTTCCTTGTGTCTCAGAGGACCACCCTATGCTCTGATGGATGACTGCAGTAAGGTAAGATTTGGAAATTTAACAAGAAGATCTCTAAATCATTATAGAATAATTTAGAAATGGCCAATATAGCTCTCCTAGAGATAGAGACCATAGCACTCCATCTCATCAAACATAAGTGGGCGTTGTAAGATATCCCCCAAGAACTGATCAAACTTGGCACATAAGCACATAGATAGAACTCACACACTAAAAAGTTGTTTTACTAACATTAAAAATTAAATCTTGAGATAGACTTTTGACTTCCTAACTCTGTTCAGCATCTGTGGCCACTGACAACCAAGAATAAATAGAACATTTTGTTTTCCATTTAGCTTGGTGGCTTCTGTCTTCTCCAAGCCAGCGCATCTTCTATGAATGAAACAATAGTGATCATAGTGCACTGGGTATTGCCATATTCTAAACACCTGATATCTGTAGTCTCCCCTAACAACATGGTGAGAAATAGAGAGATGAACTGAATACAAGGAGTGTCTAAAGGTAAGCATTCTTGAAATACCTTTCTAAGGGAAAAGATGTATGGCCACAGTAGTAGCAAACAGTAAATGAGGACTTTAGATCTAGTGGTAGGATTTGACAGCAGGATAATTCATTTGCTCCTTCCAACAACTCCCTTAAGCTAGCAGGGCAATTACTCTAAGAGAGATGAAGTCACCCAAGCTCTTACAAACAACACTGTACATTGTGTCCCAAACCAAAACCCACAAAACTCAGCTTCCAGAAATAAAGCGTGATGAGCAAAGAGTCTGAAACAATAATATATTACTTGTGCTCTCTCTTCAATCTTCTTTTGCTTGTAGTTTTCATTTACTTTCTTAATTGACAACCATAAATTATATACACTTATTCTTATTGTGTGTAACATAACTCTTTAAGACACATATAAATTGAGCTAATTAACATCTGAATTACCTCACATATGTTTTACTGAGAGCATTTAAAATCTATTCTCCTAGGGATTACTACATACACAATATGTTGATATTAATTACAGTCACCACAACACATAAAATACCTATGAACTTATTCTTCATCTCTATTCTAGTTCTGTGGCTATAATAGCATTCCAACCAAAAGCAAACTGGGAAGGGAAGGGTTAAGTTAGCTTCTCCTTCCAGGTCTGATCCATCCTTGAGGGAAATCATGGCAGGAACTGAAGGCAGGAACCATGAAGACTGCTACTTGCTGGCTAGCTCAGGCTCATACTCCTCTGGCTTGTTCATACAGTACAGGAAGACCTGCCCAGACACTAGTACCTCCCACAGAGAACTGGCTCTTCCACGTCAGCTAACAATGATACAGTCCCTCCCAGACATCCTCACAGATCAACCTGGCAAAGACAATTATCTACTCACCATTGAGAGTCTCTATTCTGGGTGACTCTAGGTGGTATCAAGTTGATGCTCACGAATGGCAACTGAGGCTCTAACTGAATGTATCCTTTGACGAAGGTCACTGTAAACCTCCCCCAACCCCCAAGCCAGTGAAACTCCCTTTCCAATCTCTGCTCCTTACAATTCAGGTTTTTTAGACTTGACCAATGCATGAGGCCATGTTTTTTTGTGACTGACTTATTTCATTTAACATAATGTCCTTAAGGTTTCTTCGTGTTGTCCAAATGATAAGATTTCTCTCTCTTTATAAGAATAGATTTCCGGCATATGGATATCCAGTTTCTACTGATGGAGAGTTAAGCTGATTCCTTATCTCAGCCTTGTTGAATAATGCTGCAGAGAACATAGGAGTACAGACATCTCTTGGATATTCTTATTTTATTTCCTTTGCACAGAGACCTAGTAAAAGAGTTTATGGTGCTGTTTTGTATTATTTTGCTTGAGAAGCTCTTGCTTTGTAGTCCCTGCTCGTTTCAAACTTGTTATGTAGCCCAGGCTGACCTGATTCTTTACTTCCTGCTTTCAGCACACTCAGGACTGCTCTTGGTTTTTAACATGTGAATTTTGACAGAATTTCAAGCAGATGTCTACTTATAGTGTCTGGATCTAGGTATTTGAAGTTATCTAGTGAGAAATTTCTAACTACTGTCACTTAAAAAAAAATAACCTATAAGTGAATCAGAAGCTTTGGGGCAAAGCTCTGCCCAGGTGTGAACCCCTGCTGAGATGCTGTGTGACCCTTGGCAAGTCTCTGAAATAGCTTTTTCTTGTCTGTCAAAGGGGAAGGAGAATGGCAGTAACTTCCTGATTGGGGAGTCAGAGCATCAAATGACTAAACACAACTAGCACACTTAGAGCTTAGACTAAAACACAGGATTTACTCAATAGTGAAAGTTATATTGAAGAAATAAAGAAAAAAGTATTATCCTATAAACTGCTCCCTGAAGTAAATTAATATACTTGAGAAGCTGCATTAACTCCTTCGGGTCATCAGATGACACTCCGTCCTGCATCACTACCAGGTACTTCACACACAGTGTTCTCAATCTGCAAAGCAACATGTGCACTTGAAGGTGAACTGAGCTGCTGTAAAGCCCTCCTCCTCTTTGAAATTAATCCTCTGCTTCCATATTTCATTCTATTCTCACATCAAACCTGAACCGCTCTTTCCTTTTGAAAATGAAGTGTTTCCATTTGAAGGGAAGAAATGAATTACAGCTGCAAAGATAAGTTGATGTTCCAAAGGGCCAGGCCTGGCATCTTTCAGAATAAGACATGTTTAATTCAAAAGAGATGGCTTTGCACAAGATCAGGGTAATGCCAAAGCTTTTGCCTTTTTTTTTTTTTCTTGGTGGTACAAACAGCTTCATTGGCCATTTCTCCAAATCTGAAGAGCTGACGAGTTCTGCGTCATTTGCAAGGATATTTGCATGGGTCTTATCAGTATTAAATGCACAGGCATATTTCCATGCATCTGCCTTCCTTGACAGATGAGCTGAGCTTGCTCTTTGTCCAGACTCACTCCCAACAGACTCACCAGCACTGACTTGAAAGTGGCTTGCAACTACTGTATTAAAGACCAGGCTCTGATGGTGGCTTGTAACCATTTCATTGCTACATTTCCCATCTGAGGCGGACACTAAAGAACCCCTGCATTTAATGTGGAAGTACTTGTGAACACAATGTGTTTACTTTCTTCCTTCTCTTTCTTGGATTGTGAAGATCCCAATGCTAGACACAACCAAAGAAAGAAAAGAGTAGAACAGGTTCTTGAGCTCAGGAAGTTATACTTAGAACTTCTGTGACCAGAGACTACACATTCTATGTATGAGTTGTGTTTTCTTTCCTTTCACGTGATACTTCTTTTCCTAGTAAATGATCATTTAGTAAAGAAAGCAAAGATATAGAAAATATAAAAAGAAATCTTCTCCATGTTCCCAAATGTGACAAGACCAATGAGCACTCACACAACAGCAGCTGTGACAACATACACAAGACCTACACAAACGCAAGCCGCCAGAACCCCAGCATGGGTGGGTAAGGGCTTCATGAAGCTCTCCCACCCCTAGCTGAGCAGCTATTAGCAATAAATAGCTATTGAGTGAGGGAAAGTCTCTTCTCTTTGGGCATGAAGCCTCCAATAGGTCACCTATGCTCCAGTAGGTGGTCCTACACCCATGCACATATTTGAAGCACATATTCAAAACCCTCAAAGGGTTTAAAGGGGAACACATAAAATTGAGGGACAGAAAGAGGTAGTGGGAGATAGAGTAGGAGTTAGAGGGAAAGGAACAGCAAAAGATAAAATTTCCCATAATATATATATTTCTTTACAAAGTTATGACAATTCCAATATAAAACTTGGGACTGCTAGAATTGATGGATGAGGATGTCAAGAATACTCTGTTATTCGTAGGTCAGTTAAGTGCTATCATGGCAACTGTATCTCTCAATCATGCCTACAACAATCCTTTATGCTGGTCTTGCCACGTGAGTTTTATACTAGGCACAGGCTTATATCCACGAGCTCTCCTTAGAGTTGTGTCAATTGTTGACTACGATAGAGGTGGTACTAAGTCACCACTGGGGACAAGTTATAAAAATGCAAGGCGTCCTGCCGGGGCTCCTTAACATGTCTGCACTTGAAGCCCAGCCACTGTGCTAAATGAAAGCCTAACTGGACTTGAACAGACCCCACAGCACAGTCTAGCTCAGCTCCCAGGAGAAACCAGAAAAAATTTAGCAGCCACAGAGTGAAGCGTTTCAGAAGCCCATCCTCCCGCTGCCAGGTGAGCCTCCAAGCCAAAGCCTATGGAGCAGAGGGGAACTGTAACACTTGAGACTCACAGACAGAAAGTGATACTGCTGTTACTTTGGAGCACTGATTTTAGGATGTGTGTCATGGGGCAATAGATAGCTAGGCTCCTTTGCTGTTGACCCTACATTACTGTCTGAGACAGTCTCTACAAGCCTGACTGACTTAGAACTCATGATCCTCATGTTTCTGCCTCCCGAATGATTAAATTCTTAATAGATCCACTACAATTTAAGTTTCAGTATGAGATTATTATGTGCTGACACTGTGTTAACAGTTTTAAGTCTATTAACTCTGTTTGTTGAGAGTAGAACTTCACAGTAACATATGGCACAGAGAACATTATTATTCCTACCTTACATATGGACATAGCCAAGGATACTCACTGATCAAGCAGTCCTTCACATATGAATTCATCATGTGGAAAGTCTGTAGTGAACTAGGTGTCTGCCCTTAGCATATGCCCCTTAGCATACACTGATCAGCTAAACACACAGTTCACTAAATATTAATCCAGATGGTGTTTTTTGAAGTCCTGCATCCCTAAGAAATGCCCAGCTGCGTCCCACTCTTCCTGGTAAGAAAGCCATACTATCAGATGTACCCCCTCCTTACTTGGGTTAGTCTCTACTTTCATTTAGGGTCTCTTTCTTTCCTTGGTGATCTGAAGGCAATAACAAAAAAATAACCAATCTTTTCCAAAGATTTCTTTAAGTGAGAATTGTAAGACTGAAAACAGTCCAGAGTTATTAATGAAAAACTGTAAAGTAAGTATAAAAGAGAGTCATGACACCACTCAGAGATAAAGCTTTGATGTATCTCTTGCTCTTCCCATAGTAAAAGTTTTGTTTTTAATATCACTGAACTCATAAAGCTCATAGTTTTACATTCTGGATTCTCCTGATTATATAACCAACACATTCCAATGTTGTTCGGTAAAACCTCTAAACACACAAATAGCAGCAAAAGTATTATCTCTATAGGTAACACTGTGGCTCTTACAGGTGGATATTTCATTGCTTCCATTTTATTTTACTGTATAAAGAACTCCCCAGTGAACATCTTTCTCATAGGTTCTCCCCGAAAAAGACATTACTAAGTTAGGGGAGGAATGCACTATTGACGCCATGGGTACACATGTGCAGAGGTACCATTACACAATCTGTCCAGTTTGTAAAGTACTCTGTCCTACCTTAATTGGCATTTAAAATATCTCACTGTAATTTGGTAGGCTGTAAGTCTTGTCTATTCACTTTCATTTTTTTTTGAGTCTATGACTTCAGAGGATTTTATGTAATAGGATATAGTGAAAACATAAAACAATATGCCAAATGTTGCTAGCATTTATGTGGCCCCCATTTATATTTAATTTGCACAAAAATAATAAAAAATAGATTTGTAAAAATTCTAAAACAAAACTCAGTGAAGATGAGGTGTATAGAAATTGAATCATTATCCTAAATGAGTGTCCCTGCTGAGATCTAAATCTAGCGCTACTTAGAATTCCGGTTATGTCCGCTCTGTTACCATGCTCCGAGTGTCAATGGCTGACTGAAGTAAGTGGGTAATACAAAGAGGAGAGAAGTCAGACTCCTTGTTTTAGTTCCAACTTACTAACACATAAATGTATATGGGAACATAATTGTCTTCCAATCATAATTTCCCAAGGACAACTAATTAAACATTTAATTTTTGAACATACAACTTTAAATAAAAGAATTTATGACTCACACAGCAATGGTCCTCAACTACAGGAGTTGAAAGGTTTCCTTATATTCTTACAGACTATGTAGATCACTCCCAGAGCTTTTATTAATGTTTTACTTCTTCTATTTATTAAATAAGACATTGAAATAGATAAAATTTAAATATACATTCACATAAAAAACAATACGCTTAAATATGGTTACATAAATTAGTATGCTTTCCCAAACCAACATTTATTCATAAAAGTATCATTGTGTTACAAGTACACAAATCACATTCATTCTGGACTTCACAGGGCAACCAAGTGTCTGCTCCTGCTTTGGCATCCAATGCTGTCTAACAGCTAATACAAGTCCGTGGGAAAGTACATGATCGAGGATGAAAACACAGTAACATGTGGCCATTGCTATAAGATACCCCTTCAATAGAAAGAGAATTCTTTACTATCTGGATGGATAATCTGGGTGTCACAAATGATCCCTCTGAAGGAGATGAAACAAACATAAACATTTAATTTAGAGGGATGTTGTTATTGTTTCAGTGTTATGGATTGAACCCATAGCTTTACAAATGCTAGACAAGCATTCTGAACTACATCTCAGGCCCAGAAACATTTTTTTAAGTTATTAAAACAAGGCCGCGCAGTGGTGGCGCACACCTTTAATCCCAGCACTTGGGAGGCAAAGGCAGGGGGATTTCTGAGCTCGAGGCCAGCCTGGTCTACAAAGTAAGTTCTAGGACAGCCAGGGCTACACAGAGAAACCTTGTCTTGAAATATCAAAAAAAAAAAAAAGTTATTAAAACAACAAAGCAAGCACAAAGATCATACAATGGCAGACAAAGCCACCAGTGAAATACAGAGAGACAATTATTATTCAGAATATATAATTACTTGCTAAATTTTATCGAGAAAAATACAAATAACACAGGAAGCAAAAAAAAAAAACCCACATATTGCATTTCAGCAGAAGGACATCAAGGATACAATAAAACTTATCATGCTCATTAGATTAGCAAATCCAGCAAGAGGCTCAGCCACTTTGACGAATTATCAGGAATGACTCACTGCCCACACATTCTCTACCTTCTCCTTCCAGGTATCCTGTTCTTCCTGGACTGCTGCTGACATTCTTCCAGGAAAACTGTCCCCCTCTACCAGCCACTCAGAAAGTATATGTGTCTGATCCAGTGTTAGCCAGAAGATATGAAGGAGAGTCAGGTTTGCAAAAGTAGTAGACAAAGTTTCCCCTGCCCTTCAAACCCCACAGAGACACAATGTCCTTGGCTATTGTTTTGTGTGTGATTACTTCAGGGGAAACTGCTTTTCCTTAAGCAAAGCAAGTCACTAAGTCAGGGAATTAGCCAAACCTAGAGCAGCCCTTAAATAAAAGCTCACAGTTAAAAGCAATCTAATGAAAGGAAAATAATTTTGCAATATACTTTTTTTTTTAATTGCCATTCCTTGAGTGCAGAGGTATGGCTGTGGTTGGAAGCATGAGTTACTTTTGGAGAGGTCTTGAGTTCGGTTTCTGACACCCATGGCAGCTTCTTACAATCTCCTGTAACTCTAGCTCTAGGGGACTGACGACCACTTCTGACTTCATGGGCACTTGCATTCGCATGCATAAAGCCACACTTGCCTGGCAGACCGACAAGTAGTGAATTTTTTTATAAACAAAATAAATTTTAAAAAGTTATCTGATAAAGCCCTGAATTTGAAGTTTCAGATATACACGCCACTCTCACTATTGCAGCGGGAGATTTATGAAGGAATGTTGCTAAGGACAGATTCTTACAGTTCATTAAAGAATAATTTAGTTATCAAGAAATGGTAATTTGAAATAACTTCAACTTATGGGTAATTACCAACACTAAACTACTTATAATACTTGTTATACAGGCCTAAGTTGTAGAAAGACCTTAGACAGTGGAAATTCAGATGACATCTCTTGTTTGTCTCTTATCACCATCATTATTTTCCAACTTCCCACCACAGCACTATCACTTCATAGCTCTTGAAAACATCTAAGGCATTATGTGTCCTCTCTTAAAACATGTGATTTAATTTTATTACAGATATTGAAGGGGAAACTACAATTAGAGAATATCTCACACAAAAAAGGAATCAAACATTGAAATTAGTAGGATAATCGGCTTTGTTTAAACAGTGAGTTAGGAAAATGAGATCTTTGTCTACTAGGGAAGGATGTTCTTTGCTGAAAAGAAAAAGAAAGGAAAGAATGAAAGTCAGAAGAGCTAACTTATGATATATTCAAAGGATAGTACACCCCCAGTGAATACAGCTTTCTTTTTAACAGTTGCTCTCATGTACTTTCTGACAAAGATGGAGATGAACCCTCGGGTTGTAGTGTTTTTATTCTTTGTTCTAAGATGTATACATGTGTCTGACTTTGTATTTTGCCAGTTCTCTTGACTCTGCCGACCTTGGAATGTTAGACTAGATGTTAATCTGGACACAAACCAGAAGCCTCTGAAAGCTGCCCTGTACTCCATGAGCAGCAGGTGATTTTGCTGTGACTTACCCTCATGCACACACTTCTGCTGGTGGCCATGGCTTAATGATGGCTTTCTTGACAAGTGTCAGCTTTCACCCTCCTAAAACAAAGAGCCTCCTTTCCAGATAGAGCAGGCCCTTTCTCAGTGGAGGAATACATGCCTGGGCACAGAATTGATTAACGACTTGGGGATCCCAGGATTCCTGTAAATTTGAAACTAGTAGCTTTGGAAAAGACTCAACTTTTTCCCTAAGAAGAACATGAGATACAAGAACACAGCTCCATGTCTATGTTGCCTAAGCCCTCCCCTTCACCAGTGTTGCGGAGTAAGTTTACTCTCAGCTTTTTTCTAACACTGCGATCACACGATTATCGTTAATGGAAAGCCTGTCTTGTTACAGCGGCATTATCATTTCCTCTAAATCTATAAATCATCTTCCCCATTAGCTGTTGAGGTTTATCAGTCTCTTCTATCTTCTCCCAAAATTCACTAGCAGCATAAGTGTGTCAACATTCTTGAAAAATTCTCCTTTTCTTCCATCCTTCTACAAACTGTGGCACTTCTCGCCACACAGTAGTACACTGCTTGCTATTTTGGCATCTCTGACTTTCTCTTTTTGATCTCTTCAGGGATTTCCCTTCTAAGCTGTTTCCAGTCTCACTTCAAATGTTTGAGCAGCCCAGAGTGCATTGGTAACATCTCTGTCACAGACTGGGGGGATTCTTTAAAAGCCTGTTTATCCAGCTGTTGCGGGTACCATAGTCTTTGTTTAGTGGATGGAACAATGTTAGAAAGTTGGCTATCAAGTCTTTAGATAATGCTGAGCTCAACCAAAGTGACCAGACTTACGACACATAGCTTGACAGTCAATGAACTTTTGTTGAAAAGTTGGCCCAGAGTAGACACAGAAGAAACAGAGATCAAACCTAAAGAGCTTTTAGTAAAGTCCCTTCCCTTCCCTTCCCTTCTTCTTCCCTTCCCGTCCCTTCCCTTCCCTTCTTCCCTTCCCTCCTCTCCCCTTCCCTCCCCTCCCCTCCCTTCCCTTCTTCCCTTCCCTTCCCTTCCCTGCCTTTCCTTCCCTACCCTTCCCTTCCCTCCCCTCCCCTCCCTTCCCTTCTTCTCTTCCCTTCCCTGCCTTCCCTTCCCTATCCTCCCCTTCCCTTCCCTCCCCTCCCCTCCCTCCCCTTCTTCCCTTCCCTTCCCTCCCC
>NW_021604587.1:8065441-8127761 GCF_004785775.1 Grammomys surdaster
TTCCCTCCCCTCCCCTCCCCTCCCTTCCCTTCCCTCTCCTTCACTCTCCCACTACCCCCCTGCACAACTCTCTTTCCTCTGAATTTCTGTGGAACACTTTCCAAAGTAAGAAATTTGACAAGATCCACCACCCATTCCCAGGACAAAGATTTAGGGTCAAATCAACCTAAGCCAGTGGTTCTCAACCTGTGGGTCACAACCAATGGAAAGTCCATCAGAAACCACATATTTCTGATGGTCTTAGGAACTGAGACATGGATCATTAGCGAAATCATAGTTATGAAGTTTATAATTTTTGCTACTTAAACAGGATCTTGGTCAATTAAACATTTCTCTTCCTCAAATATATGTGAGATTGTGATATTTTATGGTATATTCAGGTTCTTTTAAAATATAGATATCAATAAAAGTAAGTCTGAGTTTCCTTTCATTTTAATTAAATTTGGTCAGAAGACAACTTACAGGAGTCTGTGGTTTACTTCCACAGTGTGGGTCCTGGAAATCAAACCGTAGCTGTCGGGCGTAATGGCATGTGCCCTTACTCACAGAGACATCCTCACTGGCCTGAGTCTGAGTTATATAGGGAAGCCACTCTCTTAAATTTCTAAATGATTTCCTATTAATGCAATAGGCCTGTCTCTCTATAGAGAAACAAATGTTTGAATAAAAATACCCAAGAAGTTTCAAAGATTACTTAAAGTTCCTTACAATTATTCTCATTTCTAATAATTTATTCCTACTTTCTAGCAGAAAGGATAGTTCTGCTGTGTTCTAAGACTGTACTGAATGCACACAAATTGCAGATTAGTTCCCTGTAACTTCTCTGAAATATAAGAAAGATTGTTTGTAAGGAACAAATAGTAACTATCATGACAATAGCAATGGGAATGGCAACAAGGTTGAATAATTACTGTGGATGAGTAATACCACAACTGAAGCTTCATAGCACCTAAAATTTTAGATTAAATAAAATGCCTAAAATGTTTAAATATACAAACCTTCCTTTTAAAATAGTTTAGGAACCCAAAAAAATAATACTGTCACCTAGGATTCACACCAGCAGACTTACAGCCTGTATAAAGGACCTGACCTGTCCTCAGTCTCAGCAAGGCAACAGTAAGCTGTGACCTGTTCAGCTCATTTCTGACTTGCCTTGGGGAGAAAGAGGAAGGCAGAGTTGTATGTAAACACTTCCCAGTGTAGTCTGCTCCTTGCCCCTCAACCTCCATGAAAACAAAGGACCACTTGACTCTTAATCATATGTTTCTTCTATATAAACATGGGAATTTAAAAACCCATGAGAAAGCACCTCCAATTTTTCCCAAATAAAAATGAACTAGTTTAAAAAGAAGCATTTTCAATTCTAAATTTTTCAAATATTTTAAAGTAAGAAAAAAATTCATAAACGTATAGATAAATTTTGGCAATATGTACACTTAAAACTTGTCAATCTAGAACTTGATTTTTAAGCACATGAACCCTAAAGACTATTTGTAAATATGCAGGAATGATACAACTTAATGCCAAAAATGAAATTAAAAACTTATCTAGTCATTTTTAAAATCCTTTCAAGTTGGGCACTAATGACTCCAAAATGAACTAAAGAAGTCTGTCCTGAATGGTGTTCAAATACTGAAGTGCTTTTACATCACAGAAAAATTCCCAGTGGTAACACGACTTAATTTTTAGTTTACTATTGTTTAGAATAGATGTCATTGTAGAACATTGAATTACATGAAACCAAATGAACTGGAAACACCTTTTCTTTTCCATTTTTTTGTGAACACTCAACTCATACCAGTTGCAAAGAAGAAGAATACTGTTGACGTAAATCTGCTTTGTCTAGACAGCGCCAGTGAGAGGTTTCACAATTTATAAATAGATGCGGGTGGAGATGGTCCTTAATTCTACTTCAAATGTGTTTCTTTCAACAATACGTTGATTTAACCTAAGGAATTTGTCTGCAGGGAAGTCATAATCTCTAAAAAGGAGGCCGTCTCAAGCACTGGGGAGCAACAGAGCCAGTTTTCAAAAAAAGGGAAAAACTCACAATTTCTCAGCAAGCAGTGTTCGTAAAATCAGCCCCAAAATGTCAGAAATAGGGGAATAATGGGACAGTTTGCCAGCTATGATGACTTCAGTCCAGGCAGCAGTAGCTGGATCTTCATAGCCACAGGGCTTGGGTTGAACACTTGTATGATGTCTAGTTTTCATGCCTCCCAATATTATTAGTTATTCCTGTCCACTCACTGCCAGAGATAAAGACTTGGCTGTTTGGTTTGTAATTAAGCCTCAAAGCCAGTCTTAGGTGAAGCTTCTCTCTACTTGTGAAGATTCAAGACAACCAACAGAAACATTGTTCAAATTATTCTATTCCCAAAGATAAAATGATAAAACTTATAGTTCAATTTAATATCAGTGGATTGTTTTGAAACAACCTAAGTCCATCACAGCAAGTTTATGTGGGGCCGCCTCAGTATGTGAGGAAGCAGAGGCTCAGAAAGCTAAACCACTTACTTTTCCTAGAGCCCAAAGGAAAGCTGCACAGGGGTGAGTTTGCCCAGCTTGCGCCCAGTCTCTGTGATCTTAAAGGTTCATTTCAAACTCTTTGGTTTTTGTTTATTTGTTTTTGTTTCTCCATTTTAAAAGAAGCAAGAAGGATCACAGAGAATCAAAAATGGTCAAAGGCAGGTTCCCCAAAAGCTGGAATCCCCCATCACTCCATCTGCATAGCCATTCAGGAAGGCCCTAAACAGGGGAGAAAATGAAGCCCTAAAGCCTTGCATCCCTCCCTGGGCTACTGCCTCACCCAGCCCCTGTGCTGTGGGTATGGAACTATCTATTCTGAATTACAATTGTTCCTGTCTTTCCTGGGACCAATCAATAACATTTTGAGTATTTCTTTTACTCTCCTGCCCCACCCCCTTTATCTTTCTCCTGATCTTAGGAGCACAGCACTCTAACTTGGTGACTGGGGAAGAGCAAGGAGTAGGTAGGTAAGCAAAGAAACAGACACTCTGATTCTGCTTTGATTTCTGCTTCACGTCCGTTAATAATGGATCCCACTCTAATGCAATATGTTTTGGAAATATAGTTAAAAGGAATATATGATTGTTTTTAAGGTACATTGTAAGCATTGACTGAAAGGCAAAGGCAGAACAGAACTGTTTAATATAGCATTTTAAAACCCCTTTTTAGTATTCTATGGCATCTGTGACCTGCTAAAATCTAATTATTTGTCCAATGCTCTGTGGAATTGTTCAGAAAGATGTGGTACAGTTTCTAACTGGTGCATTAAGCATCTGGCCTGACTTCACAGAATTCCAGAGAGCTGAATGTGCACTCTATATTTTATTAACATCGCATAGGCTCATGCTTAGATGCAGTGCTGATGTGCCCTGGCATACATCTCTACCTGTTGACAGGAAAAAAATGGGCTAGACTCAAGGCTCTAGAGACAAAAAATCTTTCAAAGATGTTTTGGCAACTTTAAAAGAAACTTTAGGAGAGAAGGAGGGAGGGAAGGGAAGAAGACAGAGAGAGAGAGACAGAGACAGAGAAAGACAGAGACAGAGAGAGACAGAAAGAGAGAAGCTTCAAGTCTATAAATTTATAAAAATACACACGTTTCAGTACCAAATTGCCCAAAAATGATAATATCTAACATCTCTTGCTTTCTTCCCTAACTTAAAGACCATTTTCTTTGCCATGTTCCCTGTCTGTTTCTAAGAAGGATCCACTTTAAGTACAGTTCCTATGGGACAGTAGTTCACCAGCTTATCGCTCCATTCTTATACAATAGCTTCTGTAATGAGAATCTATCCAATAAATAAATGAGTACAGGAGCTTCTAGGAAGAGCTTTCCCCTCCCTGAATCACTGTGCTAATGGGGGATGTAGTATGTACACCTGAAAGGAAAGCCAGGACTCCCAAAGGGCTGGTACACATAGGCAGACACTGAAAAGGCCAGAACAGAGGGCAGAGGAAACTGCATCCATGCTGACAGGTGACTTCTATTAGCTTTACCTGAAGCCATTCAGTATGTTTGAAGTTCTCACAGAAACCTGTCCATCTCAACTGTTGACTATAATACAGCTCAGACTTTCAGTTGCTTGCAATCCGAAGAGTCTCAGCTGATAGCAGTTCTAGATGTTTAACATACCAAAGCCAGAGCTACCTTTTCTTCCTCCTAGAGCTGGAAAGATTTTATATTCTCATCAGTAGTCACGAGGGACAGAAGATCATCAGCAATGTTTCCAACTTAAATAAACTTTGATGTGCCCTAAGATTTAATCTCAAAGCATCCCAGGCAGGGGTGGTCTGGGTTCTTCTATACTAGGAGTGTCTTTTACAAGGTAGTCAATGAGTGTTGATAAAGATGAATGAGACAGCCTACATACAGGCAAGTTAGGAGACGGGATGCAATGATCCCTTGTGTAATCACTAATGACTGGCTTTACCTGGAACTTAAAATCCATCTGCAAGTTTTCATTTTTCTACCTGGTACACAAGAAAATGGCAGAGCCTGGAAAACCTGGCTCCAAACCTGATGTCCCCTAATTTTGGCAAGGGAACACCTCTTCTCATAAGATACTTGGAGGGATGGGGGAACACAAATCCCTCTGGTGGGCAAGTTTCAATCATCTCTGGGCTCTATCCCAAGTTGGTTGTTTCCTTTCTCAAAGACATTTTTCAGTGACAATGTTAGATTCGTGGATATCTTACAACACACAAGGAAATGCAAAGTAACAACAAATAATCTTTCACCCCAAAAGTCTTCTAGGGCTTAATAAGAATTTAACATGGGAACATAAAGCCATGTGATATAGGAAGACAGAAAACAGGTAGGACAATCTCCTGCCTCCAGTGCACCTCCTTCCCCTGCCTATAGAACAGTTGCAAAAGGAAGTTGAAAACCATGTTCTTGGCCCTCTCCTACCCCAACTACTGCTATTCCCACATGCCCACATGTCCCTATCTTAGTAAGAGCAGCTATCACTTTGTTGGGCAGTTCCTAGGAGTCATGCTCCAACCTAAAGACTCAGAAATATTAAGTGTTTTGTCTATAGTCATGTGACAAAGCCCAAGAGAGAGCTCAGATTAACAGAAGGCTCTGAAGCCCACATGCTTAGACTCAGCTGCCCTCCACACCACACACAGACTTTGAGTCCTTCTTGCTGTGAGACTACAGTCCCCTGCTTCACATAGCAGCCTAGAGGGTATCATAAAGAAAACTGCCAGTTTCCCCCTCCTTCAACTGGGACAACCATCCTTTCTGTTGTTCTCTTTTAGAAAGCAATCTGAAGCAACTCGTGGCATTTTAATCTTGCTAGAAGTGGTCAGAGAGTACATGTTAAGTGGAGGCCCCACCCACCTCCTCTCGAACCCCTGAGTATATATGACTGGTACCTACTAAGTTATTTCTCCATGGTGAAATAAGCCAATTCAACCCACATTATTATATTAAATGCAGGTTTGTTGGGAAACTGCTTTCGGGTGAATTCACTGGCCATGGACGAGAGAAGGGGGTTGGGGCAGGGAGAGAGAAAAGTCTCTAGTGAACTCAGAGAGAAGAAGAAGAGAGAGAAGGCAGAGGAAACCAAAACTTCTGAAGTATATAAGGAAGAGCCTCTGGGGGAAGGGTAGCCCAGCTGCAAAGTTCAGGGTTGGGGGCAGGGTATGCCAGGTAGAGACTGAGGAATGCTGGGACTGCTTTGATGTGTAAAATATGTCCTGGGTCCAAAACCAAACAGTGGCTCTGCGAGTGCTAAGCCGCAAGACGAGAGTTTGGACTCTGGCATCCACATGGTAGAAGGAAAAAACTGATTCCTGTAAGTTATCCTCTGACCTCCACACTTACATCATGATGTGTGGGTCTCTCTCAACCTCCACATACAAACAGATAAATGTAATTTAGTTTTTGAAAGGAGTATACATGTTTGTATAAGGAAAGATGATAATGAAGGCTCTGTTAAGATTTGCCTCTAAAGTCAGCACCTTCAGGAGAGATTACATTTTTAACAATTTCTTGCATTCACCGCTACATTCACCGCTTGGAGGTGGGGCAGAATACATAGCTGGCATTCAATAAATTCTTGCTGTCTTTATTTTCCATGTAATAAAACCAAAGCAAGGAGCAGGAAATATGAGGTCATATACCAAATGGTCGACTAGGGGATGGCATCAGCCCTCTGAGCACCTCTCTCTCAGGCCAGCCAGCTTTCCTTTAAGATACCTATAACCCAAACTTTCCATTTATCCTTCTTTTCTGTTGAAGGGTTTCAGGCAGCTGAATGGAGGCAGAACTGATTAAATATGGATATAAGCCCACAGGAATTTGGTCAGGCAAAATTTTCCTTTTTAAATAGAATCAACTCTCATCTGAAAATGGCTTCTAGAATTATTTCAAGAACCAATTGAATCCAGGTGTTTGATTTTCAGTAACTGAAAGCACCCCCATCCTTTCCTTGAGAGGTTATCAGTTACTCCTACTTCTTCTATCAAAAATCAAGCAGCCACCTCGCAGTTTAACCTGCACTACTGAACACTTCTAAGGACCTGGCTTTTCAATAGATGTTAAAATGCTAAAGTCCTACTTTCATTCAGTGGGCCATTCCTCAGAAGTCAGCAAGAGAGCAATCATAGAACAATAGGTGTCAGAATATCTCTTATCAAGGGGTCACCTTCCACTCTGGATAGCACCCATTCTTGGAGGGGCATTCTAAAGGTCAAACAGCTGCCAAACACAGGTTAATAGCTAAATGAAGCTAACGAAGAGAAAATAACCACATACTCCTAAGACAGACAACTAGCCTTCAGAGATAAACAGAACATTTCCTAGAAAGGATAAAATCATGAGCTTGTTGGAATCAAGCAAATAAAGAAGTTAAAGGAAATTACTATTCAGGTAAATATAGAAACAAGATCCGTCACTTACATTCACTCACTTAGGAGAAAACTCACAAGTTCAAATAACAGAAAACCGATGGTAAAATTATACCTGGAAATTAAAGTATTAAATTCTTGTTAATTAGGCAGAGAAATCTCAATGTCTTGCAACTGTCAGTATTTATTCATGTACTCAAAATAAAATAATTTAATCCTGGAAGAACCATCTCTAACAGATATTTTAAGGTATTGATGACTGAAGCCATGCTCATAGCAGCAAAAACCATTAAAAAAAGATTGTTTTGTCTCAACCCTTTTAATTTTAGGGAAGAATGTTAAATATGAGTGACTGACTCTACCTAGTTCTAAAGTAGAGGTCTACCCTTATGCACACATGTAGGTGGTTTCTCTAGTAGTACATGAAACATTCTTCATTATGTGAAAATGCACAATGGGAAAAAAACCAATAAGACTACTTTCTTCAATATTTTTCTATCGTTCTTTTATTTTTTCTTTCTCCTAGGTAAATCATCATTTAACTCTGCTTTCTCTTCATTTGCCAAATCAATATTAGTTGGGATTGCCATCCTTCATTTTCCACAGTTATGATTGTAATGTAATAAAAATAATCTGACTTTTGTTAACTTATTTTCAGTACAGATGGCTTGGGCATCAGACACCTGTTTCTCTATTGGGTTCTTATAAATACCCTTCTAGCATGCTTGTGTTTTTCTGAGTGTGCTACCACTACCTGTAGTAGTAAACTTTAGGGAGCGCGAAGATTCCAGAGTTGCTACCTACAAACCAAATGGCATCTCGGCTTTGGCAAGCTGAGAGGCTCATTTCGGCTTCTCTCGCCCCCTCTAGCGTTGGCAAAGCTCATCTGTCTGATTATCCAGTTACCTCACTGAACAAGAGCTGGGCTAAGTCCTGCCCACCTATGACATCACCCCCTTCCTCAACCACTGCGAGGTGAAGCTTTAAACTTCAGACTTGGAGGTGGGCTGCGCGCAGTCAACTGGATGCTCTCGCGCGCAGTCCTCAGCGCAGGAGTGATCTGAAGCAGGACGGCTCAGGCTGCAGCTGCTGTGGCTTTGTGTGCACTGGATGCCGCGCTCCGGGAGACGGGGGAGGGTTTTTACTTCAACTCACAGGCAATGGAATTACAGCTGTAGCAGCAAGGTATAAAGGATTGCTTTTTTTCCTCGTCTTCCTGGTAAGTGTTTTCCATGCTTTTTCTTATCATTGTCCCAGAAACTTCGCTTGCTGTTACTCTCTGGAAAGAAATGACTAGCTTGGTTCCATGAGGGATCCAAAGTAGCCACGTTTGCTCTGTCAGCAGGACGGGTCAAAGATGTGCGTGCAAGCCAGCTAGGGAAAGTCTGACAAAATAGCTGAATGTGAGAAGTTTCTTACAGACTTAAATCATTTTAAAAAATAATAATAAATAGCTCCTCCCTGTTTCAAGCAATTGCTGTCCGCGCAGAGCTTCACGGAAAACTGCAAGTTGGAAAGTTGAGTATTTGAGATAGAATAGGAGAGGCAGATTTTTCTCGGCTACAAAAGCGAAAGGTCGCTAACTTGGTGTGCACTGTATGTGTGGTATGATCACCGATCGCTGTTTCTATAACTGTGAAAGAAATCAATAATCCCTCAGCCCATGAGTACGCAGTACATGAAAAGCATACATCTTGCTCGCAGCCAGCAAAGCTGCGCTGGGAGACCGAGATGCCTCTGTAGAGGATTAACAGCTACACCTAGATTTGAAAGCTTGCACTGCTTATCCAGCCTCAGCTCCTTCAGGCATTTCAGGCTTGGGAATCTCAACTAGTAAATTCAACTCAGAATCTCGAGCCAAACCATATTCCCAGGCCGGGAGAATGTCAAAGCCTATCGCTTGGGCGAGTGTAGAATGTGACTAGCATAGTAACTGGGTAGTCCACTCAGAAAAACTAACAAAGCTCACCCTGGAAGCCGTGCTTGATGTATGCAGTGAGGGAAGCAGGGGAGGGAAGCCTGGAGTCCACATCAAATGGCAAAGGCAGAGTGTCCCTTTACTTGCAACACACAGTGGAAAATCTTGTATTGATACAAATGCGTGTTGACTACAAAGCTTTCAAACGGTATTTAAATGTATCTATTTTTAAAAAATGTTTCTCAGTAAATTATGTCTGAAACAAAATGGTTGCATAAAGGTAAAGAGTGCAACAGGCCCGTCTTTTCTCAACATTGGGAGGGGGCTTATTTATTTAGAATTGAAAGGAGATAGAAAATGTTGTTTTCCCAATTACAAAATCAAATGGTTTTAATAATTAGTTATTTCAATAAATCTATGCTTAAAATGCACACACTTGCTATGTTATTATGATGAAACAACATGGTCAAAGCCATGAAAAGTGCTTCAGCTGTAGCTATTCCTTTATTCATCCCTAACTGCATAAGAATACCCTGACCAATATAAACAGAAAAGATGAACCTGTCAGCTTCCAGGCTACAATCACTTAAGCTTGACTCAGAGTGACAGGTGACTGACACCCATCGCTTTGGAAATGAGTAAAGAAGGTAATTCTTTTAAAGTGCCATAAAATATTATTATTACTACAAATATTAACAAGCATAATGTTATGACTGTGCAAAGACTGGTTATTCCATTTAGTTTCAAATATATGTGTATATGGATACATATACAACTATGTATTTATCAACCTATAATGAGGAAAAGGGTTAAAAATGTCATTACATGTGTTCAACTACAAAACAAACAAACAACAAAAAACAGTTTATTCTTTTACTAGAGAACTCCCAAGGGTCAGAAACTATATTAGCAAATGAATAAACATAGTGAATTCATTAATAGAGTTTTCTAATAGTGGCATTGATCACTTATTAATTGGGCTTTTTGTTTTTCTGCATACCCTTTTTAAAATCGATTCTGGTTAGGTTTAAAATGCTCAATTAAACAATTCCTGAATCTAATGTTTATGAGATACAGCAAATAAAGTTTTTTTTTTACAAAAATTACAGAAAATTACAAAACAAAACAGGAAATTTGTCATAACTAAATGTGGCAGCTAATAGAAGCTATGTTTCTTTTGCTTTCAAGTGTTAATTAAGGAGCCTCCGATTCTATCAAAACTTTTTCAGAGCTAAATGAAGCGGTGTGAAATAAATTTGGTTGAAATCTTGTGGCTGTCAGACTTTGTTAGCGAGCTATTAATTATCTTTACCCCAGTTTCTTCTCTGGCTATATTGCCCAATCAAATAGAAACTCCAATTACACTCAGCGTCTCCTGCCTAGGGACACAAGACCCTAATGAACAGTCAGTCCCTCCAGATGAAAAATACAATTATCAGTTTTAAACAGGCAAGCACAAGCAATGCAGATTCTCCCCTGTGCTTTTCCTGGACACACATCCCAAGGCCAAGATTACTGGCCATTTTCTGGATTATTTCGAACAGTTTTAAACCCAAAAAATGTTAGGGGCTGTGAGTGTGCCTTATTTTAATATGAATGCTTCTTCCTTGCATTTTAGTTATGATAGGCTGATATTCATATGAATATTAAATCTAGTTATTTAAAAATATTGAGTGTAGAGTTGCCATTTCAATCAGTCTCTCAACCTTCTTCCCTTTTAAAGGTGGGTGGGCTACATAACAAAGAATGTGATTAATGGTAAAACCGAAAGCTAAATTAAAAATTCTGTATAAACCCCTTTTTTTGCATTCTTGTATTCATACCAGTTCAGTAAAAGGCATTATAAATACTTGTTTCATGTCAATGATGAGTACCATAAATGAAGTCAAGGAGGGAATAGGATTTGGTGAATTTTTCAAAAGCTTTGATTCCTCCTCCTCCTCTTCCTCCTCCATCCCCTTCCTTCCAACCCCCACCTTGTGCCCCAGAGGCCTTCACTGTTCTTCTCAACGGGAGGCTTTGTTGTAATTAAACCAGGGAAAAACTGGCCAGCAGCAGCCAACATCTGACTTGCGGCTTCTGCAAGCAGTGTTCTGGTAGAGTGTACCACCCCCCAGCGGGCAAAACTCAACAGTAAATCTCTCAGCAATATCGGCCTGCAGAATGGCGTTCTCTCCCCAGAGCAGAAAAGGGATGCTCCTCGGCTTCTAACATGCTACCGCTTCAGACTTTCTCAAAGTCAACAAACCAGTTTCCAACCAAGAGATGGCCGGCTGGTAAACTGTTTTCTGGAAAAGAATCCTTCCTTTTTAAAAAACCAAAATAGGGATCTTCCTTTCAGAAAGCACTTCCAAAACGCAGATCAACATCACTAAATTTGTATAAACATCACAATAATCTTGACGGTTTTGAAATCCATCTTATGCTGCAGAAGAGGGAGTTTTAACCATTAGCACAAATCCACAGAGTAGATGTTAAGGAAAAAAGGCATAAAATACAATTTAGTCAATAGGTAACACCACGTTTCCATGCTTATCGTCTCGTTCCCACCCTAAGATCAAGTGTCAGGGATGTATGAAAAGCTCTTTCCAGGTATTAGTCTGCTCAAGGAGGAGAGGAAGAAATCGCTTTCACTTGATGAGACAATGACAGCTTTTGTTCTTTTGCTTCACGTGTGCACAAGTTACCGTGGCAACTTTGAAGGGAACACCCGCAGACCACATTTGGTTAAGCACCGCTTTTTCAAGTGTGCCACTGGAGTATGGATTGATCAGCTTTTCTGTGCTGTTGGTTTTCTTCCTATTCACCCACTTTAAATCAATACATACCTTACTCAGACATGAAGAAGCATTGTATTTTACGATTTTTAGATGGTCTCACTAACTGGAACAGAGGCTGTCACACAAGTGGCTTACATAAAGAGTTGTCGAACTAATGCATGAAATTTTAAAGGCCAGAAATGTAAAGGGAGGTTGGATTTACACCCTGGAAGAGTAGTTTTAGGTTTGCAATGTCAGAGCGTTTCCGGTTTAATACAGGCAGGCGCACCTTTCATTACAGCTGCCCAAATGTCAGCACAAATTCAAAGCCCAGCCTGGGCCTGGAGCTGGAGTCACTTAGCTCCTCTCTCAGTAGTTCCCTTCCTCATCCAGGTCTTAGGTGTTTAAGTCATTTAGTCTGGCTTGAATATCATGAAAGGAAGAGCCTGTGGTGGGATACAAGGTAACACCCCATCCTTTTGTCTTAAAGATGCTTGATTTCACTTTACCAACAAAAGAATTAAGATTTGTTCAGGACAAACCCAGTGGGGCAGTCCTTTTGCTTTGGAACTTTTTATCTTCATTTATAGAAAACTTCTTGTTTTCTATAAGTGAAACAAAACCTTCTTCGTATTGGAGGAGAGTTTGGGCAAAACCAAGTATAAAAAGGTACCACTTGCTTCTCTGCCTCTCTGCAAACACTGCAGACTTCCTGACTCTCAGGAGGAGAGCTAGAGATCCTTCTGCTTGCCTGCATTAAACAAAGGATTGGGATCTTCCTGAAATCTGATGATCGTGGAAAATCTAACTACCAGACAAGTTGCTTGGAAAGCATTTTGCCATCACTCTTAACTAACCTGGTGGAGTCCGGTTTTCAAGTTTCACGACACACACAGTTCACTTGGAATATTGTTTGTTGTTGCAGAACCTCAGTATTCATAGGCTGCTCATTAGGTGAGCAATTTTCACCTTCATAAGTAAATTACTTCCCTAATATGCTAGATGCTGTTCGTGTATGTTGCAATTTAGTTCAAAGCATTCACAAACACAGATTTGAGTCAGCAAGTGTTGTCTTCAATATCAAGATTTGTACTTAATATAACAAATTTTGAGTGCAAATTCTAAATGCCATCATATTTTTAAAGTTAATATTTTTAAAAAGTTTCAGTCATTAAGAAGTCACTCTGTGAAGGCAAATCAATAAAACAGAACTCACATCTCACACCATTAACTCTACGTAAATTTTCTTTACAGTGTATTGATCAAACGAGTTAGATCAAAATCAACTTGAGTAAAAGGTAGTAAATTCCTGGTTTAGACAGTTATCATTATGCCACATAACTTTACTTTAAGCTAACTTATTTTCCCCAAACCTAAGAAGTACTTCCTCATTCAAAGTCTTTGTCCACTGAAAGAGAAGGAATCGTAAATAAGTGCATTGCATCGAGTTCTTGATTTTATTTACATGTCAATGTCTTATTGAGAAACAACTTATTAATATTTACTAGTTTTTATAAAGTGTCTCCAAAGAAGAGCATCTTTATCTATTCATGTAGCTTCTTGGCTATATTACGAAAATAAATTAGAGACCAGACTGGGTTGGGGTTATAAACCATTAAAAAAAAAAGAACTTTTAAACTATTATTTTGAAAAGAAACAGTCAAAAGATACCTGTTAAAAAATCTGTTTCACCATTAAGGTGAGTGTTTCCTTTAGCTGAGGCTTAAGTGTTAAATACTTAATGATTACATTAAACATAATTTTAGAACGTGTCACTAAAGTTTTTCCCCAAGTTATCAGTAGCAGTATTTTTCTAGAGGATAGATTGCTTTTTGTTCAGAAGTGACGGCCTTTTTCAAGCCCATGCAGAGAGCTCTGAAGCCAGTGCTGCGGCGCTGGCCACAACATTCCCAACTTTTGCTTTTCACCATTTCCATTTACCTACAAGGCGCATGCCTGTGACTATGATGACCCAGCTCAGATACCAAGCGTAGGTACAGAAGTTGGATTGCTTATGATGGAGGGATCATTATTATGTTACATATGAGAAAAATCCCTATTTAGCACTACAGTTCGAAATATGAAGAGGCTATAAAATCATGTAAAATGCAGTCATTAGGTACACCATAAGCTGAACACTTTTGACCTGGGAGTCCATTTGTGAGACTACCCTTTTCTAAGAAGGCATTTACTTCTATGCTTTTGCTTTGAGTTTTAATGAAATCTGAGGAGGACTGAATGGCATTTTTCTCTTGATTTAGTGAAGTTTAAGGTTTTCTGTCAATCCATACTATTTTCACTTTTGTATGAATAGTGAATGTTGAGATTGGATATCAAGCAGCAGTACTAGCTAACCTAGCAACTTCATAAGAGTGGAACAGGTTAAATTCATTAATCTTTGTTTTCACATTAATATTTATTCCATCTCTGGTTCCAACAAGAAGAGAGAGAAAATCAATGCATATATTCTTAAAGCCTAGTTCAGCAAAATAGATATAATTGAGATTTTTTCTTTTTTTTAAAAGCAGCTACTAAAGCTATTTTATCCCCAGTTCTCATTACGAACATTACACTGTGGTTTGTCCCGACTCAGAACAATCACGCATTTCAAGTCCCATTCAGTGGGTTCATCATCTGACCTCTGAAGTATGCCTGGCCCTACCAACGCCCCTGGAGCATAAGAAATACTTGATGACCGGTCACTTCATACATGTTCTCACTTGCTAGTAGCATGATAGCTTTAAATTAATTTCTAATGCAAGTTAACTGAAGTGATTGTCTCCTTGCCTTGAAATAATCATGCTATTTTATATTCTGGATTGCTTTCAGGGTTAGAAAACATCTATGGCAAAAGTAACTTTAGAGTTATAATTTCAGCAGCTTGGTTCTCCCACTCTTATACATTTAGAAGGCAACATTGTATAAGCAAATACACTATTGAAATCCAGTAGGAATGCAAAAAACCCTCACAGTAAACACAGACCATTGAAACTTTCCACTGCAGGCACTTCGTATCACACACGAGTCTGCTCTATCTGTTTGCCAACTACTATTTTTAGGTTGCTTAAATGACAAAAAAAAATGTGTATCTTTCATTTTCAAGTTCATTTAGTATGAGTATAATCTATGACAGCATTAGTGTCTAGTGACAAACTGAAAGGAATGGGAATTTTGCAACAAAAGATAGGAACATCAATTGTGGCCTTGGTTAACATACAGTCTCAGGAAATTCTGGAGCAGTTGCTGTCCTTGTTGGATGCTAGGGAGTAACTGGCAGAGAAGCAAATGATTCCTTTAGTCCTTATCTTGTGGTCACATATTCTTGTTATACCCAATGTTCCCTATATCTATGGAAGGTGCTGAATGGGCAACCTGAGTAACCCATGCTCACACTTATCCCCTTGTCCATCCCCCTAAACATCCTCACGAGTCTTCTATCAGAATGATGGGCAAAGCAGTCACCAGCTCAGTGACTGGTGTTTGTCATCAAGCCTAAAGTCCTTTTTCAGGGATGAAAACTACAAATTGTTGGGGGCGGGCAGCGTGTTTGTGTTTAAACCAAGAGATTCCTTGGGTTCCTATACCTTCTTAAGTTCCTCTGAAAAGAAATGGAACAAAACAATGACAAGTTCAATGTGCTAAAAGAAAATTGCAGTAGTATTCCCTTTTTAAAAGTACAGTTTAAAAGCCCTGTGACTTGAACCTCTGTTACAAATGTGGGCAAAACCACTTGAGTGCTAGGGTTTCCAGCTTCCTGGGGAGTCCTGGTGTACCCCCAGGAGGGAGGTGAAGGTGCCCACGTTCTTCATTCAGCTAGGAAAATGCTAGCATCGACCTGAGCTCTGGGCATATCAAAACAAGAGCAGCAAAGCCAAGTCTTTTTCACACTTTAAGTAGTAGATCATGTGATTTGTAAAGCCCGTATTCAAAAATTCAGAGTAATTACAGTGCCTTTTCATCAAGAACTTCACTATGCATCTGCTCCTCTCTGCAGCATGTTCTTTGAATACATCGCATGCCCAGGCACCAGAAAGTGAACATTAGCCTGAATTTTAAAGCCCTGAAAGGGTCTTACTGCTTCTTAAATGTAATTTTGTCCTGTGTCTGGACTCAAGTGTGTGTCACTAAGAATCACTTAACAATGGGTGTTATCAGTTGGATGACAATCTTATCTTTGGCCACAACTTAATTTTTATAGTTAAATAGAAAGCACAAACAGAGAGGTCGGTCTACCAGTTTCGCTGGATGACGAACAATGCATTGCTTCCAAGAACTAATTGATGTTAAAGCTCTAGGAAGTCCCTCTGGTATGCTACTTTTCACTATCAACAGTGTTACTTGTTTTTTCTTCCACAGGAGGTGCTCAGTCCTGGCCCATTTTAAGGAAGAGAAATATAAAGGGAATTTAGTGTGCTTCCTTCTCCTTCCATGAAGACTGCTTGCACTGTGTCCTTTGCTTGTTCAAAGAGACTCCACCCATTCTAGTAGAACGGGACTGAAACAGAAATTCTGAGAAAGCAGCAAGAAGCAGAAGAAATAGCTATTTCACAGCAGGTAATCACACCTCGGGATGTAGCTACTGTACAGAGTTTATACTTGGATAATCCTGGATGGGAATAAAGGGAGGGGGTAACTGCCTGGAAAACCTATTACTACACAGGCCTTAGCATCATGAATGGCTTTCTTCATGAGGATCTGAAGTTACTATCTCTGACCACACTGTACAGAAGAGCCAATAAGCATTTCAAAGAGGGCAGTTTCCACTGAGGGAATTAAGCTATACAAAAGGAGCCATCACATTGAAACTATCAGAAAGAAAATAAAAAACAAATAGGAAGCCATGTGTCCTACATAGCAACCGGAGGCTGAGTTGTTTCTGGCCCCCACTTTACTGAGCTTGCCCACCTTGCTGAACCACAGCTGGAATGTTCATTGGCAGCAGCGAGCCTGATCTGGAGGTGTGTGCGGCATAGAATTACTTGAATAAACAGTGAAGAACATTGCCAAGGACTAAAGAGTTTTAAAGTCCCAGCCCCTCACCAAGAAAGTAACATATGTGCATTGGACTGTCACCCAAATTACTTACATCGTTCAAAAAGGTAGGAAAAATATTAAGCTATTTTATTTTCATGCCTAAAATTATAAAGGCTGATTAATACCTAGACTTGCAGAAGAGAGAATAACGCATAGTATACCCACATCAATCTATAATTCTTTAGCCCATGGGAAAGCTTGAATCATTCTAGCTTAGAATTTGAAGACAGATAAATGCACTGTTAAAACATGTTTTGACGCTGGAAAAAAAAAAAACCAAAAACTAGATCAGGTTATTAAATCATGCAACATTAAATATGACAAAATAGGTTCAGGGAAAAAAGGTTAGCATAAAATGGAATTTTCCATTTTTACCAATTCCACACATGAATTCTACAATTCTTTTCCTAAAGTAAATGAACTATTCCTTCTTATTTTCTTCCCAGAAATGCCTTTGAAACAACATTTAATATTAATATTAAATAATATTAATAACCAAAGCAAATACTTTGCTTTACTGAAATAAAAGAACTCAAGAGATGTGTAGCTAATTATTACATATCTCTATACTTTATGATAGTTTGCCAAAGGAGACAGAAACAGAAAACACTGATAATATATATATATATATATATACATATATATATATATTTATAAAATAAATTATATTCCTCTAAGTAGTTTCTATAAAAATTAAAAGTTAGAAATTTGATAACCTTCATGACTAGCTGAATCAGATATAAATTATATTTTAAAATATTTTGATTATTTAATTATATTTAACATTTTAAAATAAAGTAGATTTAAACATGGTAATAAACTTATATTCCAGAGACACTCAGGAAAAAGAAATTATATGAGTGTGGTTGTTCATAGATAGCAATGAATCCTGGCATGCTCCTGTCTGAAAATTAAAATACTGAAATTGGTTATAGATATCTTCGTTTCCACATCTGTTCTTAAGACACTTCAGTATTCTGGCCTAATTGCTTTCTCTTGTTTCTTACTCTATTGTAGTAACAGAAGCTGCCTGCTATAATAAAGACCTCAACACTGCTGACCATGATCAGCCCAGCCTGGAGCCTCTTCCTCATCGGGACTAAAATTGGGCTATTCTTCCAAGTGGCACCTCTGTCAGCTATGGCTAAATCCTGTCCATCTGTGTGTCGCTGTGACGCAGGTTTCATTTACTGTAACGATCGCTCTCTGACATCCATTCCAGTGGGAATTCCGGAGGATGCTACAACACTCTACCTTCAGAACAACCAAATAAACAATGTTGGGATTCCTTCAGATTTGAAGAACTTGCTGAAAGTACAAAGAATATACCTATACCACAACAGTTTAGATGAATTTCCTACCAACCTTCCAAAGTATGTAAAAGAATTACATTTGCAAGAGAATAACATAAGAACTATCACGTATGACTCACTTTCGAAAATTCCGTATCTGGAAGAGTTACACTTGGATGATAACTCAGTCTCGGCTGTTAGCATCGAAGAGGGAGCATTTCGAGACAGCAACTATCTGCGGCTGCTTTTTCTGTCCCGGAACCACCTTAGCACAATCCCGGGGGGCTTGCCCAGGACTATTGAGGAATTACGCCTGGATGACAATCGAATATCAACTATCTCTTCCCCATCACTTCACGGTCTCACAAGCCTGAAACGCCTGGTTTTAGATGGAAACTTGTTGAACAACCACGGTTTGGGTGACAAAGTTTTCTTCAACTTAGTAAACTTAACAGAACTGTCCTTGGTGAGGAATTCCTTGACAGCAGCCCCGGTGAACCTTCCCGGTACAAGCCTGAGGAAGCTTTACCTTCAAGACAACCATATCAACCGGGTACCCCCAAATGCTTTTTCTTATTTAAGGCAGCTGTATCGACTCGATATGTCCAATAATAACCTAAGCAATTTACCTCAGGGTATCTTTGATGATTTGGACAATATAACTCAACTGATTCTTCGCAACAATCCTTGGTATTGTGGGTGCAAGATGAAATGGGTAAGAGACTGGTTACAGTCGCTGCCTGTGAAGGTCAACGTGCGAGGGCTCATGTGCCAAGCCCCAGAAAAGGTCCGTGGAATGGCTATCAAGGACCTCAGTGCAGAACTGTTTGATTGTAAAGACAGTGGGATTGTGAGCACCATTCAGATAACCACTGCAATACCTAATACAGCATATCCTGCTCAAGGACAGTGGCCAGCTCCTGTGACCAAACAACCAGATATTAAAAACCCCAAGCTCAATAAGGATCAGCGAACTACAAGCAGCCCCTCACGGAAAACAATTTTAATTACTGTGAAGTCTGTCACCCCTGACACAATCCACATATCCTGGAGACTTGCTCTGCCTATGACTGCTCTGCGACTCAGCTGGCTTAAACTGGGCCATAGCCCAGCCTATGGATCTATAACAGAAACGATTGTAACAGGAGAACGCAGCGAATACTTGGTCACAGCCCTAGAACCTGAGTCACCGTATAGAGTATGCATGGTTCCCATGGAAACCAGTAACCTTTACCTGTTTGATGAAACACCTGTTTGTATTGAGACTCAAACTGCCCCCCTTCGAATGTACAACCCCACAACCACCCTCAATCGAGAGCAAGAGAAAGAACCTTACAAAAATCCAAATTTACCTTTGGCTGCCATCATTGGTGGGGCTGTGGCCCTGGTAAGCATTGCCCTCCTTGCTTTGGTGTGTTGGTATGTGCATAGGAATGGGTCACTGTTCTCACGGAACTGTGCATACAGCAAAGGGAGGAGGAGAAAGGATGACTATGCAGAAGCTGGTACTAAGAAAGACAACTCCATCCTGGAAATCAGGGAAACTTCTTTCCAGATGCTACCGATAAGCAATGAACCCATCTCCAAGGAGGAGTTTGTAATACACACCATATTTCCTCCAAATGGGATGAATCTGTACAAAAACAACCTCAGTGAGAGCAGTAGTAACCGGAGCTACAGAGACAGTGGGATTCCAGACTCAGACCACTCACACTCATGATGCAAGGAGGTCCCATGCCAGACTGTTCCCCGGGTTTTTTTTTAAAAAAAAACCTAAAAAGGTGATGGTAGGAACTCTGTTCTACTGCAAAACACTGGAAAAGAGACTGAGAAAAGCAATGTACTGTACATTTGCCATATAATTTATATTTAAGAACTTTTTATTAAAAGTTTCAGATTTCAGGTTGCTGCTGCGGTTGATGTAGTGGGGATGCCTGAACACAATTCTATATTTTAGTATTTTTTAGTAATTTGTACTGTATTTTCCTTGCAGATATTGAAGTTATAAACCATTTACTTTGTGTTCTACTGAGTAAGATGACTTGTTGACTGTGAAAGTGAATTTTCCCGCTGTGTTGAACAATCAGGACTGCGTTCACATGAAACCCTTGTAGTATAAGCACAGGCCGTTTTTCACTTTGGTATTAATACAATGTAAAAAGAAAAAGAAAAAGAAAAAAAAAAAGAAACCTGGCTGGATGACAAAATAAATTTTAAAAGCTAGTTATGAAATAATGTTCCAATGGTTAAATTTGTATTATCCCAGTGGTATTCAATAAATCAAAATCTGTGACATAACGGGCAGTATCAAACTTGCCGCACCTCTCATTTTACCCTAGGCAAATTCAATATCCTTAAGGAAGTTGAGCATAGTTTCTGAACTGAATACACCAGCTGGCATAAAACCAATGGGAAGGAGTCGGCTGTCAAAGCCGCTGTCAGCAGAGCTTCAAGAGTAAAAGACTTCACGAGAACAATCATGGAAGTGCAGGGAGTATACGTACTTAAAAAAACCATGACAACTTAGACTTCTGTAGTGTAATCAATACATATACTAGAACTGCATCTTGGGTTTTGCCTGGACCATCCAGGCTCTTGAAAAAGTTGAATCCTAAACACAGAATTGTTAGTGTTTATGATGTTTTGTTTTATTTTTTTTTTATAAAGGATGTCTGAGAACAACCGTCTGCATAGTTAAGAAGGTAGCGTATCCATCAGCAATTCTCTCAGTGATCCAGAGAAAGTAGTGCTGTAAGTAAGTGAGAATTTCAGAGAAAAATAAACACTAGATATCAAATGTAGATCTGGCTTACATGAGATGCTTGAACACTGTACATAAATATTCAATTTACTTTCACCATGGTGGAGAATACTGCCCATTACTGTCACAGTTTTCCAGATATTACATAATGGACTTGTAATGTAACATTTCTTTACAGCTTCCTACTGAATTGTGAGCTATTACTTGTTTAAAAACCATACCACTTTTTGTTGCCACAATTTTTTTTTTCAACAACGGAAAAAAAAAAAAAAACCAAAGTGCACTGTACGCCCTTTGGCCAGTCTTGTATGTGCCTTGATCCAACGCTACATGTATTCAGCTTTTGAAATTTGACAAATTTTTCATACTTCCTTAAATATGAAAAATTATGGTCTTATTGCTGAATAAAACTTAAGAAAAGCAGAATAATTGTGCTTGCTTTCAGGACTATGTTACCATCACTAAAAGTAGAAAATTGCCAGCACATGAGTCCTAAACAACCCCATGTATTTTTCTAGGCATAAAAATAAAAGTTGGGTACAAATAAAAGAAACAGTGGTATCTTGAGGTTGTGTATCATTTTTTTTTCTTCAAAGAGTCTGTATTTTGTGGATAAACATTCACTCAGTAGATGAAAAACTCTAGAGTGGTTTCAATGTCTTTATCTCAGGAGCACTGCTGTCATTGTCTGAGTTGATGCTTTAAAGGTGGTTTTGGAAATGATGGTTTTAAATATCCTTTTGAGAGAGTGAGGTGGCATCAAAATATTTGAAATGTGTTATCCACCATTAATAGTCGTACCGTCCGATGAAAAGGCTTGTGGCTCAGTTGCTATCTCTATGTATAGAGTAGACTCCTATACAGCAGCTCAGGGTCATTGTGCCCCTCAGATCTCATGAGAAGCTACACAGCATTCTGCTCTGTTTGTTACTTCTGTTATGTCTGAGAAAACTACTGTGCTCCCAGAGGCTTCCTAGACACTGTGGCTTCCCCTCTACTGACACAGATCCACGGCCAACTTGGAAACCTTACTTCTTATTTGACATCTTCAAAATGTTACCCAACAATTTCTCGTTTGACTTCCTGCTACAGAGGATTTTCTATGAAAGACTGAAAAGTGTATTTGATACTAAATATGGGGTACATTTTCCAATGGGAGTTTGACTTAGCTCTAGGTTTTGAGGTGTTCAATTACAGGTCTGCCGAAGTCAGGAACAGACTGGGTAGTTTATGAAGACCCAAGAAACCTATGGCTTATAGAAAGTTGAAAATGGATTATATCAACTATTTTCCAACTACTTGAACTTGATAAGCACAACAATTTTATATATGTTTTATACTTCTTTTTATTATTTCATGTAAAATAAATCCAAACATGTTCTACATAAAAAACATACACAACACCAAGTAGATAAAAATTTACTATTTTCTTAGCTTCAAGCCTCCACCTTCAAAGGCAAGAGATTATCTAACTATATATGCATTCTAAATGTCCTGAATGAAATGTTCACCCTGTTTTTTGCCAAATGTTTGACAAAAATCAGAAATTGCTCTTAGATGCAGTAACTTGTAACTGCATGAAATTACTGGGCCGACTCTGGCTCTCCATTAAAAACAGCACTGTTCTCTGCCTGTCAGCAGGGCTGACTTATTAAAAGTATTCCCCTGGGTCAGGGGAACTAGTGAGAAACAATGCCTTCCTAACCACAGTCTCTGACTGAAGCACATTTTATGGCTTCACACAGCAGGACAGTTCCAGGAGGAATCCCTAGAGATCTGTGGATGTTCTAAAGCAACTTAGAGGGTGGGTGTTGAAAAACAAAGCATCTAGTGCTGAATTACTTTAATGAGCTCATCTGTTGTTAAAAACAATCGTGATGTTTAACATTCCTTTCTTCCACTTAGCATGATTAGCAAATGTCGCAGTCTTGAAATTACGATTGTACCTTTTGGCTGCAGGTTTATGGGTCACGGCATTAGCAGGAAAAAAGTTATCATGTTTTCAATATAGAAAGAAAAACAATTACATATTTGAATAGATCAGAGAAGACCCCAGGAATAAGGTAAAACTAGGGCTGGGGATGGAAGAAATGTAACAAGAAAGCAAGAGAGGCAAGATATTTGCCATGGAGGAAAAGTGTTGAGCAAAAATCACGGAGACAAAATAGTCAATAGCCTGAACCCTGGCATCCGTCAGAATCAAGAGGGAATGATTTTATTAAGACAACCATGCCTCAGGGCAGACTTGCAGAGTTAAAATCTCCCAGGCACAGGCTGGTGTGGGTGAGGACTGCGGTCACTGATTTAGAAGCTATTTGGAGAAAAGGTAACAGTGTAGATAAAATACACTCTGCAAAGGAGGTAGACCCAAAGTGTGGAGTTTAGTTTTGTTGCTGCTTTCTGCTCATTGGGTGGTTAGTTTGTTATGCCAGGCTTTGTGGTTTGTTGAATTCCAAGTTATGACATTTGCCTTGATGGTTTGGGGCCATTGTTTTTAAGCAATTTGGGGGAGGGGCATGGTTTTTAAGCAAGTGTGTAGAAAGTCAATACACTTGAAGAACATTTTAGGTGAGGGAGGAAAATCTAGCAGCAAATGCACTGTCAAAACAACAGTGTTGCAGTTAAGAGGGTTGGAGCAGGGTGAAAATGGAAGAGAACTGAGTGCAGCTCTGTAAGCGACAGGTATTGTTCAGCACAAGTGAGCCACATTTGGTAAGATAATTCAGGAAGATGGAAGACAATTTTAGTGATGCAATTTGTAAGATTTTTTTATCTGTTGGTCTTGAATGGGTGATTATGCAAAGCACAGATTTGCCTTCTGATTTTTAATATTGTTCTTTTAACCCTCAAGAGCAGGTCAGGTGGTCATTTAAAATCACCTTAAGTTCAAAGTATTTTAAAGTTAGTACTCTGGTAATGTCTATAAGAAACCAGGTCAAGAAACGAATGGTCAGCATCAGGAAAGGAAGCCTATATAATCACAGGTTGTTATTAAAGTTGAGAGGGTGGATGAGACAGCTCACAAGAAGATAACAGAGACACAAGACACGAGTCAAAGAAACAGCCCCTCTTCTGTAAGAATACAAAAGAAAAAATAATTAAAACAAATATTAAACAAAAGAAAAGAGAAAACTAGGAAGATGGCTTCATGACTAGGAATACATGTTTTTCAAACATGAGGACCTGAGTTCAAATATCTAGAATCCATGTAAAAAGCTTGTGCCTGTAGCCAAAGCCCTGGGAGGGATATTCAGATTTCAGATCCTGAGAGCACCCTGGCCAATCAGACAAGCCAAACAACAAGCATCTTCTCTAGTGAGAGACTTCTTAAACGAACAAAGCTGAGCAGAGAGAAAGGAAGACATGGAACATCTTCCTCTAGTCTCCACACCCAAGGGCAAAGGGGCAAGCGCCAGCATAATCACAACCATGCAAGACACACAAATACAAACACACAATGCACATACCCACCATACCCAATCACCACACATAGAGGAGAAAGGGAAAGAGAAAAGAAAGAAGGAAAGGAAGGAAGGAAGGAAGGAAGGAAGGAAGGAAGGAAGGAAGGAAGGAGAAAGGAAAGTTACAGACAAGGAAAATAATCATGGGAAGAAAACATGAAGTCAAAGAACTAGAATCTTTTTAAAGAAGTTGTTAAAAATGTATCTATGACACCATTATATTAGAAGATACTACTGAATATGGGAAAACAAATTCCCTTCCCCCTAGTAACCATTTGCAGAGTAATAGGGTAGAGGCCTCAAAGACATCAACAAGTTAATGAAAAATAAAGAAAATAAAAACTGATTAAGATAATTCTTCTAAAGAGCTAAGAGAGTGAAGGGGTTTGGGTAGGTCAGGGTGAGAGCAAGATGGATTTCATCAAATACCAATGAAGAGATTTATTGAGCTCAGGAAGAGGGGACATGGAGAGATCAGAATTTACAGTGAAGTCAACTGAATAGAAAAGAAAATTGAAAAAGTTCAAGAGATACCCAAGTCATGGATGTGTCTTGGATCAAGGTAAAGGCAATGACGGAGAAACTTGGCAGTGTGGGGAAGAGTCTAGCAAGAAGCAAGACGGTCACTCAGAGCAATGTGAAGCATGGATATAATGCAGAGGTATGGTAGGCTCAATCTGAAGATGGGAATATGTCCCAAAGATAAAAAAAATAAAAAAAAAAGAGAGAGAGAGAGAGGGCGATGGAATTAGGTAAGACATGATGTCAAAAGAAGGAATAGTGACAAAACAGATCATTCAAGGAGTCTAGAAAAACTTGTTAACACAGGCTGCTTATATTCCACACTCCAACCCCAGCCCTCTCCTGTCACCACCATTACACAGTGGTAGTGAGAGATTTGGCAGAAAACAAAGATGTTATCCTCTCTGCCAATTAGTCAAGGTACGGAAAGAATGTTAAGAAGAATTTCAGTCACCTGGGAACATGCACCCCCCCAAAAAAAAAATTGACATGAGCCCAGTAGAAGCAGGTAGGAGAAAGGCTAGATGTAAAGAAGCATGAACCAACAGGGGAGTTGAGCAGGGCAGTGTCTGCAGCTGGGGAGAAATCAGCACATGTCTTAAGCAGCCTGTGCATTCTCAACAGAGAACTCAAGAAAGTAAGTTGATCTTGCTCTCTTTTGTGAGCATCAGAACAGAATTAAATCCAACTTCACTTCAATCCCCACAGAGAAGTATTTCTAGCTGCCTCCACGCCAAACAAAAATACTTTCATGGGCTTTCCCACAAGTATCGCGGGACTCTAGTTGAAGGTATACGAAAGTCACGGGTGTGTTCCTCCCATCTTTTACATTATCTGAGCACAATGAGATTAGAAATAAACCTTTGGGTTACCTAGAAACCTTTCTTTTTTCATTTTTTCTCTCTTTCTTTTTTTTTCTTCTTCTACACCCCCCAACCTCCCATAAGAGGCTTCAAAAGCAAGCAAGCAGCCACAGGGGTGTGGAAATGGGGATAATAGGATTTTACAGCCTGATTGTATACACACACAAAAGCAGTACTTGGTTTTCAATGCCAGTTGGCTAGAGGGGAGGGAGGGCTGTCTAGACAATTACTACCCAAAGTAATTACCCTGCTGAATGTAAACCGTGGCTTGGGCAATTTTGATACTGCAAAGCTGAAGCCAGTTCATATCACTGATGCAACTACTCATTTTTATATCCTTGAAGTAGGGATTAGTGTTAAAATATACACTAGGAAAGTCTGGGTGAAACCAAAGCCTAGCAAAGGTCTTTTATTAAAATACTTTTATACATAATAGTATCTTTTATACATAGATTGGGCACAAGCATTGTTGATTATGTTTCTGATGATGATGACAGCACCATTTGTTAAGGATTCTGTCACATATATTTTAATGCCTTTTAAGTCACAATAAATCTACACATAAGAATCTTTTCCTTGTTTTTCAGATTGAGCAAACTAAGACTAAATTACAGAAATATGCCTTCATTCAACAAGAATTTACTAAGTACCTCCTCTGTGAGGAGGAGGTACTTCTACTCCTCCTACTACTTCTGTGGCTGGATGTACAAAACAAAGCCAATGTAGATATTCTGGGGGGAGGTATTCAGAAATTTGTATATTAAGCAAAAATTTAATGCATATAAAAAGAAACTATGTGGAAGGTGCTTTTAAAATCACTACTGTGGGTGAATATGACTAGAGAAACTATGTTGTGTAGTTAAGGGAAAGCCTAAAACTGGAAGCATGGGGCACAGGGGAGGCAGGGAGAAGTCAGACATGTGAGCAGGATATAAACACAGGTCTGAGCACAGGAAACAGATTTTACAAACTCCATGTAGGGAGTCAACCTAGAGTGTTTAATGATTGAAGGAATGTCAGAGGGATTCACATTCAGTAATGGAAACAGTAATCTGAAGAGAAGAGGGGAAAAAAGGAGGGATCTCAAGTTCATTTAAATGAAATCCTCTGACAAGGCATGCCACAAGGAAGAGGAGAAAGACAAAAGGAAGAGGAGGAGAGAAGATAAGGAAAGGGGAGAAGAGAAGAGGCAGAGTGGGAAGAGGAGGGCAAGGGAGAAGATAGTGACGGGAAGGGAACAGAGGAGAGGGGAGAGAAGAGGAGAGGAGGGGAGGAACAAGGGGGAGGAGTATAAGAAATAGAGGGAGATAAATAAGAAAAGTGGAATGAGCGTAACAAGAATGAGAACAGAAGAGGAAGAACTTAGGTGGGAGAGAAGAGGGGAGGCAAATGGAGACAGGAAAAGGGAGATGGGAAGGATGGAGGAAGAAGAAGGAAAGAGATGAGGCAAACAGACCCTGACTTCAGCCAGGTCTGGTGCACATTTCAAAAAAGTCACTCTGATTGCTTGAAGAACAAGGTCATTCCCAATGCTATATGAAGAATTTGTACTTACGGAACTTGGTGGTGAGCAGAGAGAAGAAAAGATGTTCAGTATATATTACAGTTTTGGTGGAATACTTATGTAATTAGTATGTAATTAGTAGGTAATAGAATAAGGAACTTGTCTGGCCCCAAATCTTGAACTCCTGACTTCTCTCTTAAACAAACATGAGCAGAGACATCATAGTACCTTTATAATGGAGTATGAGTTAAGGGAGGTTGCTGTTCTGAGGTGTTAACTAGCAGTCAATTTCAGGATGGAATTGTAAAACATTGGTGGGCCAAGGAAAACCTTTTCATCTCTTTATAGATCTGTCAGCAAGCTGACTTCTAGTCTGTTGATCTGTTGCTACAAACTACATCAGTATTCTCAATGGCATTTGTCTTCTTTCAACTTTCAATGAATTTAAACTTGGACCTTAAGCAAACTTGAATGTCTGAGTTCATAATGCTCATATAACAGAAGAGAAGCATCATACCTAGGACTTTCCCCAGGGTTAGTGTTAAAAACAGACATAGCCATTGTTTGAGTACTATTGCTGATTTTAAAAAAAAATGCCAAAATTATTCAATAATAATTTTGAAACTTGAATTGCTGAAATGCCTTATTCAGAGAACATTATCCAGACACACACAGACATAGAAAGGGATTAGAAGCAAACATTTGATTTACAATGTTACAACATGTCACAGAACTTCAAGCTAAAGACACTTCACCAAGAATCGTAAAGTAAATGGGCTATCAAATTTTAAAAACGTCTTTATGGAAAGTGTGGGGAAATGTATTTGAATCATAACTACAGGATTTTTAGAAGGTACACATATTAAAAAAATAAGTGGGTAATCTATCATTTTATCTATGTTTCTAGCTGCTAAGCTAACTAGAGTTCATAGTACTTCCAACAAATTAAATGCTACTCTTATTGTTATTGTCTAAAGGGTGAGTGAACATCACACATGATGTAAGCCAACAATGAGGAGATGAGTGAATGTAACTTCCATGACAGCATCATCTGTGACAACTTCAGCAAAGTTTCTTTTTAAAATGTAAATTATTCTACAGTTACTTGCACCATAACTAGTGAAGACCATTTACTAAATATCTCACATCAGTTGCTTGTTTCATTCTTATTTTACAAAAGAAACTAAGTTCAAATGTATAATATAACTTCCTCAATATTTCATGGCATATATAATAAACTAAGATTTCCAAAAAACAAGTTGACTCCAAATTCAAGCATTGACGATTTCTGTCTTTTCTTCTTCTGTTGTTCTCTCCTGAGTAACATGCTGAGTAAATTTACACTTACCCAAAGTGCATAAAGCAATACATCTAACATCCCAATAAGCCATATGAATGGCTGATACTGAAGATGATGGTATTGAAGATTTACTTGGGATATGGTTCTGTGCACTTTGGCCAGCCTCTGTAACCTACAATGTCACCTTCTATGAAATTGGAAAATAATATCTCTCTAATTGTTAGGAATAAATTATATACTTTAAACAGAACATTTAAGTCATACTTGGATCTTACTAAGTTCTGAAAGGTTTTTACCTTCGAGAGAAACATTTCTCCAGGTCCAAATGAACATTAAAATAGAGGGTGATAAAAAGTGGAAAGTATAAAAACATTGACAGACTATATTCTGTTCTCCCTCTATGTCATACACTGACTATACAGAGGCAACTGCTAAGCAATGGTGTGTGTCCCTCTCTTCCCACAGCACAGGGTTCTGCTCATCGTGAAACTCTGAACTTCTGGTAAAAGCATGAGTGGGAATATCAAAGAGGAGAAGGAATAAGAATTTCTTCTTAAAGATTCAATATTTGCAAGCAGTTCAAATGGTAAGATAAAGTCTTTTCTTTGCATTTTGCAGAATCTGGGTATTTCTGTTAAGAAAAGAACATCTATCTAGATGGTTGCTTGTCAAAGTCACAGAGTTATTGACAGATACCATGTTTAAGCACTATAGACACTATTTCAGATGAATTAGCTCCTGCTGGTGGGAAGACTGTAATTTCATCCACTACAGTTTTTGTTTAAGTCCGACAGCAAACTGGCATTCTCTTCTGGGGGTGAGTCCAAGTCAGCATGCCTTTGTCATCATGATGGTGGTAAAGGATAGAATCTCCTGTTTTGTGCTCATGTTTAAACCTATTATGTAGTTTCTCTGATGTTGATCTTTTCTAGTCACAAGACTTCAGTTAGCATTTTTCTCCAAAAGGGAAAAACTTTCCTCAGAACTGGGCATGTAGCTCAGTGTTAGAAGTACTTCTCTAGCATAAGATCCTGACTCCTTTCGGTCCCAGCACTGAAAACACATGGATGATAAGTAATACTTTAAAAAAGATTAACCTACGAGTGAAGGTTAGGTTTCAATATTTATCAAGTGCAATAATCTTCCTAGGAGAAATGCATTAATTCACAAGCACATTAAGCATTTTCACCTCTGCAGACAAACTGCACATTCTCACCTACAGTTTTGCATTTCCTTAGAAGTCCCAGACTGAGATGGGACAGGAGGGCCAGCAAAGCAACTAACCCTTCACCTGCATTTGGGGACAAGGACATGGAGACATGGTTCAAACTAGGTTGTTAATAAAAATCATCTTAAAGTTAAAGGGAAAACTTACTGTGATAAAGCACATGTGAAATATGTCTTGCGCAGTGACATTAAGCATTACCACTCAGCAAAAGGTGAGAAATCCATGAATATTCAATAACTACACTATCCTTAAGGATAAAGAAATATGGGATGAAGAAATCTCTACAAATGTGCTAATCCTTTGCTTTTCTCTTTCAGCTGTTCCATGACAGATAACAGAGTGGCCAATTTATTCCTTCAAAACATTTCTGGGACAATGGATTCTACAGTCTATTTTAGAATGTCTTCTAAGAGTCAATGCAGATAGTATAGTGTTTTAACATAGATTTTAAAGGTAGTCCTTACAGTATAACACAGCTCCCTTCAGAATCCCCCACCCCCACCCCCGGACTGCTCATAATGTATGAAACATGGGAGGAGAGACATCAGCACATGCACTGCTATTTGACTCTGCCTCCTTTCATCTTAGCTTAAAATACTGGCAAGTGAGTTAAAAGTGAATAAGCATAGAGATCTGCCTACCTCTGTCACCAGTCTCCTAGGTATTGGGATTAAATACAAGAACCAATGCACCCACTGCTCCTGTTTGCTTGCTTGCTTGCTTGTTTCTTTGTTTTTTGATACAGGGTCTCTCTACGGAGCTCTAGCTGTCCTGGAACTTGAATGTAGACCAAGCTGGTCTGAAACTCATAGAGAATTGTAGCAGGATATTTATCTGCTACATTGTATTTGTAGTGGAGCTCGATGATTGGGCAGTAGAAGAGGAGGTGGAGCTAGGAGAGGGAAAGAGGAAGAGAGAGGAGGAGGGAGAGAGAGAGAGAGCTAGCAACCATGGAAGAGGACAGATGGGTAGAGAGCAGTCCTAAGTAGCAACTTATATCAAAAGTTAGATATTGGGTAACTATTCCAATTATGTGGGCATCTTGTTAATTGAACATTTTCAAATATATAAATCCATTGGATGACCTTTAAGTTTTAAGAGTCTTCATTCTACTGGGTACCATGACCATGGCAGATATTATCAGGGGCTATGGTCACCATTACGCCCAGCCCTTCTTGTGTTCTTTTTTTATTGGGTAGCATTAGAAACAAATAAATACCATTAACTCAATACATCCATAATCTTTCCTATGCAGCAAAATACAGTAACGAATCATCAGGCTCTACATGTATGTAGTCTCACTGGTTTCAAGTTTCTCAGACTTGCTTGATGATACAAATTACCCAGAAATTGTGACCATGCAAGTCCTGGGTGCGGCCTTGATCTTTCTGTATATTTAGCTTCCCAGTGACTCCCGCAGGTAGACTGGCTTGGAACTCCTCAGCAAGTTGAAGCTTTGTCAAACTAGAGAACCAAGGACTACCTAGTGATCATATCCACCTAAAAGAATTGTCCTCTTAGACATTTATGTTATATAGATTGGAAAGTCAAAATGATTTCTTACTTGCAAGTATTTTATTAATTCTCAGTAACAAAGCCTGGGGGGACAATTGAGCCTATGTTAAAATGTAACTCATCACTCACATCAGAGCCTGTGAAAGTTAATTTAAAAACAATTCTTTTAGATATAAAAATCACTGGAAATCTGCGAATGGCTAGCAGAGCGTTAGCATCAGTAGCAAAGATACACATAATTATGTTACTAGGCCAGAGGACATACAGGAAGAAGGGTTCAGGTAGCCAGGAGCTCTGGTTATTTGAGAAGTATATTATGGATATTTATAATGCTATTGCCATTACTAACTGACTACAAATACTAAAACTTTAAGAATATTCAAATAACAAATTCGTTATAAAATCAATTAAAGAGCTATAACCATTATTTCCCCTTAATTCATTTGAACATTAGTATTCAAAAAGAAAACGTTTGAGTAAAATTAGCATATGTCTGAACAAGAAATTTTGAAAATAAAAGATAAAAGGAAATAAGCTTCTATCCCAAGACACCAAGCTTATCCCAAAAATATCCCCTATACATGAACAGCCTGCATACTCCAAACATACACATACATGAACAACCTACACCTTAAACATATCTTATATATGAACAACCTATACCCTAAAATATACCCCATATGTGAACAACCTATACTGAGAAACATAACCCATGTATGAACAATCTATACTTCAAAATATACTCAAAAACTGAGACGCCTAAAAACTTGTAGAAACATTCCAAAAAAGTCATGTAAAGAAACAAGAGCAATGAAACCACAAACAATATCCACGGAATGAAGCGCACATAACATATGTGCTTATTTTTAATGTAGACAGTAGTGAATTTCATGAGCTACAGTATCAAGAAATTTATCTTTTTGTTTTGGTTTATAATATATGTTGTATGTAATATATGTTATATATGTATACATGTATAGATTATATATATGTGTGTATAAATGTATGGAATACACACACATATGGCTTAAGATCCAAAGTAGAACAATGAAATAATTAGGTAAAACAATAAAACAATTAGCTAATTAATCACACACACACACACACACACACACGTACATCTCAGCTTAACATCCAAAGTATGACAATGAAATTATTCAGTAAAACAATAAAATAATTAGCCAGTTCTTGCCAATTTATTAGTAGAGTGTTGCTTGCTATATATGTGGATTTGGAGTAGAGCTTAATACAGTCATGATAGGCACTCAGTACTACTGGTATCACAGATTCTTAGGCACGGTGTTAAATAAATCATCTAATAGGAATTACCTAAAGTATGGCCCAGTGAACAAACACAAAGCATACACATTCATTTACCCACTGTCCCAAGTGTTAGGAAAATTAAGACCACTTAGAGCTGATATAACTATTTCCAATAGATTATTAGTATAGTGGTAGGTTCACTTTTTTTCATTACATTTTTTTCTTACTCAAGGCTTTCTTAATAAAAATACTGTATTCTTTTTATGACTAGTTAAAATTATTCTTTTCTTTAAGGAAATTACCAAAGGCTGGCTTGCTTATTTATTTATTTATTTATTTATTTATTTATTGTTGTTTTTAATGTTAGAGCAAGGTCACACAGAAACATATCTCAAAGAAGCAATGAGGTTCTTTGTGAAAGAAACTTTGTTTTAGATTCTCATCATTTCATTCACTTAAGAAATAATTCAAGAAGAAAACAATAGAATGGTTGAATTTCCAAGTACTACTTCCAAACGTAGGTCTTGAGAAGGACGCTATAGAGTCCTGTGGACTAAGGGCACCAGCAGTTTAGGGGCTGTGCTGGGTGAACAGCAGTTCAAGGCTGACAAATGAAGAGTGTATACCTTTGCCCAGTGAGGTAAGAGCCACTGGCTGGATGATAAGATGAGATAACTGACGCAGGACTCTATTCCTCACCCTTACCTTATCTTCTATTCTTTCTTTATTATTGGTGCATCTCCACAGCCAAGATAAAGGCTATTCCCAGTGATGACTCCATGAATTTAAAATGGGAAAACTCTAGACATACACTGGAATTTGCAGAGATGTATGCAGCCTTCTGCATAGCCACTTCTTAGAGCAAACCCACAAGTGATTTGCTTAAGTGTACTGAACATTTTTGAGATGGGTATAGTTGCTGCTCTTTGAGACTTTTTCATATTTTCTTGAGTACCATGATCAGCCCATTTTCCTTATTGAATACTGTGTGGGAGGCACTAGAATCTACAAGCCAAGCAACTCACTGAGTCTTTAAAACTAATACCAATGTCACAGAAAGGCATTTCTCAAAGTGAGTTCAATACAAAGTCAGAAGATAGAAAAGCATTTTAATCCAATGCCTTAAGTTGCTTAAAATCTCAACTCCACTGCTTTCTGAGACTTCAGCTGACACACTCTCAAAAGAATTGGTGCCATAATTCAGCAATATCGAATGACAGAGCTTACTGAGGCTCCCAAATTGAGATCTGTTTGCTTAGGGTTGACATAGTACAGAGACAACTTAGACAGTCAGTAACACAAATGACATCACTATGTTCCAATCTGGAAGTTTTTATTACCACAAGTTTTGCTCTGGGCAAGCTGTAGCAATCATCACATTGTGATAGTAGATACAAATTTTCTTTCTAAGCACTATAAAGGGCTTGTGCTGACAATATACAGAACGATTCCGATCACAATAGAGCTGGAAAAACTATATAAGACATTTTTTGTATGACTTGTTCTAACTGTTTATCTTCTGGATGAATACTGTCACCTTCAGTGTTCACAAAAATCACCCACACTACTTTATCACCTAGTACAATCACTATTCTTCCACCATTGATGATGTTCTTTGAGATTATAACTGAGTATCTACAAAAGAAA
Source organism: Grammomys surdaster (assembly GCF_004785775.1). Classification (NCBI taxonomy): domain Eukaryota; kingdom Metazoa; phylum Chordata; class Mammalia; order Rodentia; family Muridae; genus Grammomys; species Grammomys surdaster. The sequence goes on from NW_021604587.1 coordinate 8,099,394, forward strand.
AAAAATCAGAAATGGATGAAAATCATGAAATTAAATACCAAAATGAAACAACAGAAACAAAGTGAAGACAAAGATCCCTGGTTTTTACAGAGTTTGGATTTTTATGCCCTAAACTTCAGACATCATTGGCAATGATGAAGGTTCTGAGTACGCGGTAAAACGGGGCTAATGAAGTGGCTTCTGAGAGCTGGGAAATCTTAGCTCTCTTTCCCCCTTACTGTTTAGGATATTCTGGCACACTAACTTAAAGTTCAGAGCTTGACAATCTTTATTCTAGATTTGTGTACAAGCCATAATTTCTCAAGCCAATGAAAATGATAAGGTTTATTTGAAAAACACCTGAATGACATTCATAACATCCAGGAAGGATTCACAAACACACATATGAGAAAACGTAATGGGTCATTATCACATTCCAGGTGGCAAATCTTGGAGAATACATACATGAAAAATGGTGTTACTTCAAAACGCTACAGACTTCATGAAATGAGAAGAATAAATGTTTCAATGTAAAGAAGTCTGTAGTAGAAGAAAATGCACATGACTCTGGAGGCAAGCAGTATGAGCTGACACTCACCTTGAGAGTACAGGAGGATCTGAGATGTGAAGGAAAAGATACCACACGGGTAATTACACACAAATGAACTTCATGCAGGTATGTGCCCAGTCCATAGATGAAATACAGCTCAAAGTCATAGATGGAATCTCGGGAAACAATAACATTTAAGACCTGTGCAGAGAAAGGTCATTAAAAACAAAAGGAGGAAGAGGAGAATGACAATGAGAATAGGGAGACACAACCACGGCCATTCCTCAAATGGTATGCTCCTTTGGTTCTATTCTAGCCTCTTTTTTCTTAACGTACTCTTGAGGGGGCTCCTCCTTGATTGGGGAAGACAAGCTTCCAATTAACATGGATGACTCACTACATTTCAAATTTCTGACTGTAAAACAATTCATTTTCTAATCCTCCAAACAGAAGTAGGAAAGAAAAAAGCCATAGTTGTAAAGATGGAATATTGTTGTTGTTGTTGTTGTTGTATTACTTGTAGAAACTACATACTGATTTCCATAGTGGCTGTATGAATTTATATTCCCACCAGCAGTATATAACACTATATAAGACTTCCTTTTCCCTCACTTTCTTACAAGCATTTGTTGATATTTGCTTATTGTTTATGTATTTACTTGTTTATTTATTTATGTGGCAATGAAGCACTGGCTTATCTGGAAGTTGCTATGTAGACCAAGCTGGCCTTGAACTCACAGAGATCCACCTACTTCTGCACCCCACCCCCAAGTTGCTGAGATTAAAGAGATGTACCACCACATGCAGCTGTTTTCTTAATGATATCCATTCAGACTGGGATAAGTTTTGCTTTGATTTTCCTGATAGCTGATGTTGAATATTTTCCCTGTAATTATTGACCACTGGTGCATCTTTTAAGAGTATCTGCTTACTTCATCTGCCCTTTTTTAATTGGATTACTTGTTCTTTCAGTACTTTTTATGTTGTTGTTACTTGTGTGTTAAGCACACTAAATACGTCTCAGATAAACTGCTGGCAAACATTCATATGTTCTGTAGACCATCTCTACACTCTGTCAATTGTATCCTTTCCTGGGAAGGAGTTTTTAAATTTCATGCAATCTGCTTGTCAATTCAAGTCATTATTTTCTGAGCTCTGGGGGGTCCTCCTAATATGTCTTGAATTGTTTTCTCTCCGTTTCCTCTAGCAGTTTTGTTGTTTGAAGTCTCATAATTCATAGCCTTGATCTATTTTGAATTGATTTTATACACACACACATTGTATACACATACACACACACATGTCATGTGCCACATAATAACACTCCAGTCAACAATGGACCGTATATCTACAGTGATCTCATAAAATCGTAATGGGGCCAGAAAATGCCTATTGCACAGTAGTACAGTAAACACTATGTCAGTGTGATACATTCCTCATTTGTTTGTGATCAAGTTGCCATAAACAAATCTATTGTCCTGCTAGCCTCTGAAAAGTATATCACATGCAATTATATATCATATATAATACTTTTAATAATAATATTGTACCATATTACTGATTTATATGTTTGGCTACTTATGTTTTACTACTGCTTCTCATCAAACAAGTAACTACAATGCAGTCCTGGAAGATCCCCAGGAGACAGTCTGGAAAGCAGTGTCAGCATCATAGGAGATGGCACCTCCATTGTACTGATGCCTTCCCTCATCCCTGAGGAATGCAAGCTATGAAGCCGGAAGACAGTGATAACGATGGTCCCGAACATGCTCAGGCCTAAGCTGATACTGCATGCGTGTTTCTGTTTTCAACAAGAAAAAAATTAAGGTAAAATAAAACATAGAAAAAACTTATAGAATTAGAATATAAAAAAAGCACTTTTGTATAGTTACATGTACTTGGTTTTTAATCTATGTTACCTCAAGTGTCAACAAATTTTAAAAATTAAACTTTTTAAATAAAAATGTTATAGTAAACTAAAGTTATATTCTTTAAATAAGAAAAAATAAATTTAGTATAGTTAAGGGTATGGTGTTTATAGACTCCACAGTAGTGGACAGCAATGTCACCGACCTTCACAGCCACTTACTACTCACTCACTGACTTACCCGTAGAAACTTCTAGATCTCCAAGCTCCATTTCTGACACATACTCTATTCAAAAGTACTGTCTTCCTTATCTTCTATACAACATTTGACTGAGCATTTTCTAAATTTAAATGTATAAATATTTATATTTTATTATAGTTTCTGATAATGTGCAGTATACAAATATTCTGTAAAGGCTTGTACTTTTAGAGTGACAGGCTATATTACATACCCTAAGGGTGTAATGGGGTTATACAACCCTTAACAGCTGTACAAGAAGATGATACAGTGACTAATTAACCTTTTTCAGAATTTATCCCCATCATTAGGTGACATTTAGCTGTGTATTTAAGCAATCATGAGCCTTACATTTTGTATGAAGTAGGTAGATAATAAAATGAGTAAATAAGAGTTTTTTCCTAGTAAATACATAAGCCCTATGGAGGAAAATAAAAAATGGGCAAGAGAAGGGACTACAACATAACAGAGCCCCATATTTTAAACAGAGTAAACTGAAAAACTCTAAACTGGTGATAATTTGAGTTTGAAAATCAATCAAAATCAAAATTTAAAGCATGTATCTTTACAGAATCTAAACTTTTGCCATGAACATACAATAGACTACATATAACAAAAAGTGAAGTGTTCTAGTATAGTGGAAGAGCCCAGACAAAAAAATCACAAGTGCAAAGGCCGTGAACAATTCAAAAATATGAGCTGACTAATCACATGTAGATTTGTATCATGGTTGTGAGGATAAGCAGAACTACTAAATATTTTAAAGACAAAACAGAAGAAAATAAAACAAATTTTTAAAAAGCCACATTGCCAAAAGCAGTATTGTGGGTAAGGGAAAGAGAGAGGGATGGCTAGATTGATGTGATTGGGAGTCTGAAGGGTGAAGGAAAACAAGAGCTCCTCAAGTACCAGACTAGAGATACATTCAGTTTTTGTTGAAGCAAGAAGGAAATAAAATGTTAGTGAGAAATGGACAATATAGTGTATAAGAGATTAAATGAATCAGCCAGGCAAGGCCAACTTCAAACTTCAATGAACCATGATTTGAAACTAAGCCAGAAGCAAACTATGTCTCATAAGTATTCAAGGTAATCTCTGACTTCTTTTAAAGAATAGTGGTTATCCTCCACCACACCATCACCAGTGTCTATTTTGGCTAGAGAATGGACACTAAGAAACTTTGGAAAGTATAATATAAGCATCAAGGGAGAGCACAGTATAGTCTACTCTAAACTGGGCAGAACATGGTTGAACTATTAGGTCCTGGAACTCAGTTCACATAGAGTTTTGAAAAAAAGAGTCTGCAATGAACATAAAATTTCTAGTGACTTGCCTCTGCGGTGAAAAGTAATCCAGAAGTCAAGCTATTAGGGATAATGACAGTTCTTCTTACCTCGACAGTATGACAGGAAAATTCATACTCATAAGTAGTAAGAAAATAGAAAAAGTCTCAATGATATAGAAATTTCCATTTCTTTATCTTAGATGTCAAGTTGTAGTGAATAGTCAAGAGACTCAAAATGTGTTCATACTGGTAAGTGATTAAAAGATGGGGTCACAGAGCTGCGAGGTCAAACTATTTCAAGGGGCATCAATGTAGATGCTGAAATCACACAAAAGAATCATAGAAGGGACTATGACATCGCTGCCCCCTGTCCTCCATCAGACGATTCCCAGCACACTCTATGAATAAGCCACTGTATGAATGTGACTGTAATGAGAAACTTTGCTCTGCTGAATGTAACTTTAAATGTATGGGGGCTGTGGGGTGAGAATAGGGAGGGATGTCAGAGGGGCTTGACTCATTAAAAGACACATTTGGAACGATGTTGAATGGAAGACTATAAGCTTTAGAAAAGACACAAATTTGATGCATATTAAGTACCAGTTATAAAGGAAATGGATCAGTCAAAGGGCTCCTCAAATGGTGGTGTCAGCCAGAGGGTAATCTAGTCACTAGAAGTTAGAACAAAGATATATATCCTGTCTGGAACTTATTTCTTCAATGAATGAAAGCCAAATACAGTAAAGATGAACTGAGGAACACGCATGGTGGCTTTTCAAAGGGCATAGGATGTAAATGTGGCTTTTTAAGGAGAGAACATGAGAGCTGTGGCTACTGTGCATGCCATCATTCTACCTGAAGAATGCAACCTTTCTGGACATACAGTGGCTACTTTTTAGTAGCCAAAGTCAAACAGTGGTAAATTACAACCAGCCTTTCAGTTGTTTGTTTCCCAAGAGCTTCATCATTGCCAATTGGGAAATGGCTGGTAGATCAGGACTTGAGAAAGGTGTAAGAACAGACAAGAGTCACTGGGGAAAATGCACCATTACAGAGCCAGGTAACTGTTACTCAAAGGACATTCTTTGTGAAATTTATCTTAATCTCAGCACATGCATGCTGCTTTCACCCTCCTCTGTGCAGAGCTCAGTAAGCAACTCCACTTCTCTGCTGGCACAGCAGAAGGAAAGGCCTTTGGAGGAAGGATCAGGTTACTGACCGTGCTCTTCATAAAAATTGTAATAATCTTCGAATGAATGTAGAAAAAAATCAATATTTTTGTTTACCAATTTTAAGATGACCTTCAAGACAATCCCTAACACAAAGAGGATAACAAATTCAAAAGAGCCATATAAAATGCATTCGCTGCTATTAAATGATCAAGGAAAGGTAGGTGCCTATGTCAATAACAATCTTGAGAAAATTCCAGAATCACAAATATACCACTATCTGTGGTAGACAGAATTCTAAGAATGCACTCCAGCAATTTTCACCCTCTTACAATATCATCTCCTTCAAACGTGGGTAGCATTGAAGTCGGAGAGCTCGTAAACATGAAAATATTAATCAGGTTACAGCTTCCTTAGAAGATGGAGGAGATACATGGAAATGCAAATGGCCTTCTGTTGATGGTCAACAAGAAATTAGAAACCATAGTACAACAGCCACAAAGAACTAACTGGACTTAATTATTTGAATGCTCTTGGAAAACAATGTTTTCTCAAAGCCTCCAGATTCGATTCTAAGAGGCTGACACCTTGATTTCAGTCTTGTGAGGAGAAAAGTCAGCTAGACTTCTGATGTACCTACACTATAATATACCATAAATTTTATGGTATTTACAAAGCAATAGAAAGCTAACATACTTTCTATACATACTTTCATTTCACCTATCTGAATAAATATAGGCAGGAAATACAGTCTTTGTTGTTGTAGGGAAAAAAGATGTGTAATCTAAAGAAATCAAGATTAACCCACAAGTTTCAAATTAAAGTTCATACTTTATAAGTACATACAAATTTTTAGGATGCTATGTTGTATCCATTAGAAGTATTCCAAATCTGTGTCAAAGAGGAAAGCAAATCAATATTCATATACCCTAATACCAAAATGTACACACAGGTTTAAGGAGATTGTGTGTTTGTGTGTCTGTATAAATATGTATATTTAGTATATATATATATATATATATATATATATATATATTCCAATTTACATCTTTAGTAAAATAAAATACCCAGTTTACTAGGAGATAGGGAATCGGTGGATACATAGATTATTTTTGGACAAAATAATAGTAAAATGACAAGCCTATAAGAGAATCAGTATGGCTTTAACCACTGTACTTCCCAGAGAGGGCAGGAGGAGCCTTTTCCAAAAGGGAAGCAAGAGTTCTGATGAAAAGGGAATGGCAGTTCTCTCTACAGTTTCTGTATTTTCAGTGAGGTTTCTGCTGGAAAGACAGAACAGTGAGCTCCAATGTGAATCTTCAACCTCTGCAGTCTTATCCCTTTAGCTGGATATGCCCCCAGATAAAGAACCATCAACAAAGATCACTGTATACAGCAAAGCTGTCTTCCAAAACTGACAGATAAAGATCTTTTTATATGATCACAATTTTGAGCAGCCCATGTCCCCCAATCCAGGGCAGCAGAAGATACTTAAAGAAGTCTTACATACAGGAGGAAAAACAGACAGCCCCAGTCATAAAAGAATATAGGGAAGAATGAGCTACACAAGAGGAATAGGTAAACAGAGAAATTCTAGGAAAGAATGCTGCAGGATATTTAATCACACTGTAATCCTCAGATTGTGCTATTTACTAAAATTAAAAGCCATTTCTAGTTGTGTGGCTCACCCTTTAGCACATACCTTCAATCCCTCTGGCTAGAATACAAACGTGTCCTTAGTACACACCTTTAACCCCAAACAATGAAGTTAGTGTGCAGAAAGAAGCAGCCATGTTTGAAAGTGAAGTCTAATTGAGTGGCAGACAAAGTAATGAATCAGAAAGATTGGACAGAATAGGATATGCCCCACTGTCATAAGAGAGAGGAAAGGGAACTTAAGAGAAGAGAAGTAGGAGACAGTTTTACTGAGAGAGTTTTACAGAGACAGGTTGAAGAGAGAACAAGCTAGATACAGGTAAAACCAGAATGAGACAGAGAATGAGGAGCCAGAAGATTAGAACAGATTGCTAGAGTTAGTTTGAGGCCAAGTCGAGCAATTCAGGAGAATGGGGGGAGCAGACTGAATTAGTTAGCTAGGAGAGGAGTTCAATCAGTCAGCAAGAGTTCAGAAAGAACTAGGAAGGGGTGAGCTTTTTCTACAGCAAATTTCAGAGGTGGAAAACATTCTAGGCCTAGATTTAATTGGAGGGAGGCTAGAAGCTGCCAGGACTAGGTCTAGATTAGCTTACTGCCTCCAAGGCAACAATTATCTCTGGCAAATAAAAGGTACTTTTACAAAATAACAAACTGCATCCAACACAATAAATCAGACAAATGTATATGAATAAGAGAGTAGAAATGAAGAACAAACAATAATTGAATCAACCACAACCACACCAACAAAATTACAGCAATTATCAGCATCCCTGTCAATGGCATCTTTATGTAAAGGCTATTAACTCTCCAATTAAAGACGTAGACTAGATGACTGGACTTAACATAATATTCAATGATTTGTTACTACAGTCTATTATATAGGGTGCCTGGCTAGTATACACAAAGCCCTAGGTTCAGTCCCCAGCACCACATAAACGGGATGTGGCGTCACCTGCCAGTAATCCCCAAACTTGGACAGTGGAAGTAGAAGGAACAGATGTTAAAGGCTATCCTTACTTTATTCCATGTTTGAGGGCAGTCTGTGTTACATGAGACTTTGTCAAGAACAAAACAAATAAACAACAGCAATCAATTAAATAAACAACACTGCACTAGAAAAGAAACACAAAATTAAGAGTGAAAAGATAAAAGTCAACAAACCAAATGAACAGAAGCCAAAACTAACCCAAAAAAAACCCTGCTAAGTCTGATGTAGTATACAGCAAATAACATAAGAAAAGAACTCTACACATTAATGCATACATATTAATAAAGAAAGCTATCCATAAAAGACATAAAAATGCATATTCATATATATGAGACATAACTTCCATACATAACATAAACAAGCAGTTCTGTTTACAAGGACAGATAGGTCCATTTATAATAGGAGGTAACTTAGCTTAGTGGATAGAATATTCAGGGAAAAAATCAATAAAGGAAACCTAGAAAGTGTCATTGACTAAACTGATTTAATATAACTCTGCACAATATTTTACTCAAAGCCAGGGACTACAAGTCTTCTCAACAGTCGATGAAACCTTCTCCAAAAATAAGAATAGAAAATTAATTATTAGCGGTAGTGGAATAAAATTGGAATTCAACAGGAACAGAAACAACAGAGCCATTCAGATGTGAATAGACAGAAGAAGGAATCATTATGCAGTATTTGAGAACTTAGATTCTCAAATAATAGAATACAGAAGAAATGGATAAATTCTTATAAACATATGCCTTATAAAAAGTATAACAAGAGAATACAGTTTAAACAGATCTATCAACAGTGATGATAATGATCTCTTATTAAGTTAACTAAAACTTTCCTTATAAATTTAAAATTATATATTCTAGCAATGTTGACTAACATTAAAATTGTATCTCCTAACAATTGATTTATCTTTCTAGAAAAAATCCTACACAAAAACAACGTGCCTTGCCCACAGTAGTGCTTCTGTCTTATTCGGATCACATGCATTCAGTGCACATCACTCATGCTTATCAGCCAGGATCTTCTACTCATTGGTTCCTCCTTGTGAGACAGAAACTGAAAACACAAAACTGGGCTTTGAATCTGGCCAAGCTAAGTCTCAGAAATTAGTGCAAAGCTGAAGCAGTCTTTGAAATAGGTGATTTGACCATCTCAGCCTTTAATACTGGTTCAAAATAAGTGTTAGCCCAAAGAAGGTTAAAAGTCATATCAAAAAATTTAATGGAATGAGAATAAATAGATTATCGTTCTTATTCTATACAAATGTACCATTAAAACTTGAGTATGTTTATCAAAGTTTATGCTTTGGAAATGTATTTCCCAGTCTGTATGTTGATGATACGTGGACAAAGAGCTTTACAGATACAGTTAGAGGAAGATGGAGTAATGCAGGTGGGGCCCTATGGTGGTGTTATTGGCTTTGCAAGAAGAGAGAGGGATTTGTCCTCTCACTTATAATGGGAATTTATTTTTTTACAAACTACTCAGTTTGTAGTTTCTGTCATAACTACAAAAGATAGACCAAGATATGTAACCAATAAATAAAGAAACATTCATTACTTAATATCCTAGAACTAAATGAGGCAACTGTGACCTGCATGCTCTGGCAACAGAGAATAGAGAGTTTGGAGTTATATAGAATTATTTTGTGAAAACTCTCTGAAGATGTGATTCATAATCACTAAAATTGTTGGTATTATCATGAGACATCATGATATGAGATTCATGTAACACATTTGCACATAGTAGTATGCTACACATAATGAACTTTCACAAAAAGACATGATGGCAGCATTTGCTAATATCATTATTAGTGAGTACTTCTAGAAAAATAAGTTTATACCAAAGAAAGAGTTGTGAGTGATTTATCCCTCTGTCAAATAATCAGCAGTCATACTTTTCTGAGTGACTTTAGAGAACCTAAAAAATATCTAGGTGTTGAGGTTCAGGGCACACTGCTCTCTGTCAGTTCCAGGTATGACCCAGAAATAGGATACAGAACACACACACACACACATAGCAATCCATTTATTCATTGAGGGTTTTTTATTTTTTTAACAGATTGTAAAATTCTGGGAATCTCAGTCAACCATATTTGTCTGTGCATGGCAAATAGAAGTCTTTGGCTATGGAAGAAACCTTGAGTCTCATGCTTTTCCTTTGTTCAGAGCCTTCCACAAGTACCATTATCCCTTTTATTCTGAAAAGTACTTTTACAAATATCAATCCCTAGAAGAGTTCTAGAGTTAAGTAGGTAGAATAAGTGCTTTTTTAAGTTTTGAGAAACATAATTAACATCTTATACATAACATTTACTGTAAATGCTTGAACACCAGCATCTACGCAAAGAAAAAGAGCACTAGAAATTCTTGTAAAGTACCATGCAGCACCCTCCATAACCACAGCCATTGATCAAGGAGATTCCAATCCCCTTCTTATACTAGCCATTTGCTACTTTTGCTTAATCATGAATCTTTGTTTATATCTCTTTATACTATAACTCTATCTGTTCATGAACTTTATTTAAATGGAATCACACATTGTGTGTGTGTGTGTATGTATGTGTGTGTGTGACTTTTTTCACAGAAACAATGCATTTGTGTTATTCATCTTGTTAAATGTGTGCTTCTTTCACCACTATATATTGCCGTACTGTATAAATCCACCAAAATATATTAATTCATCATTCCATTAGAGGACATTTGTCCATTTTTGAGTCTTTTTTTATTTTGAAGAACTTACCTGTGAGCTTCATATGCATGTATAAGTTCACACATCTATATTGTGTATACATTTGGCAAAAGAATTGCCAAGGGTTTAGATTTTCAATCTGAAATTTCAGCTGATGGTCTGGTTGTATGGTACAAACCTGTAATCTCAGCATGCAGAAGACTAAAACAGAGGAGTACAAGGTAAACTGAGGCCAGCCTGGATTAATAATGTATTGCAGGGCATTTTTGGCTACATAGAAAGATCCTATATCAAGAAAGAAAATAGATCAATTTTCTTCAAGGTGATTCGATAGTAAATATTTTTTATAGTATATGTAGAAGAGATTTTTTGTTCAAAGTGAGCTAGAGTCTACAACAAAAGCTCAAAAAGTAGTTTCAGAAAACACCATTCCTGTTATTAATGAATCAGATTAATAAGCATGATATGAAAATCCATATTTATTTGCATGACATTCTACATATGTTTCGATGCTCATGGACAATTCCATAAGAATATGTCATAAAGCTGTCCTATGGCTGTTTTAGTAGAATCAGTCTGCATAATTTACAGAACAAGAGTAATAACTCAAAATTCTGTTGAGACTTGGAACCAGAGCCCAAACATACCCAATAAATAAGTTGTCATACTTCTTGATTATCAGAATTTAGTAGGGGACAATCTTGTGTGCAACGAAACTTTGTCGTCTCATAGCATATCAGTGGGAAGAAGGGACATGCCATAAAATATTATTTACATTATGATTTTTCAGGCACATATGAGCAGTATGGTACCCATAGGACAACTGTGACAACTTAAAGAATATTTAATAGATAGAATTCAACTTAGAGAAGCAGTGATTAACCACAAATAAACTGGATTACTCAGCAAAAGGAAGGATTTATCACTGTGTCACAATTTTGCTCTTCATCAGATTTTTGTGTTTTAAAATTAGGTCATAATATTTGCCTTATTAAAAAACTAACCATACTAAATGGAATGCACATAGATAATATAGCCTGTTGGTGGAAATACAGTCTTCTATATCTGTACATTCATAAAGTATCAGCAGAAGGTGGCTGCTGCGATATAAAATCTGTGAGACAACTGCAGTGTCACATACATGGGAATCATAGCGTACCTTCTATTTCTCTGCCAAGAGACAGTCTGTTATATCATGAATTTAAAATAAACGGTCATGAAGTGACTGAATTATGATCAGTTGCTGCTGCCTTTAACATACCAAGGCATTAATAAGACCTCTAGGACAGTCAAAATTCACTTGTTTTGATTCATAAGGGGATAATTAAAACAATTATAAATCCAGCTAAATATCCAGTGTCTTTTAAAATCAACTTAAAAGCCCCACCTTTGATAAACACATGCATATGAACCTTGGAGAAGAGTGTTCAAAAGGAGGCGTAGAACAAAACAGTCTCTTGATGTCTACTCTTTACTATTGAAATGACGCTGGATTATCTCTGTGATATATGCATTCCATGCAATAGTTAATTTTCAAATAAACTACTTGCCTATAAAATATCTCCATAAACTATATAAGTTCATTTATGCTTCTGTTAAGCTCCCTATTAAGATATCAAAAATGTTATTAGCTTTTTTGCACAAAAGAATTATAACACATAAAAAGAATTCATTTTACATAAATAAATAGTATCATTCAAACTCAAGTCTATCCTATACTAACACTTGCTGAATAATGAAGAACTGTAAGAAGGTTTGAACTTAGTTGCAAAGTCTGGATTTCAAGATGCAATGGTATACACACACACACACAAACATGTACACATACATATACTTTTACATATACATACACATACATACAACATACTCTTACACACATTCACGTATACATTCATACATATACAAACACATGCTCTTACATATACATAAACACACATAAGTCTCTGTCACCCACACGTAGACTATAAATAAATTACATGGAAATTACTCATCTTATGTTCATTCATATTTCAATGTAAAACATTCTGTACATTTTTAAGAGTTAGGAGTGATTTGGTTTAGTTGAGATACTATGCCAAGTATATCTTAGACAGCTAACACCTAACTTACTTCACTAATCTGAAAGGCTTCCTCTCTCTGTTGCTGTATCCACATTTAAAACACATGTATAAGAAATACTTTGCTCATTTATCTCTTCAGAAATAATGTAATGTGTTGGAAAAGTGCCGTGTTGAACTTATTTCTAGATTGTCAGGTTTTCCACTGGTGGCTATTTTACCAAATACAGTTAGGAGACAAGAGGAAAAGACAGGCTGGGGTGTGGAGAGAAGACAGAGCAAAGACTGTACACAAGGGTTTCCTTCCAGGTGATCATTTCCCTCCATTACTATAGAAGTCACCTTGCTGGACCATCACAGTCCTCTCCAGGAAAATACTATGACTATTTGGACAAAGCACACACTCTTCCTGGTGGTTTAGCCTGCCCTGCTTGCCTCTAGCTTTCACTCCTTATCACATTTCAGCCTTTACTAGAGATTTACCCACACTGTTCTCTGGCTCCTCTGTGAAGCCAAGCAGCTTCCTCTCTCCAAAACCACCATCCTCTGGAATCTTCTCACAGTGGATTCCTTTTTACTACTAAGGTCTCATCTGAACCTTCATCTTTTCTGATGGGATTCTCCATCCTTTATTAAAATATGGTACCTACAACTCTCAATCTGACTCACTATCCCACTCTTTCTTCTTTGTCATAGCATCTCTCTATATTATTTTTCTCATTTATAAATTTACTTCTTTGAATAATAGTTATTTGCTATTTTCATGTCATTTGTTATTCTCTCAGAGAGAGTCAAGAACATCCTGCTCAACAGATACTTGTTCAGACACGTTCATTGCTTCTCTAGTTATAATACCTAGGAAATGGAAACAATGTAAATATTTTCAATGGGTGAAATGAAAATGAGTTACATATACACAATGGAATACTATTCAGCTGTAAAGAAAAAATAAAATTATGAAGTTTCCAGGTAAGTGGATAGAACTAGAAAAATCACATTAATGAGGTAATCCAGGACCTGAAAGACAAACTCCACATGTTCTTTCTCATCTATTTCTAGCTTCAAATCTTTACAGGTGAATGAATCTGGAGAAAGCAAGAAAGCAAGAAGAGAGAGCATTGTGTGGATGGGGTGAGTACAATAGGGTATAACTGATCTGAGGGACAAAATGGACAAAACAAAGGGTGGGAGGGGAGGGATAGAAATACAGAAGAAGGAGGGTAGGATCACAGTAAGGATATCTGAAAAAATCATTCAGAAGGAATCATGCTATTTATCTGCCTACAACACATAAAGAATTTTTACATCTGTATTTACATATAAATATACAGTTTAAGTTAAAATGTTCCATCTTGGCTGACAAGACCCATAAACCATCTAACAAAAATCTTGATAAAGCACGAGAAGTCCCCTTTCAAATTGTTGATCATGGTTGTACAAGAGACTTCCAAAATATAATAAGCTATTGATACTGCCCTTGGTTGAATGTCTTAACCCCTCAAAATAAAAGGTAAGTCCCTATTGCTTAAAATGCCATGCACTTTGGACACAAAGCCCAGGAGACCTAAGCAGAATATGACCTGAAATCTTCCTCCCTAAGGACTGGCTGTCATGGTAGAAAAAGTCACCATATTAGCTTCCAAAGATGGAGAGAGTTAACAATCCTGCCAAGCTATGACACCTTTGAACCATAGCAATGACCAGCATGACACTAAAACCCCTAGAGTGTAACAGTGGCACATTGGTGGTAACCAACAGTTCTCTAATTGGACTTAAAGCTGACTTAACAACAAGGAAACCCTGCCTGGTACTGGAGCCACCTACTCATGACTAGTGAAATCATGGACCTTAGAGAAAAACTTTAAACTACCACTTTACTAAACCAGCATAATCCCTGACTACATTCTAAATATTTCACCGTATATCCACAGATTAATATAGTCCTCACACCGTATCAAGGGAAATTCTTTTTGTAACACAGAGGTCATTACAGAAAACAACAACCAATCAAAGTGCAGAGTTGTGAAGCCCAGCATCTACAACACAACTCTGGCATTGGCAGCTCAGGGATCACGATGGGAAAGGGATTGGCAAGATTTTAAAAGCCAGAGGAATAGGAGGTTTGCTGTGAAATCGGATCTCTTAGAAATATGTCAGAGAAGATTCACCCACAAGATCTGACCAAAAGGGCTGCACATGACTTGAACAAAGATGGCACCAATAGACTTGCTGTTCTGAAAGAGGGGAAGAGGGGAAAATCATATAATTATAATCTCCAAAAAATAAAAAGATTCACAAAGCATATTTAAAAACTAAAAAAAAAGGAGGAGGAGGAGGAGGAGGAAGAAGAGGAAGAAGAAGAGGAGGAGGAAGAGGAGGAAGAGGAGGAGGAGGAAGAGGAGGAGGAAAGAGGAGGAGAAGCAGCTGCTGCCTGTGCTGAGGCCTAAGAGCAGCCTCTAATTTATGGTCCTAACCAGTCTCTGACTTCTCCATGCTGTTTATCACATATGCTGTGTTGAACTAAATAATGTGCTATAAAACTTCCCATGAGCAGTCTACCCCATCCTCACACTTTTAAAAGTTAGATTTTTGTTGCTATCGTTCAAACAATTTTTCTGGAGGCTCTTCTGGGTCTCTGTTCCCTCTATCCCTCTGACAATGGCTTGCCTCTATCTCATTCCTTCTGTCTCTGTCTGTCTGTCTATCTGTCTCTGTCTCTCTCTCTCTCTCTCTTTCACAGACACACACGAGCGCACGCACACACACAGACTCACACACATGCACACACACGAACACACAGACACACAGATGTGCACACACGCACACACACACATTTGTGCACCACACAGCTCTTTTCCAGCTTATCTAGTGAAGTTTCTCTTTCCCGTCAAAGCTCTGTTATGCGATTTTAAATATAATTGAATTAAGTGAATGATTTTAAATATAACTATACTGTTCTAATTCTAATGTTCCTGTCAGCCTTTCTCCTAATAAAGTTCATTCCCAAAAGACAATTACATGTCATGTCAGCTCCTTTCCTGGACCAACCGCTTGCTATTCTCTATTCTTATATTTAATATGGTCAGCCAGTGTTAATACATGTTTTGTCCTTCAAACTTGAAAAAGCAACCATACTATGATGTCTTGCACTTAATTTTTAAGCTTCTTGGAAATACATGCCGTGCTATGCCTGTCCCTGCATTCCTACTACCTAGCCTCTTACCTTAGTGTGTAAGAAGTGCTCAATGATCACTTAATAAAACGTGTATTCAATATACCTATGGATGTATAGATGGGTGAAGGCTTAGACTTATTTTTTAACCCGATTAACCCAAGCTTTACAAATGTCTCTTACAGCAGCAATATACAAATACAGTTGAGGCATACATGGAGAAGAAGGTGTAGTTGTCACTGTTGGAGCCCTGCTCAGCTTCTCACCTCACTATCTGGTGTGTGTCATCCTTATAATGACAGGTCAGCCTGAGTAGTTCTTTGTCACAGACAAGGTATTCTGTGAATTGTGGGCTCTTTAGCAGTATTCCTGGCCTCTGTTTATTAAACACCAGTAGCATTAACTCAAATCAGCCCTCTCTGATTCAGACTAAGCAAAAACTTCCTCAAATATTATGCCAAAGGTCTCCCTGGGACAAAATTGCTCCTATATAAAAACAGCTGCCCCTTTCCTGCAGTGCCTCCATCACTCAGCTTCTGGGAGTACTGCCTGCTAGGAACTGTACTTCCTCCTAAGAAATGTCCTCAACATCTGGGAGCGGCCTCTCCAGAAAAGTCTGGAAAGTTCTACATCTTCTGAAGATATATTTAGTTAGTGAATGATTCCTGAAAGAGAAGAACAAAGGATGCCCATGAGTGTGATAGCTATGAGGTGCTCTAGACCCAGGCTAGACTTCAGAGGAAACTGGATCTACATCTACCTCATCTCTGTCCTCCCTAAGTGTTCTCAGCTCTGGCTCTCCTGAGAGCACTGACAATGAAATTCTTGCATAAAAATACTCCCATCTTGGTGTCTGTTTCTAGGGAACAGAGCCTATGGCATGTAAGAAAATAAGGATAAAATAAGTAATGTTCAGACAAGGATAAAAATTCAATCATTTCAGAGATAGGTTGTATTGCAGCTGTTTCTTAGTTTGC
This sequence comes from Grammomys surdaster, assembly GCF_004785775.1. NCBI lineage: Eukaryota > Metazoa > Chordata > Mammalia > Rodentia > Muridae > Grammomys > Grammomys surdaster. The sequence continues at coordinate 8,116,023 of NW_021604587.1, forward strand.
TTCCGATTGCTGTGATAAACACCATGTCCAAAAGCAAATTCAGGGGGGAAAAGGGTTCTTTTACCTTACAGCTTTTAGTCCATTAGGAAGAGAAGTCAGGCATGAACTCAAGGCAAGAACCTGGAGATAAAACAGGCCCCCAGACCTTAGCACAACTGACTCCATGACAGAAGTACCGTTCAGACCATAAAACTCAGCATGCAGATAGCACCACTTGCCAAACAAAAACAAAAACCTAATCCATCAAAATCCATAGTTCTGGAAAGTCCCTAAATGTACTAACCTTGCTTTTTGGTTTCTGAAATTCCACTACTGGCTAATTGTTCTTGTTAAATGAAGTATATCGACCCACAACATGTTCGTGTGTGTGTGTGTGTGTGTGTGTGTGTGTGTGTGTGTGTGTGTGTGTGTGTGTGTGTGTTTAAAGGCTTCTGGGAAAGGCTCGGTGCTACACTGGGATCCCAAATGCCCAGTGTAGTTGCCGGCTGACTAAGGAAGATTTTCTATTGGCTTAAACCCATGTCCAAGTAGTCTTTTCTGGTGGATACCCTACAACAGAGGCAGAAACTAAAATAGAAGGCGTTGAGGAATGCTGCTTACTTAGCCAGCTTTCTATGGTTCACTCAGCTTGCTTTTTTTATACAACCCGGGACTACCTGTTCCAAGGAGCTCACAGCAGACCTTCACACATTTACTATCAATCAACAAAAGCCCCCAACCACTTGCCCACAGGCTAGTCTTATGGAAACATTTTCTTAAGCGAGGTTCCCTCTTCCTAGATGATCCTAGCTTGTGTTGAGATAACAAAAAACAATCAGTGGAGTTGTTAGGTTAGATCTCATGTGATTCTTATTTACACGATGGCCATGAAGGTAGAGATGGAATTATACTTCTGCTACCATGTCCTGCCCTCCAACGTTTTTACCATGTTTACTATGAAAACATAAGGCCCAGTTTCCCCTCCCATGGTGAATGTATAATATTTATCAAGTTTACAAATTCATGTGACTATACCTTCTCCACTTCACCATGTGGAATCCCCATAGTTCCCAGCAGAGGCTTTCTTCAACATTGAATCTTATATCTGGAATACCTATTTTCTCTGTCAAAATATTCAAATTTTACCCATATTTTTATGTCAAATTTGACTTTCAAAATACTTCTTAAGGAATTTCCAAATTGTCACAGCTAAACAATTCTTCTACTGGCAGTTTTTCCTTTCATTACATTTGCACGCACACACATGTACACGTGCCTGTGCATGTGTATTTAGTTTAACTCACATTCAACACACCCTCTGGCTAGATTAATGTCCTACACTAATATTCACGTTCTTTAAATATAGCCTTACCTAATGTTTGCCATAGGGATAAATAAATGAAGTGTTCTACTGTTATGCAAGCAGCCTTTCAATAGATTTTTATAAGAATTTTAGCCATGAAGTATGTTCTCAAATTAAATTTCAAGCCACTGTGCTAATAGTGGGACACACCTTCTGCTTCAGGGACCCCTAAACATTAGCCCACCAGAGCTCACTTAGGCACTCCAGCTTATCTCCTAATGTCCTGCCCCTTCAGGTCTGGGGTGGGCTGCAGAGTGCTCAGACAGCTCTAGGAAGAATTGCTGTCCTTTATGCCAAGAGAGTCTCAAAGTAATCAGGATGTTCTCTGTCATCCCCTATCTGCTAAGGCCCAACTTAAATACCATGTCATTCTTTTCAGAGGCTTCTCAAACAGTATGTCTTTCCTTTCTGCATATGCAGCATTTAAGAATACCTGCAGTGTCCATGACCCAGCCAAAGCTAAACTATCAATGTTTTCTTTGGTTTCATTTATGTTCTAACCTTAACTTCCTCACACAGCCATAGTTACTGCTGGGAAAAGCAAATGAGTCCTTACTTTCATTCCATTCTAAAGATGTTGGGCAGTTTTGTCTACTAGAGGTTGAATATATTATTATCAATTTTGGAAAAAAAAAAGGTTGGAAACCTTGTGATACTTGAACAACAGAGAATGAGAAACAGTGCATTCATGACTAGTCTTTAAGAGAGCATTCCACGAGTGTCAGGTCACAAGCAACATGTGAAAGGAGAACAGAAGGCAGAGGATGTCCTGAGAAAGCAGAGCTGTACCTCTGCATTGTGCAATTTGCTAAATAATAAAGGGTTACTTTGTGATCTTAAAAATTAATAATAACTTCATTACTACACTGCCATGAAACATACACTATAAATGTGGAGATTAATGAACAATTTAGAAATAATCTCCTTCTTAAATATGACTCTCTTTAGCATTCCAGTCTCTTGTGAAATTCGTGTGAATCTACAAGTGTGGGGACACCAATTCCTACCACCATGAGATGGTTTTGGGGCTTTATACTGACTAGAATCATCCAGCCTACAGTTAAGGAGACACGGTCATGGACCCCTCACGGTCTTCCTGTAGTGTACAATTTCTCAACTCAGGGTACATGACTACTCTAGACCATCCTTTAAATAGTGACTAATATATTGAAACAATTCGGTTTGGTTGTATACACTGTGAGCTGTCTAACAGTCAGATAAAGTGAGTCAGGGGCTGGGCTGAAGAGTGCTGACACAGGTCAGGTAAAGTGTCAGAAAAAAACTGTTTCTCCTTAGGATAAGATCAAAACTAGAATGGAAAACATAGTTTTCAAAGAATTATTGCTATAAACAAGGAAAATGTCTGAGCAAGTTTTTAATTCACTATTATTAGCCTGGCAAATGCCATACTTGACACCCTTGAGTTAGCGAACAGGGTGTTCTAGTTATATTTAAGCTGCACTTAGAGGTCACTTCAAATTCCTTAACAACCTCTTCCACTGAAAAATGGTAACAAAGACTGTTTGCACCCACATGGTTATGAAGAGAACTTATCCTTGGATGGAGACAGGGAGCTGAAGAGGCTAGCTCTCGCCTCACAGGTTGATGGGTCCTGGACCAAAAGTGATAGGTTCAGGGCAAGACAGCACTGTCATGGATCTGCCCATCAGATGAGAAACTCAAGGAATTATCTGGCAAGAGTAGTCAGAAATAACACTTGAAAGTCAGTCATCAGGAAGACAAACCAACAAATACTGGTGGGGATGAAGACAAAAAGGTTAAGTATACACTCCTGGTAGGATCATGAACTACTCCAGCCTCTGTGGAATTTGGTGAGGAGTTTTCTTTAAAAATTGGGAAGAGACCTACCATATGACACGGTTATACTACTCCTCAGCATTTTCCAAAGGACTTTTGGTCAACACATCATAGAAATACTTGTGTATCTATGCTTACTGCAGGACTATTGACAATACAAGAACAACCTCATTGGCTATCAACAGAGAAATGGACAAACAAAATGTGGTACGTATATACAATGGAACTTTTCAACAGCAAAGAAAAATAGTTACTTTGCTTGAAGGAAAATGCAGGCAATGGGGGTGAGGCGGATGGTAGAGAACTGCAACCCCAGGCATCCAGTTCCCTTTACTTAACTCCATGCCTCACTGCATAGTCAAACCTAGAAGAGAAGCTGAGTAATAAAGTCTTTATTTCGGGTGATCTATGGTCAGCTAATAATCTACTTTTGAGTAGAAAGGGGGAAAGATGTATTGGAGGACAAATAGCAATACTGGCTGATAGAGAAATCCTTCCAAAGACTCCCTCACAGGATTCCTACCTCCATTTCTTACAGTTTCCTCTCCTGTTGAGTATAGGAAACATTTATTATTTGCTTCTAAGCAACAGAATATTGAAAAGATGATATGACATAGATGATTATGAAGCATGTTAAACATGAGTTCCTTGAATAAATTTGTAGAATCTGGGTTTCAAGAGTCTTTCTGTCACCCAGTGATGGCTTGAGGGAAGCATGCAACCATACTGGAAAATGCATGTGACAAGAAGCTGAGGCTACCTTAAGACCGAGAACAGCCCTGAAGAGCAGCCAGTTAGCAATCTCAGCCCAACAATTACAAGTAACTGAATAGGTCCATCCAGAAAAATAAAACAACAGAAACAAAACAGCATATCATCACCAAGTTCTGCCTCCAGAGCAAAATCTAGCCTTGGCTAGGACCTTGACCACAGCCTTGTGAGATACTCGGTTAAGACTTGACTCACAGAAAGAACAAAAATAAAGATATATTGTAAGAAGACACTTGTGGTCTTTTGAAGAAAAAGAAACCTAATATACTAACAATGAAATCAACTGACACATACTCAAGATGGGTATTACAAAGAAATCTTAAGTCACTTTGCATGTGATGTATGATAAATGTTTGGCAAAAATAGATTAATACTTACACTGTCACCATCTTAAGGTGACCACCCAAATCATCTTAATTTTCCTATTCTTGGATTTCTCCTGTTTGGGATCACCTCCTCTAGCAACCTAATACTGAGAAACAAATTCCCAGTGGGGCACGCATCCCTGCTCGCCTATAAAGCGACCCATTTTAAAATCTAATTGGAGTGGAATTACTGCTGTCACTGCACTGTTGACTTGTGCCCATCCACCTGGCACTCCATTCTAAGAACACACCTCTCAAGACTACAGTAGTTTTCTGGTCATGCCTCATTGGAGAAGAACTGACAAGAATAAGAAAGGACACAGAACTCTAGGGTATCAGTTAAAAATTGCAGGAAAGTCAAGAGGACATGGATAGGTTGTTCTTGGGAGTCAAGGTGAGGGGAAAAAAAGAACAATTAGGAGACAATTAGAAGCAAAACAAGTGCTAGATGGCTCTGGTTAAAAAGTCTAGAGTGGTAATAAAATATTGGAAGAAGACTGTCACAGGGAAATGTAATAATTGCTTTGAAATCTAAGTCTATGCGTTTCAACGTTATCTAGCAGAGCCAGCCAGCAGCCCCTTAATATCTCAGCATACGTCAAGAATACAAGGGGGAATTACAAGCATCTTTTATGCACATGAGTATAAAAAAGAAAGTACCTTTCAGAGTGTTTCAAGATAAAGCTTTTACAGAACCTGAACTATTTTAAACAATAATGTGTTAAAGCAAATTAACACCCCCCTATATCAAGCAAAAACTTCAAAGCTAAGCCATTACATATAATGGAGTGAGTCAGAAAATGAAATCTACTGTACAAAGTACATAAAACAAATAGAAATTGCTGTTATAAGACACCATAAAATAGTCAATAATTCAAAAGATGATTAAAAAATAAACAACATATTAGAAATAAAAACCTGGCAGAGGGAGCATTCTAATAATGTATTTCACTCTGGGCTTATAGCAACCGGAGATCTTTGAAAGAATTTGAGGAAGATAGCTATTAAACCACAGACCTATTGTGGTTTTTGCTTATGTTTCTTTTTATATTAAAAATAATGTAAAACAAGTTACTTTACATGGAGAAAAAACACTTGAAAATAATGAAACTCTAAAGCATAGAAGTACTAAAAATAAGAAAGATTTATCCAAGAAACTGAATGACTCAAACTGCTAGAAGACAAGAGGACAATTATGCAATTTCTTTACAACCACAATGTCACCATTGACTTTTAAATCCTTGAGGGTTTTTTTTTATTTCCTTCCTTTGTTCAAACTCCTACAAACATGGTGGGCTTACTGTCCAGATGCTGGTGAATGGAAAAGGAAAACATTTTCATGTTATTGCCCTGTAGAAAACTCCATTTGTAAACAAAAGGGATGTTTTGTGGGGTTTTTGTTGTTGTTGTTGTTTGTTTATATATGTTTGTTTATATGTTTGGTTGGTTGGTTGGTTGGTTGGTTGGGTTTTTTGTTTTGTTTTTAGGTTTCTTTCAGAATTTGTCCTTATTTCTAACATTAGGGATGGGCAAATTTCTTCACAGTATAAAGTTAGCTTTATACAAAACTAGATGACTTTACAAACTAGGGACTAAGTGCATTAGTATCCTGGCATTCTCTGCCACCACTCTAGAAGACATCTGACCAATCATGGGTTAGTCTGTCTGGTAGATTAAATTCTGAGGCAATGATAGATGTCAACTTGAACGTGACAATTACGAGACATGAGAATATATTTGTATGGGTGGTACTGGAGATTGAACTCACTACACCATACCCGCTAAACAAGAACTACAACCCAGTACATTAGTTCTTTTAATAAAATGTTTTCCTCAGAGGCAGATTATATGCCCATAATGCAGTAGAGAAAAGGTGGAGCTTATTAGTTATGAAGCTCCAAGTATCAGACCTCGTTTAATGTACATTTTTATTTAATGTGCATTTTTGATGACTCCTAAGAATTGAGTTTTCACCAAGTTTTCTAATCAATCCATAAACAAGCTTATCTAGAGTAATATAATCAAGGGTTTATTATGATAATTTCTATGTACTATTGTGGAAAAAAATGTAATCTAGTGGAATAGCAACCCAGGTGGACCTCAGTTAATAGCTCTCTATCCAAAGGGAAATCAGAACAAACATTAATGACAGCAGACAAATCAAGGCAGTTTTCTGTATCTGGAGATGCTAACATATTTTTAATCAAATAAAATTTTTTCTATTGTTTCTTAATCTTAGAATAAAATCTGTTGAAATCTTCTAAACTCAATTATCTCTTTGTTTTCCTAAGTTGTTTCCTTTTACCACAAAAGAAATTCTGCATCATTTTTTGCACATTGGAAAACTATGTCCACCCACCAAGCTAGATTCCTATTTCCCACATCTTCATTCAATAAACACATAAAAAAAATCTTTTTATGGAATGGAGTTCATTTGAGGAAATCACATTAGTGGTCTCCAGGGGTGCTACTTTGTACATGGTGCTTGTGTTATAATTATTTTTTCATTATGTGCCTCACTGAGGTGGTCAAAATTGAATATAGTTCTCATCTCCACCATAGGAATAAAGATCTCGAATTGAGAATTAGTCAAGAAGCATAAATGCTTGTTGAGTAGGAGAATCAATAAGTGATTGAATGTGTAGAAAAAACAATGGAATGATTAATGCCCGATTACATACTAATTAAGTCTAGTTGCTCTAGGAATATAAAGCAGAAGGAGATAAACAGAAGTTAGTCTTGGCATGAGCTGAGAACTGAAAATTGGCAAAGGGTGGGTAAAGGATCTTTTAAGTGTTGCTTAAAAGCGTGGAGCTAGGGAATGGATAGAACACCAAATGCAGAGTGTAAATGAGGAGTCCAGCCTGTCTTCTAGGTGGGGGTGACCTTCCTCAAATCCCATGTAAGCCTCATGAAATTATTTACATACAAGAAAACTTACAGAGTGCTTTCACTGAAGTATGAACTCTCCCAAGAGATTGGTAATCAAAACTAACCAGTAAAGGCAATCTATATAGCTAGATCAAAATACAATGAAAGGAAACCTGGTCACTCAGAGAACCAAAGAACCACATGGGGATTGCTACTGGCTTTATGGAAGGATTACACAGTCTTCAAAGAGCCTATGAATCACTAGGGCTGCTCTTTTTTATACTGAATAGGGCATGGAGGTGTGCTCAGATCTAATCTGTAAACTCATCTAATGAGGAATTAGTTGCCAGTAAACGTTCAGCTGAAATGTTGCCTTCTCATTCTGTAGCATTCTCTAAAGAATACTGAAAATCCACATCCTTGGTTGTCATATGTGACTAAAATAGCCAGAGGGTTCCTGAGGGACACTCATTACCCTAGAGTAAGGTAATTTGCTGTCTCAAAGACCAATTATGTTGTGATGCTGTGAGCTGACAGCAGTGCTGTAGCAAGGTTTTCTACAATAGATTCCAAGCTAAATAATGTCATACCACCAAATAATTTTAAATAAATGTAGCTTTAAGATTTTCAATATGACAGTCTGTCAATCAAGTTTTAGTCTCCTGATTTTGCTTAAGTGAAGAAGCATGGTGCATTACTTGCCCTGATCAGTAACAAGCAGGTAGATCTAGCCTAACATATCCACTAACAGACACTCTGCCATTTTGCTATGGAGAAAAACCTTAATTTTCAATACTCCCTGAATAGGCCTTTCAGAAAGCAATTTCAAAGCAGATTTCCAGAAGCAACTTGTAAGAGCAGCTGAAAGAATGATGCTTTTAGCATGCTTTGATAATCATCAAAATCTCCAAATTACAGAAATGCTTAATAACAAGAATTTCTAACCTGGGCTTTCATACAATATCACCTCTCCCAGAGAACCTTACAGGAAAGGGGAAGGCATTTCATAGATGTTTTAAGTTCAGGGTATATGAAAAGCAACGTGAAGATTATATCTGGTTTGAAAGATTTATTCTCACCCTTTTCTGGTCTCCAAATTATGAAATACATTTTCTTTAATGTATTGAATCTTTATGTCTTTCAAGGGTTATAATTAAGTCGCTACATGAATTAAGCCCTCGTGTATCTTCCTGTAACTATTGCTGATAGATAACCTTTCAAGGCAAAACCAAATCTCTCTTGCAGAATCAGCACTGCAGGGAGTAGAGGTGTTTATTCTAGACACAACAAACTGATATTGAGATACACACTCAATATTCTATTTATATTGTACTTTTTATTATTACATTGAAAGAAATTGTTCTTAGGTAATTAAATATAAACAACAAAACTAAACCATAATGTCACAAATTAAAAGGGATGGGTGGATAATAAAATGCTATAAAACACTCCATTCTCATTACATTTATCTGTTTAGCAATAAACTTTAAATAATTCAAACAAAGTCCAATTAGAGATGCTTTTAATTCCAAAGCATAAGTTGCAACAGTATAAAAACAACATCTAATCATAATATTTACCAAGCACCCACATGCTCATAGCATTTGAAATGTCAGAAGAGGTTTACAGTAGAGCATAGCTGCTTATGACTTGACAATTTCTCATTTTTAAAATGTGGAGTCTATTTGTTCTGCCCACAAATCTAGGCAAATGCAACAGTTCATTTCAACAGAATGCGGGGAAATTAACACTAACTCCTGATGTTAGACCTTAAAGCATCTACCTCTTGTTGTTGGAGAACCTTCTTTCTGGAATCTAGCACCCTATGATAAAGTAAGAGGACATGGAGAGGTCCTTCAAAGAAAATTAAGGCATTCTAGCCTGTTGAGAATCCAGTGGACTTCCTCTTTCTGCTTCCAGTCACTGTGAGTGAGTATCTGTCATCCCTGTCCAGTCCAGCCTATGAATAGTTGTACCTAAATCAAAGTCACTTAGAGATGTGAGACTATAAATGTCAACTACACTTAAGATCACCACATGCCAAATATTAATATGTCAGAGAAAATATCCTACAATTATATGAACAATACATTATAATGCTCCTCTATTTTCCAATGAAATAACTTTATGAGGTCTGATTTTTTATATATCAACAAAAATGGCATAAATGCAATAGATTTAATGCAGAAATGAGCAAAAACTCCAATTGTTTTTAGTTAAATATAAAATAGACCTGCAAAATAAATGTGGAGCAATACACCTCTAATTTTTTTGTTTAGAAATATAGTAATTTTTAATAAATATATAATTTATGCTTAAATGCAAAATGCCTATATGTTTATTGAGTTAAAACTTACATACTATAAAGTTGATCATTATAAAGAAAGCAATCTAACAATGTTAGGTATATTCACAAAATCATACATTACCATTCCCTAATTTAACATAGAAACCACGTATCCATTCAAAGTCACGTCCCATTTCTCTTACTCCCCAGACCCTGGCAGTGATTTATCTTTCTGTTATTATCCGAACATTTTGCTTATCTAAGTAAATCATTTAATATGTGGGCTTTTGTGTCTGGCTTCTTTTATTTAGCATCATGCTATGGAAGAAGAGTACATTTTAACAATACATTACATGATACAGAAACAAATGGTTTTATTTATCCATTCAGAAACTCATAGATCCTTAGTTACTCTGCAATGTGGCTGTTATAATTGTGACATTCATGTAAAAGCTTTTTGTATGATATCCTAAGAATCATCTTTTGTACAAAGTAATATAATTTTAAATAAACTAGTGGACATTTTGATATTTCCAAGCTTTAAATGCCATCATAAAATACACTTAAAACTTACCTTTCCTGCTAATTCAAAAGTGCATTGGGCACTAAAAACAATAATTTAAAATTACTACTGTAGAAAAATATTTCTACTTTTTCTTTTCAGGGAAATAGTTTTATAGTATTTTCTAAAATTTCCTTTAAATCTTAATTGAGAGGAATTTATATTCAAAGGTTTAAAAGATTTCATTCAATTATTTATAGTAGTGCACACAGTACAGCTGGTGCCCCTTTTTCCTCCAAACAATTGATACTTAAGGAATGACACTTTTCTAACCAACTAACACCATAGTTTCAATGTAGGCTTTACAGCTGGGCAGCTACTTGATTTGCAGAGGCAAGTGTAGAGATAGAACCTAATACACTGACCTGTCTGAAAGGCGAAAACATCACACAGACCCTACACAGACCCTACTACAACCTAGTGTTTGCAGAACACTGCAAACACTGCCACCAAAAGTCAAAAAGCAATCTGATTTAAAATACAATAAAACTTTAACCAATAGTCTAATCAATCACAAGTCTCTCTCTCTCTCTCTAATCACAAGTCTCTCTCTCTCTCTCTCTCACACACACACACACACACACACACACACACACACACACAAAACAGGAACATGGAAAAACATCATAACCTATCTTCACTAAAATTAACTAATCCCATAATAATAGCTCCCAAATTTGAAACAGACAAAATTCTAGACACATAATTCAAATATATGATTATGATTATGATTATATTCAACTATCTCAAAAATGCAGAAATAAATTCCAGAGGAATACAATAAACATCTGGATAAAAGAAGTCAATTTGTGATATGAAAAGAGAATTCAATTAAGAGATAGAAATCCTAAAGAAAAACTGAAATGATGATTGAGATGAAATAAATAATGCATCAAATAATTTTGGTGTAAGACCTCATAAATACAATGGCTTGTATGGAGAGAAGTATCTCAGAGCTTGAAGACAAGGTAGAGGAACAGGATTACATAGTGAAGGTCAATGATAAGTATTTAAAAGTTTATGAAAAAGGATATATGATATTTAGAATATCACAAAAGGCAAAAACTACAGCCATAGAAGAAAAAAACAAAAGAAAACAAAACTGTTCCAAGGGAACAGAAAATGCTTTTAATAAAATCACAGAAGAAATTTCCCCAGATCTAGAAGAGATGCCCATCCAAACACAAGTGGCTCACAGGAACACCAATTAAAGAAGATCAGAAAAGAAACTTTCCTATCTCACCATAGTTAAAACACCAAAAAATAGAACAAAGAAAATATATTGAAATATATAAGAGAGAAGGAACAAGTCACAAAGAAAAATAAGTCCACCAGAATAACGCTGGATCTCAATGGAAACCCTAGAATTAGCAAGGACTTAGAAAGGTGTATTTATGATTCTGAAAGACAAAAATGTCAAAATCAACCCAATATAGCCAAAAAAACTACCATAGCTGAAGTAAGGAAAATGCTAACCATCAAGTCAGCATTGCAGTACACACTGAAAAGCATATTTTGGAAAAAGATAATAGACTCATGGACTACAAAGAAAATAATAAACAAGGCTAAGATAGTTATTAGACAAAATAGGAATAAGAAAACACCCTAAAATTAAACATCAACAAAGAGAGAGATCAACAAACCTTGTAATAAGCCTACTAATAGTCTCAATTCCCTTATAAAAAGATACAACTAACAGACTAGATGAAAGAGACAGACGGGG
>NW_021604587.1:8128161-8174981 GCF_004785775.1 Grammomys surdaster
GAAAAAAAAAGATGTTTAATTTTACTGCCTCTGGGGAACACAATAAATGCTTTCTTAGGGTAAAGAATGGAAAAGAGGTCTTCCAACCAAATGGGAACAACAACCACAACAAGCAGGCAGGTATTGCTAGTCTAACACTAATTTTAAAAACTTCAAATCTAGTCATAAAACATAAAAGAGTGGGGGTCACTTTATGATCAAAGGAACAATCCATGAAGAAAAAATTAAGTGTTCTAAATCCATATACATTAAATACAAGGCTCACTCAATTTGATTAAATAGATACTACTAAGTGTAAAGTCACAGATTAATTCCAAGAAAATAAAAGTTTGTGACTTTAACACCTGTTACCATTAGAAAGACAAAGGTAAACAGAAAAACACTGGGATTAAATGACACATAAATTATATAAAATACATGCAAATATATGTGCATACACACATACACACACTTGAAGGTATCACATGGCATAATAATGTTCCCCAAAGAGACACAGACTATATAACAAAAGCCCTAGTGTTAAGACATGGGAAACCATCCTTCAAGTTATTGATCATGACAATCTGACTCTCAAATAATATAATCTATTGCTGTTGCCCTTGGTTGCTTCCAAGATATTGAACGTTAACTCCCTATTACTGAAGTTACCACATATATGGGTTGAAGGAATTGAGCTAGACTTGATTTAGAAGTCTCCTTTCTGAGGAGTAGCTTTCATATTGTCAGAAGGCGCTATGAAAGCTGACAAGGGAAGAGTCAGCAGTCCTACCTATGTGTAATGCCTACCAACCACCACAATGAACAACATGGCAAGGTATTTCCATAGATGCAATACTGGCTTTTGTATCTAGGAGGCAACCAATAGCATCTAATTTAACTTATAGCCCACTCCTTAGCAGAAAATCCATGCTTAGTACTGTAAACCTAGCTAACTACCCATAGCAGATGAGGCCATGGACCCTAGAGGTGAGCCTTCTTCTGCCACTTTCCTAAACTACGATAGTTTCCAACTCCCTTCTTATGCCTATATTCACTAATATGTGTATCTCTCATCCCTCAACAAAGAAACTTCATTTTGCAGCAGATAAAGATGATTACAGATAGCTACAACTGTTCAAAATGTAGAAAACAACAGACTTTGGGGTGCTCAGCCCCAGCTGATACATCTACAACACAAATTGTACACCTAAGGCTCAGGGAACATTATAGAAAGAGAAGGAGGAAGATTTTGAGAATGAGAGGACATGGAAATCTACTCTATGATAGCATTTTCTATATATGACAGGAAACCTACACCTGTGAATTCTCAATAATATGATTATCAAGCCAGACATGGCGGCACAAGCCTTTAATCCCAGCATTTTGGAGGAAGAAGTAGGCAGACCCCACAGTTAGAAATCTGGTCTACAGACTAAGCTCCAGGACAGCCAGGGCTACATAGAGAAATCCTGTCTTGAAAAACCAAAACCAAACAACCAGACAAACAGTATGATTGCCTAAACAAGAGCTGAACAATTATTGTATCAATGTGGTTGTAGAAACTCCCACAAGTTCCTGCTCCTAGATGAGGAACCCTAGGCAATGAATTACCATTAAGAAAGAATCAATATTGGAAGGAGCCCTCTAATTGGTTATCCAGCTACAAATGGCCAGACATAGCCAGCCTTAAACACATATGTACATCACTAAAGGAACTAAGCAAGCATTTGTGTGTGTGTGTATATGTGTGTGTGTGTGTGTTTGTGTGTGTCTGTATATGTACACGTGTGTGCATAAGCACAGTAAAAGTTACAGAATAAGAGGTCATGAATTTGAGAGAGAAACAGGACATGAAAGAGTTGGAAAAAGGACAGAAAGTTTCACATATGAAACTTCCTAAATATGTGTACTGGAGTTCTGTAGCAAAAAAAAAAAAAAGTAATAGTAGAAATCAAACATGTTTAAGAAAACTGTTTAGAAACTTAAGTCATTTAAGAGATAACATAAATAAAATAAAGGTGTATTTCTAAAAATTTTAAATTAATAATACTTAAAATTGTCTAAGCTCATAATAAAGACCAATAATAAATGAGTTAAAAAAATCTTTAAAAAACATCATAGCTCAAATGAACCTGACAGACAACTATAGAATATTCCACCAATATACATGTGACATATAGTTTTCTCAGGAGCTCATGAAAATTTCTTCAAAGTAGATCATATATTATAACATGAGTAAGTTTCAATAAATAAGAACTCAAGTAATTTCATGTATTATATATGAACACAATAAAATAAGACTACAACTCAACACCAATGGGTCACAGAAAAATTAAAATTAAAATCAAAATATTCTCAGAATTGAATGAAGACAAAGACATGGAATATCTAAGCCCATGGGATACAATGGAGGTAGTCCAGAAAAAAGTTTAAAGTGAATAGTTTAAAAAAAATCAGTGAGACAGCAAATAAACAAGGTAATGATGCCTTAAGGCACTGGGAAAACAAGAACAAACAAAACATCAACCAGTAGTCAGGGAGAAATAACTAAAATCAAAACATAAGCAATGGGATGGAAACAAAAAGTACCAAGAACCAGAGAGACAGAAAGGTTTTTGTTTGAAAAGATAAAAAAAGATTGACAGATCTTCAGCCAAATTCACGACAAGAAAATTCCTAAGTTAATAAAAGAGCAGAAAAAGAAGACATTTTCACAGATACCAGAGAAATCAAGAACATCTATAGAACAGACCTTACAATTTATATTTCAGTAAACTAGAAAATATGAAAGAAATAGATGAATTTCTAGAAACACATGACTAACCAAATTTATCCCAAGATGAAATAAACAACTTCAAAAGATCTACAACAATCTCTGAATTAAACAAAGGCCAGGCACAGAAGAAGTCAGTGCAGACTTCAAAGATAACTCAGCACCAATAATCCTCAAATTATATCCTGATTCCAAAACCAGACAAATACACAACAAAAGAAAGAAAGAAAGAAAGAAAGAAAGAAAGAAAGAAAGAAAGAAAGAAAGAAAGAAAGAAAGAGAGATTGAGAGAGAGAGAGAGAGGGAGGGAGGGAGGAAGGGAGGGAGGGAGGGAGGGAGGGAGGGGAGGAAGGAAGGAGGGAGGGAGGAAGGAAGGAAGGAAGGAAGGAAGGAAGGAAAGAAGGAGAGAAAAGAAAGAAAAATTATAGACCCAATCTCCTTGTTTAATATAGATACAAAAATTCTCAGTAGAAATATCTGCAAATCCAAATCAAGAACACATCATTATTTCAATAGGTCTTTGGGAGAAGAGGTCATTGACAAAATTTAAAATCTTTTTATGATAAAAGCACTGAGGAGACCAGGGATTAAGAGAAACACATCCCAACTTAATATAAAAAGACTATGTATTACAAATTTATGGTAACCATTATACTAAGTAGAAAGAAAATTTCACAAGATTCCCACCAAGACCAGGAGCAAAGAAAGGATCCCACTGTCCACATCTTGTTCTATATAGAGATTAAAGTCTTAGTTTTAGTTAAACAATAAGACAAGAGAAGGCAACAAGAAGAATACAGATGAGAAACTAAGATGTTTATGTGTCTCTAATTGTAGATGACATGGTTCTAAACACAATAAACCCCAAAAACTTTGGACAGGAAACTCTTAGAGTTTATAAACACTTTTAGCAAAGTGGCAGTCTATAAAACTAACATACAGAAATCAATAGATTCTTCTATACCAACAACAACTATGCTGAAAAATATTCCCATAACAAATGACTCAACAAAACAAAAGAAGACAGAAACACCTTGGAATAAACCTAACCACAGAAGTGAAATAATTACACAGTAAAAAATTGAAAACACTGAAGAAGTTAAAGATGGAAAACTCCCTCCTACTCATGGATTTGAAAAATTATCATCTTATTAAAAGCAAAATTCAATGCACTTCTAATCAAAATTCCATCTTAATTTTAAAAGATTTTTTTTAAATCTTAAATGTCACAAGGAAGTCAAAAGACCTTAAATACCTAAAGCAATACTGAGCCGTCAGTCAGAACACTGCTGGAGGTGTCAGAATACCCTGTGTCAAGCTATACTACAGGGCCATTTTAATAAAATCAGCAGAGGACTGGTACAAGAACAGACAGATCAACAGAACAAATAGAGGACCCAGACAGAAGTCCACACAACTATTGCCCACCTGACTTTTGACAAATGACCCAAAATATATACTGGAAAATAGTATCTTCAACAAATGATGCTAAGGAAACAGAATATCAACATTTAGAAAAATGCAAGTTGATCTTTATCTCTCATCCTGCACAGAAATCTATTTCAAATAGTCCAAAGCCTTAAATGATAGTCCTGAAACTTCTAGAAGACAAAGTGTGGAGTGCACTTAAAGTTATACATACAAGGGCTAGAGAGGTTACTCAGTGGTTAAGAAAGCTGCTCTTCCAGAGGACCTGACTTTAATTCCAAGCACCCATGTCAGATACTTTACAACTGTCCATAATTCCAGCTCCAGAGGATCTGATGCACTCTTCTGCCTTCCTGGGATACGTGCATTAACATAGCAGACCCTCAAACAGACATTAATATGTACTCATAAGTAAAAATAAGCCTTTAAAAAAGACATAGACACGGATAAGGACTCTATGAACAAGACTGATCATTCATGAAAAAGGTTAACAATGAACAAGTAGCATCTCAGAAAATAAAAAATCTTTTGTTCTATAACAGAAATTGTTGACCAGCTCTTTGTCAGCTGTACGTGTTACATATGATTAACATGTAGAATCTACATATAACTAAATAAACACCAAGAAAACAGATGACCCACTTAGTAAATGGACTAAGGAACTGAATTGAGAGGTCTCACAAGAAGAAATAGAAATAGCATATAAATATTTTTTTAAAGTATACATCCTTGGACACCAGGAAAATGAAAATGAAAACATTGAGATTCTACCCTATTCCAGTCAAAATGGCTATTATAAAGAAAACACCACACTAGAAATGCTGGTGAGGAAAAGCCTTCCACATTTGCTTTCGTTGGGAATATAAACTGGTGTAACTGTGGTTGAAAACAGTGTGGAAGTTACTCAAGAAGTAAAAGATAACTGCAAGGTTGCAATATGACCCAGCTATAGCATGCCTGGGTACACACTGAAGGACTCTATATCCTACAATGAAAATATTCTTCCCTGTTCATTGTGGCTCTACTCACATTAGCAAGATGTCCATCAACAGAGTAATGACTAATGAAGATGTGGTACATATGCCCAATAGAACGTTTATGTGGGAAAAAGAATGCAATTATGAATTTTGTAGAAAGATCTGGAGATAACCCAGGTTCAGAAAGACAAGCATGTTCTCCCTTTTATGCTGATCCTAGCTATGAATTTTCAAAGTAAGTCCATTAACACTGAAATCTGGTAAAGGTCAGAAAGACAGAATGGGGCCATTAGAGGGAGTGGGGGAAAAACAGAACAAATGCAACTGGGAAGAAGGAAACATTGGGAGTAGAAAGGTCTAAGGAGATGGTGAGTAAAAACATAGGGAGACAGTGGGAAATAAGTAGTCAAAGCTAAGGATATATTGAAAACCCCAATGTAAATATACGATTTATAGGTTATTTAAAAATAGATTAAAGTGCTTGAGTGGAGGTTGCCCTCCACGGGTGGATGATGCTCCTCCCAGAAACTCTGTGTGAATGACAGTGCCAGCATGGCATGTTGTACATGCCTTTAATCCCAGCACTCAGAAAGCAGAGGCAGGCAGATCTCTGTGAGTTTGAGGCCAGCCTGACCTACCAAGTGAGTCCAGGACATCCAGGGATCACAAAAAAAGAAAGAAAAGAAAAGGAAGAAGGAAGAGAAAGGAAAGGAAAAGATAAGAAAAAAAGGAAAAGAAAATCCCAGAGCCAGGTTTGAGATACAAGTTCTTGGCCAGTGAGACCCCAGAATCTCCCCAAACAGTATAAGTTACTATTGTCTCCCAAAAGGACTAAATTCAATGTTAAGCACAAAGGCAGAACAGCTCCCTCATCCTTACAGAGAACTAGAAGTGAAACCCTCATGCAGAGGGTAGACATTTCCTCCTGACAGTAGATCTTCAATTTCTCAAAGATCACCCAATTATTCCTGATTAAATTCCCTGGAGACACACTAATTTAGAAATGTTTCCTCATTAATGCCAATGTCTTGCAAATGCTGGGGAGACTGACACATGCTCCATCATTCAATAAAATGTGGACTGAGAAAAGCAATAAATCTATGCTGCAGATCTTTAGTACAAATTCTCTAGATGAAAAGATATGCTACATTCAGGCATCATTGGAGAAACATTGAAAGCTAAATATTTTTTAGTTCAAATCTGACATGTCTTATTATGAACTAAAGGCCTACATGAGAGGCATTAGTCTTCTCAAATATTTATGCTTCTCATTTGCTGAAGTAAACATATCTTTGAAAACCATCAAGAAGCATGTAAACTGACTGATAAAATACAAAGAATCTGCACACTGCTGTATTTTATTAAAGTTGTGATCACTGTCATCACACTAAAAATACTCTTAGCCTAACAAATGTCTAACAGGAAATTCACCGCAGTATGGAACAGAATGGCTATGAGGACACTTTTTCAAGAGCAAGCATACGAAGGAAGACCCCATCTGACTGACTACCCTAGATGTAAGCTGCTCAGTGAGGTACCCAGTGACTGTTTTGTTGCAGTTGTCTGTAAAAGTGATAATGGTGGGAATCTGTATGTCTGCTTGTTTTCTTTTAAGGAAGAAGAATGAATAGATCCAGTGACAAAAAAAAAAAACCCATGTTTTACTTTCATTGTAAGAAATCTGACTGAAGAAATATCTTTTGCTTAAGCTACACAATTGTATCTCTTACTTGGCACTCCAGCATCTAGTGTGCCACATATCTAAGTATTTAAAGCATACAACATTACTAATCAGAATCACCTTCCTTCAGCATCATTTTGATGTTCTCCTTACCCTGAACTGATGCAGGAAGACTCACAGAGTCCTGCTGTACCCAACACTACCCTTGTCCTAAGACTCACCATAAACTTCGCAACAAAGCAACTTTGTATCATACTAACAAAGGCTGGGTTTAAAAATGGGTTCCTGGCTAGGCAAGTGGGTTGGCGGTAAAGTGTTTGCTTGGCAAACAAGGCCCAGAGTGCAATCCCTGTGAAAGAAAGCAATAAAGGTAGAGAGGGAGAGGAGGCAGGAAGTCAGAGAACAAAAGTTGAAGAATAGAGTCTTGCTTAAATTTCAGAATGGTTACAGTATTATTTATTAAATTATTAACTGTAGTCATTCCACTATGCCATGAAACACTAGGAATCCTACCTAATTATATCCTGTATATACCTATTTAAAAGTTTCATATTGTGTGTGTGCATCTGTGCGTGCATGTGTGTGTGTGTGTGTGTGTGTGTGTGTGTGTGTGTGTGTAGGTGCATACACCCTTGCACATATGGCAGAGTTCTGGGAACTACAGGCATTTGCAGGATACCAGGCTTATTATGTGGGTACTGGAATCTTAGTCTTTATGATCAAACAGCAAGTGTTCTTAGCCACTGAGGCATCTCCCCAATCTTATTTTTGTATATTTCTTAGTAACTAAAAGAAAAAGTTTAAATTTTCCCAACATTAAAAAAACAATGCATGTTTAAGATAGCAGATAAGTTGCTTACTCTGCTTTGTTATTGCATATCATAAACATGTATCAAAATTTATACTATAGTTCATAAATATAACTGTGCCACTCAAAAGAGACACAAAATATATCATAAAAATAATAGTAGCTATTATTTGAAGCTCTCTAGATTTTCTGATGCACTCAGCGGCAGAAGACACTGAATGCACAACAGTCTCTTATTCAAAATAATAATACTGTAAGCACCAGTATACTTTAATACACAATTTAACAAACTTTAACATAGCAAACATGAAGTAAATTCCACTTCATTTTCTTCAGATTTAATTAGAGTCAAATTTATATTGTGCAAACATATTTATTGTGACAACTGCCATATATTAAAATACAACTAGATTAAGAACTGATAAAGAACACTAGAAAGAAACGGTTGGAGAGTACAAAAGACATTGTTTCCAAGCAAGTCTACAAGCTGTGCTGTTTCATGTATACACTATTCAGCATACTGATTAATTCCAATCTTTTAAAATTAATTATTGTTGCTTTTCTATTACTAGATAACCAATCCCCTCTTTATAGCCTAGCTCAATTCTAAACTGAAAGGTCCATTTACAGGAAAAAGGGTGGAGACTGAGTGTGGATGGACAGATGTCTAAGTATCTGTTTGAATAATCACAAATAAACAGTATTTACTGCAAGGACATTGTGACCCCTTTGAAAACAGATGAGCACAAACAAAGGTAGTGTTTCAAATTCATGTAAATTAAGAGGTGAAGGCAGACAGATCTTTATCTCCGTAAGTTTGAGTCTAGCCTGAGCTATGGAATTCAAGGTTACCTAAAAACAAAATCCATCTGAGAGTAAATGAAAATTCACTCTTCATTAACGATTCCTAAGACTTTCTGAACACAAGCTTATACCAGCTCAGAAGGCCCAAGCCGTATCTCGTTTATCACAGGAAGAAGTTGAAAACCCTTCCTACACATTTTCTCTCTCTGCAGGAAAACCAAGCATCAGGCCAATGTAATGGTGCAGCCTAGAAATCGTTCAGTTGCTTGCTTTGATTTTAATTAGCCTGATGCTGAACACAAGTAATTCTGCAGATTTTATTTCATCCTATGGGCATTCTGTATCTTTCCTGAAGTATGGAAGTATCAAAGTGAGAGAACAAATCAGTGCGAGGCTTACCTTACCTCTGCCCATGCCTTCTCCAACCCTTTCTCCATCTCTGACTAGGGTAGATTCTCTGTCTCCTTTCTCACATGTTTCTTTAAGAGAATAATGCCTGGCCCTGAGGTGATGTCAAAGAGACCTCTGATGAATGAGTAAATAGATGAGAATTAAACAACAGCCTCCACTCCTTTCTTTAAAGACCTTCCATCTCCATCTCGGGTGTGTAATTAACCACCAGATGCCTAGTTAAGCTATTAAGGCACATCTCAGCCTCCCAGAAACATCAAAATACGTAAACCAGTTCTTTGAAAACCACTTAAACGACACTTTGAGTATGTTCACTCAGTAAGCTGTTCCTTGAGAATGTTTGTGTCCTCAGTGTGTAAAAGCTTTACCAGGATTTCATGAGTGTCATTACTACCATTTGGGCCCCAACTCGATTTCTCAGTCTCTATCAGCTCAGCATTATCATTACAAAGTGATTATCTTCTCTAAAGGCTCTGAGTAAGCAAGCTCTTTCCTAGTCAAACAACTGCCACCCAATGAAACCAGGAACAGGACCACGCCCACAATAGTGCCTCAAAAATAATATTAACTCAACAGAGCATAGAGTTTTCTCTCACAGAAGATGTGTTAATTTTGAAAAGTTCCAACAAATTAGGACTAGGGTAACTGAAGATAGCTTCTATTATTAATTTAACACATAATAGTCATGAAAAACAGATGATGACACTTCAACTGTAAAGTAAAAAGAAGCCTGTATAACCACGATAGTCCCTTCCAATTAGTCCCCAGAGGTTCTCAGTCAAAGCTAACCCCTGGAAGAAATTAAATGGTTCTCAGATAAAGTTCCATAGATACCAGAACATATCCATGTATCTTTAGACTTTTCACTATCTTGGAAAAATTCAGAATCTGTAGTAACATCTTACATAAATTTATGACTCACATAAGAAAAATAAAGGTATAAATAGTATGAAAAGAAATGGGAAGCTCAAACCATACTTCTTTGGCCATACATAGTGTGAGTGAGCTTTAGGCATAAATCAATCTCACGGTTTGTGACTGTACTTAACGTTATCAAGAGGAACAAAAAAATATAGATCTTGGATCTCAGAATAGATATGTCTTCTTTGGTAAAGCAAAAAGGCACATTTTATTTCATTCAAGATTAAAAACTAGCAAATGTTATCAAGAACAGCTGAAAACAGCTTCGTTGCATAGTTACCAGTTTCAAAATGGATTTACTAAGGTCAAACCTGACAGATGAAGGGAGAGTATTCAAAGAAGGTTTGCCTAACAACATCTCATGACGGTTAGTATTGATTGTCAACTTGACAGTATCCAAAATCACAGAGAAGACAAAACTCTGAAGTGTCTGCATGGAATTTCTAGGTTAGGCTAACTGAGACGTAAAGACCCACTCTGAAAGTCAGTGTCTACTTTCCATGGGCTGGGATCCAGAAGAGAATACAAATCAAAGTGTGAGCTGAACACTCAGATTCATCTGTCCTGTTCTCCCAGCCATGCTTGTGGTATGAGCAGTGATCTCATGGTCCTCACTGTATTTTTGTTGTTATGATAGCCCATGCCTTGAGCCTGGGGACCAAAAATTAACCCTTCCTTTCACAAGTAGCTTTTGATAGATATTTTGTCACAGCAGCCAGAAAGCTAATTAATAACATATATCATAAAGACAGTGAATTTCTTTTACAGGAACACTTTCTTAGTTCACTGTCTCCCAAACCTACTCAAGGAAATAATCTGCTGTGAGTTTTAGGTTGCTTGTTATCTGAAGCCAGTTAACAACTGGAGCTTACCAGCACTCACACTAGCCACAGGTACCAATAAACTTCTTTCAAAACACTTCCCCTTCCCCCACCCTTTCTTCTCTCTTGGCAGGATGTACACCATGGCACACATGTGGAAGTCAAAAACCATCTGTGAGTTAAATGTCTCCTTCTGTTTCATTGGGGTCAAATAGTTCTCATTGTGTCTGCCACATGCTGCATTTTCTAGGCTATCTGGTGCTCAAATTTCTGAGCAATTCTCCTGTTTCCACCTCTCATCTCAGTATAGGAGTGCTGGAAATATAGATGTACATCACCTTGATGAAACAAATTGAGTGGCTAGTGCTTTTACTCACTGAACTATCTGCCTGGTCACATTTTCTATTTTCCCAAGGAAAACCCCAACCCTCCATTCTTTTCTTGGTGATACCATAGTCAACACTACCTGTGTGTCCTATATTGCAACCTTGTGTTTATTCTCAAATACAAGCACATTTACTTGAAATTTATCTCTTTTTTTGTTTGATTTTAACATTCCCAAATATAAATTCAACAACAAGAAGAAAAAGGTAGATTTATCAAATGCCAGATACTTTGGAAAACAGCCAGGCATGTATTATATTCCAACCGCACTTCCATATGCACATACCTATACTAGTCACCCTTTAGAAACACAGAAATTAGTTCTCAGTCTCACTACTTCAGCTGGAGACTCACAATTCACAGGACAAAGACTTGGATTTAGAACTCTGATTTCTTTGAAAGGACCAAAGATGAAAGCCAAAGAAAAGGACGATATGTGCTTAAACAATATGAATATAGCACAGCTCGTAAATAAATGTAGAGCTGGAGTCTGAATCCATCTATATAGCAAAACAAGAAGGAAAAAGGATTAAGACAGTGTAGAGATTACTTAACCAGAGGATCTTGTGGTTTTACACTATACATTGCATGTATTAGGCTACATGCATGAAACAGCCAAGGTTATTTAAACAGTAGGACACTTACACTCCAGCAGAACAGACCTGGGTGATATGCTCAATTTTAAGGAAATTACAACATAACAAATCCAGTTATTTAAAGGAGTAGACTCATGAAGGGCCATGATACTATAACAAAGGAAAATGGAATTAAGAAAATAAGAGAAACATGGCTTTGCAAAAAGAGAAGCATGGGACCTGTCTTCACACATCAGGAAGGTTTCCAGGTTTAGAAGATTTGCTGAGATGATCAAGAAGTGGTAATGATCACAACCAAGAAGAGAGTCTGAGAAAATTCCAGGGAAGAATATTTTATTCCAGGTTAGAGAACATATTCTAACCATTAAATCTACCTGGGAAAGTAATCACTCTGTTGAGATGTGTAAGAGGTGTGTGTGTGTGTGTAGGTGTATGTGTGTGCATGTGTGTGTGTGTAGGTGTGTGTGTGTGCTGTGTGTATATGTGTGAGCTGTATGTATGTATGTATGTATGTATGTATGTATGTATGTATGTATGTACACATTCATTTTTTTCTTAACAAAGCATCACTCCTGGCTGTCCTTGAATGTGTAGCCCTCCTTCTTCAGCCTCCCAGACTCTAGGATCACAAGTATGTACTTCCACATTCAGCTTTATGTGCTGCTTTTGAGAAAAATTTGCATATGCCTGAATAGTAAATCCTTAACATCTTTAGGGTTCCTGTATGATTTCAAATTTACTTCATGTTTTTCTCTATAATGCAGATAGTACAAAACAAACTATTTTATGTGTATCAGTTTTTAATGCCGAACCTTATGATTTCTTCATGGATATAATACATATTAATTCCGATTAGTAGATGAAATACTTATATAATATTTACAAAAAATCTGAGTACCACCTATAGGAATATTTTACAGTATTGGAATTAGCAGCAGCATAAAGGAGGTTTTCAACACAACAAAATATAACTATAATAAAAATTACTAAAACATCATTAAAAAATAAATTATTTTGTCTATGAGGCTGAAGATAATCTGACTTTCGAATTCCAGCATATTTAAAGAATGGATTCAGCATTATAAAATGTGAGAGTCCTAGTGAGAAAAATATTCATTACTCTTACTTCATTAATATCTATTGTATAATAAATCACAAAGGAACTTTAAAAAAAGCATTTTCATATAATTTTTCTTAAAAATCAAATTTAATTTTAAAAGGCCTGAACTTTGTAATATAGCCTTTATCCCCTTTATCTTCCTTATTTACTCTGAGAGGAATGACAAGACCTATTTTGTCAATGTTATCTTTAAAAAGAATAAAAGTGAGAGTAAGCTAGCTTTGTGATTCATTTAAGCCAAAGACTCCTCTATTCCTGAAATTACCCTTCTTTGTGATGCAAATAAACACATTTCAGCCCTGAGATGAAAAATACCAGTATATTTTCCTAGTAAAGTCTCAACTAAATAAGTCCTCACATTCTCACTTCTACATTGGAATTCACTACATAATGTCCTTTCCCAGTGATGTGCCTTATACTCCCTTTGGTTAGTTCAACGTCTTCTTGGTTGATCTGCATATTATACAGGCCAATTTACAAGGTTGGCACTAATTTTCACATACAATAGGGCAATGTAAAATTCACAACAAGCCCAAACAAAGCAGCTCATATCACCAAATCTTGATTATACTGTGCTGAAGAAGTCCTCTGGGGCACTTTAATTTGTTTAGAGACTAGCTTGCTACCCTTGATGGCTATTAGCAATACGCTCAAGTCCCTGTGTGTTATTATGCCAACACACACATTGTGGGATAATTGCTGGCACTGTGCTTTGGTATTTCAACCATGATGTTGATATTTATCTGTCTTGGTAAAGGCTTCCATGGGAACAGATAGCTTGTTTTTGAAGGATGGAATAAAGGACACAGGAAAGAGAGGAAATAATAATTGAAAGTACATGAGCTATGTAATAATTTAAGCTAATTGGTATCACAGAGAAATCTATTTGACACAGTAATTTTAAATGAATATTTCATATTCATTGTAATCATTGTAATATTTTTAAGACTTAAGAAAGTTGGGAACAGACCACTGACATTGTGGGGGTGGGTCCTTTTAATAAAAGGATAAGGGAAAACCAAAAAGGCCTCATCCTACACAAGGAGCTACAGGTAAAAGGAATACTGAGCACTGGAGATAGTCTTCCCAGGGAAGAGCACACTAAGTGGTTATCCAATACCAAATGGTCAGACCTGAAAACACGCATACAAGTAACATTGGACAGACTGAACACATTTATTTATGTATGTAGTTATATAAATATATCAGCAAATTTAAAAAGAGGCCATGAATTTGACAGAGAGCAAAGAGCAAAGAGAATATATGAGACAGTTTGGAAGGATAAAAGGTAAGGAAGGAATGATGTAATTATATTATAATCCCACCCCATAAAACCCTCCTCGTTCTTAGAGGTACACATCGTAGAGCTACATCAGTATCTTGCTATCCTCCTTCTCTTTTCCTAAGAATCTAATACGTGCTCTTGATATACTTATCATCGATGCCTACTCCCATGGGGCTGGCTTGTCGACAATGTACTATGTGGGTTCTCTGACCTCTACAACATCTGAACTACTCTAACATGTTTTCATGAGCCTTGCTAGCACTGGGAATTCCTTCAGTTTCATGTTTATAAACTAAGTCTCCTTTCAGTTAATTTCTCTTATAGAAAACTTGTACTTCCTAAACAATAATTCACTTCTATATCTATATCAGGAGCTAACAAACTGGGGTGCTCAGCAAAAAGTCTTCTTCTAATCTTCAGAGACATAAACACCTTATGATAACAGCTCCAGGTAGATACTACAAATGAACTTTAATCCTGTTACTTGAAATTACAATGATTGTCTCTCCTCCTTGTTCCCCTTTGAATATCTTTTTAATAACAGCACAATGGATTCGACACCCAAATCAGAAACCTTGGAGCCATCCTAGCCCTCATCTACCGTCTTATCTAACCTACTTAGTCTTTACTGTGTACACTCTATCATCCTAGTCCACTATCAGAGTACAAAGTACTTTCGGAGCTCTCCAGTTCCTGCAAGGTTACAGGAGCCTCCGAGACACTTTTGCATCTGCCTAGTTTGTTTCTTTCACTACTTCGAGGGTCCTGCACATCTTACAGTTTTTTCAAAGCATCAGTTTGGTTTCTATCTCTCCATTCCTTGGCTTGTGGTAATTCCTCTACTCGGAAAAGCCTCCACTCTCCCACCTCTCTATCAGTAAAGAAACATTTGGTCTTAATCTCATCTGTTGGGGACAGGAGGGGAAAGGATAAAAGGGGAGAGAGCGGCAAGAGAGTTAGTTATAAATAATAGAGTTCTGGTTGAATAATACAAATAGTACAGGAGAGAAAAATTAAAGCTAGAAAGTGGGTTTCCTGACTCTCAATTCTATCTTATCTTTGATTATAAATACACATGAATGCACATATATCCATACATAAGCATATGAATTTAGATACTTTAATAATGAGATTAGCTGCTTGGAACTATATTTTTTTTGTTTCTTTCAATACAGGGTCTTACTATGCAGCTCTGACTCTCCTGGAACTTACTATGTATACCAGGATGGCCTTGAACTTAAAGCGGTTCACCTGCCTCTGCCTCTCTGCCTCTCTGCCTCTCTCTGCCCCTCTCTGCCCCTCTGCTCCTCTCTGCCCCTCTCTGCCCCTCTCTCCCCCTCTCTGCCTCTCCCCTTCTCCCTCTGTCTCTCTGCCTCTGACTTCCAAGTTTTGAAATTAAGGGTAAACATCACTACACTCTGTTGGAACTATAAACATTAAATAACATTTATTGATAATAATATTAATGAAAAATATAAAACAAGCTTTTCTGACTTCATAAGCAGGATAAGAAAAAACATACAAAAAGCAAAACAGAAGACAGGATAGATTTTTGTTACACATGTAAACATTATAATAACAGAAGAGACTTTGTTACAACTCACAAATAATTTTTCAGTGCATTCCGTGTCTTCTACAATGAAATAAAAAGTGTTTCACTTCCTAATATCCCAAGGTCACTGCCAGCTTCATTTTATAACAGATTCTGCAGTTTCTTCTTGTTTTCCTGTCACCTAAACATTTTGGCACTTTCTGGTCAATGGAAACACTTGGCAGCAGACCAAACAACCTCTCAAGCACTGGACCTGTTTGCTACTCCTCTAAATCGTTCATCCCTGAGTGCATGCTGGACATGGTAACACAGACCTTTTGATTTCCAATTAATGTTCATCTCATTATGATGTTGCTCTGAAGACATCTCTGAGTACTGCCCTAAGCACTCTTAAGCCAAATACTTCTTCACGTCTTACAAAGGAAGGGGCCAAGAAAGGACATCTTAAAGTGATCTAAATAGCCACAGCCAATTCCCAGCCTGATGCAGTCCGCTGCAGGCAGCTTTCAATATCTAATGCAGTCCTGGTTGTGTGCCCAATACTCACCTCAAAACGTAATACACACATTTGATGTTCCCAATAACACTACAAGACAGGTATTGTTACTGTCACCAATTGTAGAAACAAAAAGCAGAGCACAAAGAAGTATTGCATCTAAAGTAACAAGTAGAATAAGTACAACCTAATCCAGGCAGCCTTAGTATAGACTGTGTGCCCTTAATCCTGCATCCTAGTGCCTGTTCAGATGGTGTTTAGGGCCATCCAGAGCATCAAAGGGGGTCCATGCCACTATGATAGTGCTCCTTTGCACTAAAAATATCCTACATAGTAATTTCTAGCAGCCCCTACCAACACTACCCGTGCCATTTTGCCATGAATACATTTAACTAGTTTTCTTTTTGTTACATTCCTCTGCATAAGAATACACTATGAATATTTTTGCAGAAATCCAGGCCCATCTGTTCCCCTATTTCTACACACATGTATTCACAATAATATTCTTTTATGCATTTCTAAGATCCAATATGAACACAATGAGTAACATAATTTGAGGATGGACACAAGGCAGTAAAATGTCAAGCTATCTTTCATGAACTGGTTAGGCAATAGCAAAACAGACATGTCCTCAGCCGTTTTTAAGAGATTCATGAATTAAGGAACTTCAGTCTCTTTCCAACTCTTTTATGCAACTCATTGGAATGCTGTTCTACACAGTTGATTGATTCATGAGTTTTCCCCACTGCCTCTTTCCAGCTCCTTACAAACAAAGGGCAGATAGAAGAGCCCCTACTTCTCCACATACCCAAGCCACTATGCCACAGGGTTAGAAGGGTGCGATTCCATGGCACACTCTATTTAAATCTAGAGCTGCATTTTCTAGTTAACCATCTAAGACTGTCTTTCCCTTGTTTTCAGCCCTATCAGGGCAGCAGTCCCCTGAGGAAAAGCAGATTTGGTTCATTTCTGTGTCCTCAGCTTCTAAGACATAAAGCTATTTAATAAATATTTGGTTAATGGTGTGTGAATAAGCATAAGGAAGATACTCGTTCTCTGTTTCCACCAGTTATGTGAAAGTATATGGGAATCCCCTGTAATTTGTACCATATTTTCAGAAAATTCTAAGTTTTTAAATGATATAAATAAAGGAAAATATAAAAATATATAATTCTAAATATCACAAATCTCACAAAAATAATAATTCAATTTTGAAATTATAAAAGGTAAGAGGAAAGAACTATTTGAATTTACATATGATGCTGCAGTTTAAAATTTTTAAATCTTTTTCATTGTTTTTCAAATCATTTTGACCATGCAAGTAAAGGGAAACTGACATGAATTAAACTATTTTGGCCATTGCCTACATATTTTTAACTCATCATATACACAATTTCAACTTCAAAATATTTTAAGTGTATAAAGATAAAATACTTTTAATATATAGATTTGAAATAAAATGTAAAAATTATTGATTCTGATTAGTTTATAATTAGTTGTCAACTTTTATTACATAAAATCTCAAAATAAAAAACTAATGTATAATAAAGTAAAAAATTTCTTGATTTATAAGTCATCAATAAATTGTAGAACTTGTTATATATTAAAATATAAAGTTATGAGGAATTTTCTTACCCTTATATTGTTAAGAAATCTTAAAAAGAAATAGTAGAATACTAAAAATTCTTCCTCTGTATTAAAGTATAGTTTGGTTTTCACACAGTATGCACTCAAAAATAAAACATGATAAGTGAATATAAATACTATCTATATTTAAAAGATTGTTTTAATTATGTATATCTGTTGTTTTTTCCAGCATGTATGAGTGTCTCCCATCTATGTGCCTATTAGTCACAGATGCTACAAAGGGCATCAGATTCTCTGAAACTGGAGTTACAGATGGCTATTAGTTTCCATGTATGTTCTGCGAATTGAACCCAGATACTCTGCAAGAGCATCCAGGACTCTTTACCATTGAGCTATCCCTACAACCCCAATACTATATTTAGAATTAAAGATTTTAATAAAATTATGAGGGTAAAAAAATATAACAATTCAAAAAATCAGTTTTTACTATTCTAACAGCTATGGGATGTAATGAATTAACTATCCCCCAGGAAAGCAGTAGTATCCTAACATTATTTTTCTAAGGCATGGCTCCTTACCATGAAAAGAGAATTTTTCAATTAAATTTTTACAGCAAATCAATCATGCTTCATGAAATATTCACATTAGTGGGTTTCTTTTAAACTCAGATAAACACCCATTGTATTTGAGGTGTTTTGTTTATTTGTTTTGTTTTTCTTTTTCAAATTCCTGGTAGCAAACTAGGTCTTTACTAGTGGCTTTGGCAATGATTGGCAAGATTATATGAGATCGAACATTATACTAAAAGCAATTAGATGATCATGGATAAATTAAAACAACAGTCTGAAGATATTATTGAAAATACCCAGACAGAAATGGGTTTAAAGGAAAGAGATAAAAAAAAAGTAACTTAATCCAGGATGCCAATCACAGGACTTAGATTTTGGAGTCATAGCTGTGAGGTGAGGAAATAAAAGAACTTAAACACAGGACTTCCAGTGGTAGGAAGCTGAAGTTTATAGTCAAACAAGGAGGAAGGAACTAGTCAAAACACATATTTGATCAGGAAACCTTAGGAACAAAATGAATCTGAAATAGGCTTCCATCTCACAAAATGAAAGGCTACTTCCAGTAATCTCCAACCTTGATGGCATTAAGGTAATTTTGAATACTAGCCCTTTGGTGATGGTTTCCTGGCAAAAGCAAAAACAATTCTTCATGAAGGATTTAGCTCCATTTAAAGATATCAAGATGTAGACCTTCTTTTCCAGGGTCCAGCCTAGTCTCTTTGACCACCTAATGCACATCTACTCTACAACCAGCTAGATCTATACTCTACACAGTCCATCCATCCAGCCTGTGTCACAACCAATCCCTAGTTTCCACCTGGACCTGCCCTATTTACTACCAAGGACAGGCCTTTTCTGCAGTATATCCAGCCTTTCCACTTGGCTAGAACTCCAATATCCTTCTGTAGGGTCAGGCCTGGTGTGTCTTGCTGACCATGCCTTTTCTCCAAAATCTTCCATATATGGCTTGGGTCCAATATCCAGTGAAATCCTAGTCTGGCCTCCAATACCTGTAACCAACCAATCTATAGGCTTCTGTCAGAACCCTCTCTACCTATTCCATAACCCATGGACACCTGCCAAGCCACATCAAATCAGATCTATCCATTGCCACAATCTGGTTTCAGACCAGGAGGCATATCTTGTACACCTGCCCAGAATTCCGTATGTCCACCTGACATCCTGCCACTCAAGCCACTTAACACCTCTAGGAGAAACTTATTCATGCATCTTTTGCCCCAAATTTCTCTGTGACTAACAGAAGCAGAACTAATAAAAGAGCAGACATGCCAGATCTCATTGCCAAAATACCAACAACATGCAAGGTTAAGACAGTACCTTTTTGCCAGAATCTACTAATCCTGTAGAGATGTTTGTCAATCACAATTACCTACAGGAACCCCAGGACACAGAATTTAAAAGAATAATCATAAACTTCATCAAATAATTCAAGGAGTTTAAAGAAGAAACAAAGAAATAGATGACTAAAATTAAAGAGAATCAATGTCTGAGTGATGCTCTAGAAAACCAAAACATAAGGCTGATCAAAATGAGAAGAAAATCCAGAACTTGAGAATGCAACTCAATAAGAGAATAGAAGCATTGAAGAGGACTCAAGCTCAAGTGATGATAGAGTTGAAAACCCAATAATTCCACAAGAAAACTCAAAGGAAAGGCTCACAAGTAAAATTAATCAAGCAAAGGATATCAGGATATCAGGACTCAGAAATAAAGTGTCGGAGCTAGACCACAAAAGTAAGGAATATGAAATTTAAACACTCTCTCCCCCACCACACACAAAAGGATCATACAAGAAATGTGGTACACCATAATAAAAAAATCAAACCTTCACATTAAAGGCATAGGTGAAGGAGAAGAATCCTAAGTCAACGACATAGACCAGATCTTCAACAAGATCACTGAATACCTCCCCAAACTAAGGAAAGACAAATCCATATGATAAAAGAGGCACAGAAAACACCAACAAGACAAGACTAGAAAATAAAATCTTCATGACATATCATTGTTAAAAACATTAGGAAACCTAACAAAGAAAGTGTATTAGAGACTACAAGATTAAAAAAAAAAATGCAAGCCACATCTAAAGGAAAACTGATCAGAGTAACAGCTGATTTCACAACAGAAGCTTTGAAAGCCAAAAGACCTTAACATAATGTATTCCAATTCCTAAAAGATCATGATGGCCAGCCTAAACTAATAAGCCCAGAAAAACTATCCATCATCACTAACGGAAAGCGAAAATTTATATGAACACCCTAAAAATGTATATACAACAAACCTACCATAAAGAAAATATAGGCATTTGGGACTGAAGAGAGTAGATGACTAGCAGAGAGATTGTGAAAAGAAATATAAAACTATAATTATTAAAACAGAAAGTACCACTGAAAAGAAACAACAATATAAAAAATTAACAGCATGATAACCATAATTATCACACATATTACAATAAGAACTTGAAATATCACTGACTTCAGTTCTCCAATCAAATCCACAAGCTGACTGAAATAATCAAACAACAAAGCCCATATATACTGCTGTCTGTAAGAAACTCATCTTAGTTTTAATGATAGGAACTACCTAAGAATGAAAGGATGGACGAAAGTATTCCAATTAAATGTGATTTAAAAAAAAGAAAGCAGGTGTCAGTATCTTAATAGCTGACAAAAATAGACTTAAAACCAAAACTAATTAGAAGAGACAAAGAAAAAGACTTCATTCTAATCAAGGGTTCAGCTAACAAAAAAAATTTACTATCCTAGACACATATGCACCAAACTCTGGGGCTCCCAATTTCATTGAAAAAGGTACTACTGTATTTTAAAACACACATAAACATCAACCTGTCAATAGCAGGTGATTTTATTACCCCACTTCCTCCAAAAGATAGGTGGCATGGTCATTGTTTCTCTATTCATACTACCTAGGAAATCAGGAAAAATATACAACATTAATGTTCTTCAAATGACAAATGAGTAATGAAAACGCAGTACAAACACCCATGGAGTACTATGTAACTGGAAGGATAAATGAAATCATGGACTTTGTAGGTAAATGTGAATCTAGAAAACACAGAGAGATGACTCAGGCACAGAAAGGCAGGTGGTGCATGTTCTCTCTTACAGGAGACTCCTAGCTCCAAATCTTCAGATGTGAGGACACATCTTGGAGTAACTGCAGAAACTACTGATGCAAAACAGAACCATTGGTTGGGTGAGTGGGGGAGATAGAGAAGTAAATAGCAGGGCACAGTGATCTGATTAGATAAGTGGGGGAAAGAGGAGGCTTTAATTAGGGTAAGGATAGAGAAATAAACGCAGAAAAAGGAGGAAGGAGGGAAAGTAGCAATAAGGATGTTGGGAAAAGTTACAAGGAATCAAATTATCAACATTTAACCAAAAACACCACCCTATAATATATGTAAGCCCATGTATACACATATAGTTTAAATTAAATTGTCTCATGTGGGTGAAAATGCTTCCTCCAAGAACTAAAAACACCAACACCAACAAAACTCCCAACACTAAGCATAAGAAGTCCTCTTTTGAGTTGTTGGTCAGTGTTGTCCAAGAGGCTACCAAAACAGAGGCAATTACTCTTGTCCTTGGTTGAAGGAAAATACTGATTACTAAAGACACTGCACTTAGATGCAGCGTCCAGAGGCCCTGAGCTGGAACTGACATGAATACATTCTCCTTGAGGACTAGATTTCATGGTAGCAGAAGATGCCACACAAGCTTTCAAAGAAAGAACTCACTCAACAGTCCTACCCAGTTATGATACCAAGGACCAGCATGACACAATAACCCTAAGGATGCATAGTGCCAATCATACCTTGGCACTAACCAGTAGCTCTCTAATTGGATTAAAGACCCACTGAACAAGAGGGAAATCATACCTAGTTTGAAAAACCTAGCCAACTACCCAGGTCTAATAAAGTCATGGATCTTGGGGGAGAATCTGCAGTTACCACTTTATTAAAGCTGCATAATTCCTAACTATATTCTAAATATTTATCCTTATACCCACAGACACATAAAGTCTTTACACATCATTAAGGAAACTTCTTTTTGTAACATATGTATACATTTTCAGAAAACCACAAACAATCAAAACACAGAGTTACAGAGCCCAGTCCCAATGGTGCTCTTGTACCTAAGGGTCAGAGAGGGGAAGGTGGGAGGAAAAAAGAAATAAAAAGGTAACATAAAGTATTTTTTGGAAAACCCAGTACTTGGTTGTTTTAACAAACATATAATAATACAGACATGAGGGAAATGTAAAGCTGAGATGAGAT
Organism: Grammomys surdaster; assembly: GCF_004785775.1. Taxonomy (NCBI): domain Eukaryota; kingdom Metazoa; phylum Chordata; class Mammalia; order Rodentia; family Muridae; genus Grammomys; species Grammomys surdaster. The sequence goes on from NW_021604587.1 coordinate 8,150,672, forward strand.
GGCTTATGAAAAACTAACTAAAAATGGAAACAAAACACACAAGACTGTAATTCATGTCTAAATTTTAAGAGGTAAAAATCCAAACAGCTCATTGTATTATAGGATATAATGAATACTTTCTAACTGCCAGGATTCAATTTCAAACTTATTTCAAGTTACTTTAGCAAATTTTCTACAAGAGAAAAAGAAAGTGAAACATTAGAGAGTGAAGGAAGGGGTGTCCTGCACAGTGTAGTCAGACAGATGGCTTCGAGTGAGTCTACTTCTCAGTGTGTGGCATGATGCAGTTCTGTGGTGATCTGACAACACATAGGTCTTCAAATGCAATTGAGTGCATCTGTCTCTTAATTTCATAAATCTTGAAGAGCAAGGGTAAAATAAGAATAGCTTTCAAAATCTGCATACAATGCTATCCAGCTAGCACAAAATGTTATTTTTCCAATTAGGTAATAAATACCAACTTTAGTCACAGTATTTACTGACAGTCAAACAGAACTCCACAAGGAAACAGGAAAAATAATCTTAAAGTACCAAGGCAATTTGTAACTTTAAATCATATCTCTTTAAAGGCACATTTTCAACTGTACTTATTATTGTATTTTTCATATTCAAATTCTCACCAAAATGTTGGAATTATTATAGCCATTATTGCTATCATTTCAGCATTACAACCAATTTGGGACCCGGTAAAAATAAGTGTTATGTATTTAGGACAATTTGAAATAATTGAAACGGTAGTAATGTAGCTGATTAGTTAGGCAGAGACACATTTTAAAGCCTGAATAACATCTTATTGCCTTATCTACCTACAATTCCTTAATCAAGAACTTCATAGGTGAATTGCCATTGTCCTGAGGATATGTGATGTCCCAAGCAGAGTACCATGGCTCAGTGCCTCACTCAAGAATCTAACTCAAATGCATTTTCCCTCTTTCTGATTTATGTATATGTACTTGTGTGTACAAGTCTATGCTTATGTGGATGAAGGGACAGGCCATAGATTGAATTCAATAATTCTCTCTCTCTCTCTCTCTCTCTCTCTCTCTCTCTCTCTCTCTCTCTCTCTCTCTCTCTCTCCCCTCTTCATTAGTGTGGTGTGTTTCCATGGCCTTGCACACAGAGGCCAGAGCAGGACATCTGGTACCTTATTCTCTCTGCTTTGTTTCCTTGAGACAGGATTTCTCAGTGAACCAATAGTTCACTGTTTTGGCTAGGATGACACATAAAGGAGCTCTCAGGATCAGAGAGAGAGAGAGAAGGGAGGGAGGGAGGGAGTGGGAGGGGGAGGGGGGAGGTGAGAGAGGCATATGTGTGTGTAAGAGGGGGGAGAGAGACAGGGAGAAGGAGTGGGATAGTGAGAGCGAAAAACTAAGGCATTAGAGAAAGGCCTGAATGGGGGGAGTGAATCCTGGCTACTCCTATTACCCTCTTTCTGGACACAAAGAAGGTTGGTTGCCTTTTTTATGGAGCCTGCCCATGCCACTTTTTAGTAAGAAGATAGGTGTGCATGTGTGACAGAGTGCCATGAAGTCCCTGTGCAAAAGTTCTAAATTTATCACTCATTTCAGACTTGATCTTGATTAAAAGTCACTGTTGCTCCTCTATCTGGTTGGCTAGAAAGTTTGCCCATTAAGAGTTTCCTCCTCCCATCTGTATCTTAGCCTGGAGCCTCCTGCTTTCTTATCTTAGTACCTTGTGTGCCTCCCAAAGGTGGTAGCAGACACAGTTCACCACAAATACACTTCAAAATCACTATGAAGTGTAAAAAGCAAGCTCCATAAGAAAAGATAGAAGTTGATAACAGTTTGATAGGAAAGCTAATTCACCACCACAGCAATCAGAGTACCAACACAGATCTCACAGGAGAACATCAAACCTGTAGAAATCAAACCCTGGCTTAAGTGTCAGTCATTCTGATGCCCTCTGATCCCAGTCCTGCAGTTGTAGAAGGTAGCTGCCTTTTAGAGATCCCTGCCTTTTCCTCCATCCCTGCTGCTCTCACCTTTGTTTTAGCATTTTCTGTTCATTCCAAAATGTATGTGACTGCACTGTCTCTGGCCTGGCCTGGGAGCCACTTTACGCTTCATGCCTGACTGGTTTTACCCAGTGTCTTCCGTTCTTGATCTCTGGAACACTTGTCTGTCCTGCTTCTATCTAGGCTGTCTTCATGATACCAGTCTAGACATGGCTTATTGGCCCTGCCACTCCCTGCCTGTTAGACAGATCCCTTTCCTAGTCAACCTTTAGAGACTCTCCTGTCGCTGAGCGTACTTGTTCATCCTGTTCCCACACACGATGTTACCTCATCATGTCATACTTAGAATAAAAGTGCAATGCACATCCTCTATAGTAGGAACATACATGTTTTGTTTCTTAAGCATCCACCCAAACCCCCACATTTTAGTAACAGCACCCTAATAGTCCCTGGGCTTCAGTGCCGCGTCCTTGGTTAGTATCTTATCAGGAGCATCAATCATAGTATGTTCAATTCCCCTTTGATAAGATTTTCAACAGGTCGTTCTTTTTCTAGGATAAAACTCTCAAGCCCAACTGCATGAAGCTCAGGCTGAAAGATTTTAATTATTTCCTAATGGCATATCTATACTGAGACTGTTCAGCTGATCCGAACACCCCAATCCACATGTATGCCTAGTTATTGCCTCTATCTAAGCTAGCACCTTACTTATTTTTCTTTAAGTCTGGAAATTGTGAACATATATGCAATCTTCAGTATTTCCCTTTGCTCACATTATCAGAGTTGGTTTCCATTGATTATGGCAAAGAACTCTATCTCTGGCAATTTGAAGATGAATTATGACCTAGACTTGTTTGCCTTTGCATTTCTTTCAAGTCTTAAGGACAGATGCCTTTATCCAGTCTTAGCATCCACCATTACCACATGCCATCCCCCTATATTTACAAACTCATACCCTGTGCTTAGAAAGATTTTCATTTCTAACACTCAGATGATGATAGCTATGCCTTCTTGTTGGTCTTTATTGCCTATGTGAATTTATCCCAACACAACAATTCTTCCAGGTATTTCCCCCTCTGGGTAAAAGAGCTGCCTGTGCTTTTCTTCCATGTCTAGCTCTGTAACTAATAGTTACACTTTATTTAGCAATGACTGAAAGCTCTGATACACATTGACTGCTAGTGGCTTCCACCTTCTCCCTTCTCTGGAGAACTGCCCTTCTTCACAAACTGCGACTGAGCTGGAGGCAGACAAGGCTAACCTGATTCTTCACTGAAGAGCCAACTCCATTGTACAACTCCCAGGTATGCATGGCATTGTGCTGAAGCCTCCTGTATGCCACCACTTAGACAGCTGGAATGAGTTAAGGCTACCTTATTAGAGTTAATTTCTGGAAAAATCATTTTAGACACATAGTAGAAAAAAACTAAAAAGTTGACTCGTCTACTGAAATCATAAAGAAGAAAATTCAAGTAAAGCAAAGAAGCCACAAAGAGCAGCCCTTCAATTGTCTTCACAAGATCTTGCCCCTAAAAATCTGCTTCCATTGGTTAATAAATTAGGGAACTAAGAACAATTTAAAATGGCCATTCAGCACAATGGTGCTTTTTAAAATTGACATTATAATGGAAAAGTTATGAATCGAGGTGTTATAGTTAAAGAACAAGCATTCTAAAATGTAGTCTCATATTTGAAAATATGGCTTATTTAAATAATAGATGTGAAGTTTTATATAAAGTAATGCAGGTAAACATATTTGGCAAAGATATACTTAGCATTCTACCTCCAAACAAATCTGAATAGATTGACTAACAGAATTAAGAAAATGACATCAAATACAACAACTTAGAGTCCTTCCTCACTCTTATTCTGAGCCATATATGAGGATAAGCATAGGGACATCCTCCATGTGCTGTGACTGCTGGCTTGTGCCACCATCCTGTTCAACACTTCTTCCCAGAAGCATCTAAGTTAGGCTAACAATCCTGGGAAGCCTTATGGTTAAACAAAGAAAGCTAGGACTTTTTTTTTCAACTAATTTAGGATTTTGATGAAGGCAGATCCTCACTCCTAGAACTGAGCACCCCATCTTTTGATAGCTATGCTACAATGTAAATGAATTCATACAGGTGAAGTGTCTAAACCATCTTGACATCTAAACCAGAGCTTTATCTAAAACCTGGGTCAGTTTGGAATACATTTGTAAAGCAGAATAAAAAAAAGGGTTTTTTTTTTCACCATCTATAAAAAAAAAAGGTCAAGCTGTATCTGAGCATCACAAAGTTTATAATTCTAATTAATCTAGTTTGACCAGAACCAGAGTACACAAAGGAAATCACATCTTGTTCCACCTGTTTTATCCATCGCCCTTACCATCTAGTGCTCTGGAAGGCTGAGAACCACCTAGAAACAGAAGCAGAAGCAGGAGGAGATCAACAGCTGGGGTCTCTTCCAAGATCTAAGGTGCCAGAGATAAACAAAAATAGATGAGTGAATTCTCAATTGGAATTAGAAAAGTCTTCCAAAGCATACTGATGCCTGGGCTATACTGAGATGACTGGATACTTCTCAGACAGTAACTACAGAGAAGGATTTCCCAGTGTGAACGAATTAGCACTATTGATTCATGGAATTTAATCTGTCTTATCCTGATTTAATCACAGAAAGAAACATGTACCTTTAATGTGAGCTCATGAGGAGGGGATGCCTAGGTCATACAGTAAGGCTGTGTTTCCAATGGGGAAAAGAGAAAAGAGATTTCTATCATCATACAGAATATGTTGGCACCTTGATTATCCTCAGAGCACATATAAATGTTACGAGTGGGTATAATTGCATTCTTAGAGGGAACAGTATGACCTTAAGCAAATAGAGATATATTTTCATGTATAGATAGCAGCAAAACTTACTTGCCAGGATATCTTGTGTAAGAAAAATTCTATTTCATCTTGCCTTTTTGGTAGATGGTAGTTAGAGATAATTATAAGCTAGGATTTATGCTAATGGGTGATGACATTCACAGACTCTATCAACATGGCTGCCCACGTCTTTAAAACCACAGGTTAGCCTGAGAAAATGCACAGCAATACTTGCATTAGAACTATATTTACTTTGATTGAAATGCAGAACCTGAGATTACAGCCTTTGAAATGAAGAAGGCAAGGGTGTGTGTTTGGATGTAAGCCAAAGCAACTAGGAAGGAATGGGAGGAATGGAATGATGTGTGGACCTTCAGTTCTCAGGATAAAGTGTCCATAGTGAGGTAAAGGAGATGACAGAGGTAACAGGAAAGAGATCCCATTATTTTACTATTGGCACAAGCTGTAGTCCAGTACCTGCTTTAGGCACATCCTCTAACGAGCATGTGATAGCCCTTTGCTGTTACAGGTTTTTCTTCCTTTGAAATGATATTTATATTTCATTAGTAATTGAATATAAAACGACAGTAGCGATAGGGGAAAGTTCAGTGGAGATGATGTGTAATCACACATTTAATGTTTCCTAGCTCTGGAATTTTGTACAAGTGACTCCACTTCCCTGAGGCTTCCATTTTCACCTCTGAAAAAACGAAGACAAATATATTTTAGTGGCCATGGTTGTCTCAGTTACTTTTCTGCTGCTGTGAAGAGACACTATGACCAAGAAAACTAATAAAAGAAAGCATTTAATTGGGGGTGTGCTCATAGTTTCAGAGGGTGAGTGCACAGCCATGTCAGGGAGCATGTTATCAGGCGGGGAGACATGGAGGTGGATCACTAAGGCCTTACATCCTGATCTGCAAGTTGAACATAGAGAGAGCAAGACTACACCCTGTACAGGAAGCTACAGCAGCCAAGAGTAGTTTGTCTGTCAGAACCATGGTGCCCTTGTGGGCAGCATGGACTCTTAAATTTTGACATTCACCACCATTCTCCTCTTTTGACCTAATGCATCAGGTTTATATCTCATTCTCAGCCCCAAAAGAAACATAACACAGAGATTAAACATAGCTTGCACCAGGTTGCCTAAGTCCAAACCCTGGCTCTATTATTCTTGTGCTACCTTAGAGCCTCACAGCATTTCTCTGTGCTTCATCTTCTTCAATGGGGGTGACACCAAAATCTCAAAGAACTGTGAAAACAAACGGGTTACTATATGTAAAGCACTTAGAAAGGGCTTACATATAGTCATTAGCAGATGTCAATTAGAAATATATTCTAGTGAAGACACACTGATGCTTGCACTTGAATCTGGCCTTTTACATAGCTAGTGGAATATCCAAACAAACAAAGTTTTCTCCCTTGCCTGGCTAGCACAGCTTGCCATGGAACTGGCTACCACAGAGAGAGATGCACAGAGTTAGGGCATTCTATATGTACTCAGAGCTTCTGTAAAATAACAAATGCATAGCAATTTCCCTCACACATAAAATAAAGAGATTAGAAATATGGTTCATTGTCAGAGCAAATGTTGTCACTATTTGTCATATGTTTAAATTAGCCTTGGTTTCGAATGAAAGCAGTGATTTGGATGGCTTATACTCTAAAGAGTTAACTTCTTTGCCACTCTTGAGGTAACAGTTTGGCCATTGTATCTGTTTTTCCCAGTGTCAGAAATTCCCAGGAAGTCTCTTAGACAAGTGAATGACTGAACCTTACAGAAATACAAGATATGCATTATGAATCCTAATTTAAACTCATGAAAAAAGGTAAAATAAAGATACATACATACATACATACATACATACATACATACATACATGTACACACACACACACACAAACACACACGGGATGATAGGGTCTAGCCAAAGAGGAATTGCTTTCTGAACACAGTTATGGCACTTGATTTCAATCAAATTAGCCAACTGACATAGTCTTTCTAGTGAAGTTGTATATGAAAAAATAAAATACTAGATAGAGACAGCTTAATGCTCAGCTGGGAAGACATAAAGCACGGGAACCATTAAACTACCAGCTAACCTCACAATGCATCAAACTAAGTGTGTGTGAATGTGGGAAGTTAATATTAGACCCTATGTAAAAGAGCATAAAAACTGACAAATTTTATCTGAATAGATTCAACATATAGTTTATAGTCTGTACATAAAATTCAGTTAGCACGGGGAGCTGAAAAGCTGACTTGGCAGACACTAAAGCTAAAAATGAGTCTGTGCTCTGGGTGGCCCCTGAAGAGCCAGGCATCCAACAAATCAAACAAAGGCCAAGGAACTTTATTCAGATTCATGGATAGTATCTTTAATTTAAAAGGGGATTATCTTTCTGAGAAGTAATTATTAGAAAGGAAATGAGAGGAGACTGCTTTTATTTGATGATATCATTTTTATTTGATAAATTCATAAAAATTAAAATAATGGACTAAAATCCTTTTTCTGAAACAAAAGATTTGAACAATCAGTATACAATCATAATGAAAACCATATGAGCTCATACATACTCAAATTAACAAAAGATTTTCAGTGCCTGGAAATTCTCGCTATAAGAAAATTGCATAATTTACCTTCCCCTACCCAGCAATGAAATGAATAAAATTGAGAGTGTATGTAAAGAAAGAAGTCCATTTCTCAATTTTTCACATATATTAACAAGTGAGTGCTTTTAAAGAAAAATAATTGGCTGATTCATAAGATATTGTCTGTCATCCAATAGAATAGTTTAAAATACAAATGAATAAAACTATTTTAATGTAAGGATTTATATTATGACTACACATGGCCAAAATCTCTTTTTTTTTTTACTTTATCTCAGCATCTCTAGTGTAGACATGCATACTTACCCTTTGCACATGGATATTATATGCAAAGATCATCCTGATCCAATATTAAAATCAAAGAAATATGTGTTTCAACTGTTATATGTGAAGAAAATGATGAAGAAAAACAGTATAATGTCTCAGTTCATATATTTTTGTGATTCTCTAGAATGCTTATGTGTTAACTTGAAATCTGTGATTTTATTTAAAGTGCTAAATATAAAAACTGAAAAGCTGCTATCAGATGGGAAGGCTAACTTGGTAATTTTAAATGAGACAAATTATACATGGAACTTTGTAAGACAGAGTTGCTATTGCATTCAACTGTCCACCAAAACTAGACGACAAGGTCCTAATTGCTGAAGACACCACATGCTTCCGATATAGAACATGGAGGGACAAAGCTAGAACTGAGCTGAGAAGCTCCTTACTGCTAGCTAGCTTTCATATTACCAGACAACGCTACACAGGTTCCAGAGGGTGAAAAGTCATCAAAAAGATCTTAGCCATCTACAGACTACAACAGCAGTCTATGAAGAAGAGGTGTCCACTGCTGCAACCATGGCCTGGCTGCTAGGGATGATAACTAATTTTATTCTCATAGGTTTTTATTCTTACCCCATGGGAGAAATTCAAAACTGGTACTATAAACATGGTCATAAGACCACTGTTAAAGAGGCCCTAGGGCAGAACCTACATGGTATTTTTTTTCCTACATGGACATAATGTCACATTCTCCTTTAAACATTTATGCTTATAACTAGTGTGCCTCTCAGCTGTCGCAGAAGCTTTTCTTTGCAGTGGGCAACAATTACTATATAGACTCATAACTGGTCAATGTGCTAAGAAAAGGAACTATTGAGTTTGAACCCTAGACAGGACACTCTTATCATCTACCAACCGCTGACCCTCCAAGCCTCAGGGAACAGGTGACAGAAACAATGTAAGAGCTGGGCACCAAGAGTGTTATCAAATATTGTATTCTAACATAGCTATTGCACTCATGAATTCATAGTGACAGTAGCTTCCTGCTCAGATGTGCCCACAATTGGACCAATCACTATGTCAGCATGATGTGGGAGGGGATCATGGGGACCTAAGGGACAATTAGTGGCTGCTAGTGGAAGGGTGCAATATTCTTGCATAGTTTAGCCACTGGTAACTTGCCTTTGCTAATGTAAATAACACCAACTTGGGCTTATGCAAGTAACCATAATTGAATACAGTGAGTCACACACACTCACACAAAGATAAGAAAGGAGGAGGGGGACTTGTTGGGAAGAAGGGGTTTGGTGAGAGGAAAGGAAAGAGAAGGGATCATAAGGTATATAATCAAATTATACACACACACACACACACATACACATGTTTCTGAAAAAATTAAGTAAAAACAAAAAGCTAAAAGAGCAAAGAATATCCAAATGATTATACTTTTTTCTTCAATATCCAGTATAAAATTTGAGTTAAATATTCTATAATGTGACTTATAACAGTGTTCTCTCATTTTAACAAAAATGTTCTCATGTCATTTTAAGGAATTACAATTTTCAAATTAATTCTAATGAGACCTAGGAATTCTAATTCCTACAGATACCAAGAGGGTTATCTCCACTAACTTGATTTGAAATGACATTAGCACAAGCACTGGTAAAATCCAGAGATAGGCTCTAAGGACAAGACAGCTGTTTCTGTGCTCTTTTTCCTGATGTCGGGTCTCTCTATGCTCCCCAGCAAGCACCAAAACATCATCCCACAGGTCAGAATTCAACCATTAGTTATTCAGGTAGGCTTCCCTTGACTTTCCATACTAAAATATTCCTTATTATAAGGACTCATATCAACATGCTTCTTTAAGGACGACAGGGGTCACAGTCACAATATTATTAATGTATATGTAATTGGTGACTGTTTACTTGCCCTTAATATTGCATGAACAAGCATTAGTAATGTTAACTTATCACAAAGAATATTTTACTACCCCACACCCCAAAATAATATCAAATAACAACCTTTAAAACAGTCACATGACTCGCACTTTTAACTTATAGGACATGAATTATTACTACTATGCATTATCACTACTAGTAATAACTTTTCAGGCATATATCTGTTTTATTCCTGGAAATGAAAATAATTTGGATTATAACCCTGATCTCCCTCACCAGGAAGCCATCAATTATCCATTATTCTTCAGTTAGGAAGAGGAAACTATTATAGTCTTCTACCCATTCATGTGGAATATTCACCGGCTTGATCTGGTGCAGGTCATACGCATGCCTGTATCATGAGCTCATGGTACAGCACAGCAATTCAGTCCTGTGCTTGCCAGTCTCTGGCTTGTTCACTCCGTCTTCCTCATTTTCCAAGATGGACCTGAGATTTAGGGAAGGGTGTAATGTCCCATGTGGTGCAGCATGAACCAGACATTTATCCCCTGCGACTAGATTAGCTGTGGATTTCTATTTAAACCTCCATCTACTGCACAAAGAAACGTCTCTGATGAGGACTGGGAGCTGCACTAATCTAGGAGCACAGACATATATATACATTTAGACAACAGTTTTAAGTCTTTAAACTACTTTTAAAAACATTTTAAAGTATTTATGCTGTCCATGATAATAAACATCTGTGGTCAAGTCCAGCCTAGACTATATAAGACCCTGCCCATCAATCCACCCCCAAAGTGTCTATGTGTTAACTTGTTTTAGGTAACATGAGATTTATTATTCTTTTTAATTAACATCTATTTGTTTTTCTTTTAAAATAAATTAATTCACATTATGTCTCCATTTAGTTAGTGATAACTTTGTTTCATAAATATCAGAATTTTTATAAAGAAAAATAGTAACCATTTGTCTTTCATACTGAATAAAAATATTTTTCTCCATATCATTTAGATTTTGTTTCTTTTGTGGTGATTCTGAAATAGAATTTAAATTATTTTTATTTTCTCTAATTAATTTGCTACTCTACAGATAGCTAATAGCCTAATTTACTTTCTACCTATTAATTTCCTATTTAATTACTCTGGATGCTCTCAGGACACAAATATTATCAGTTTACATAATAAGTATGGATTTAGCATTTATTTCTTTGTCTGTTCATTTGTTTATTTATTGGTGGTTTTTAAGACAAGATCTAAGTATAGATCCCAAGCTGTCCTCACGTTAGTCATGGCCTCTGCTAAAATTTCAGCCCTGAGTCAGTGCAATCAGCTCTTTGTTCTAAACAAACAACTGTAAACTATTTATACTGACACTTATTTTAAGGCTCTTTGTAGCAGACTTTTCAGCATATCAAAAGATCTTTATTAGGATTTTTGTTGTTTGTTTTTACAATTAGGTCGGTCTCCCTGCAGGCCATTCTATGAGCTTACATCTTAATGGTACCCTCAGACTCTAACAGTCTAACAATATGGAATCTTACTCCCATGTCATTATCCATCCCCAAGCAATTCTCGCTGAGTAGCTCTAAGGAATTGGCATTGGTTGTATCATTTTTCTTACCCTCCCTTTGAAAATCTCCTCTCCTCGAGAAGTGGCTCTGGTCCCTTGCAAAGCCAACTTCCCAGCTATCAAGCCCCGACTCCTGAGAGTTGTTGCATCTTTTCATCTTGATGGTTTGTGTTTACTTCATATCTAGCTTCTTCATAAACTATTTACTCCTTCAAATGTTCACTAGTTTCTTTGAGAAGGTAACACCTTTTTTTGCTCTAACTCCTTTCCTAGCTTTTCTTTTTTCATTTTTCTAGAATACTCATATTGTCTGACTTTGTACATAACTGACCTCCACCTCATGCCTCTGTCCCCAGTGGTAACCTACAGTCTGGCTTCATTTCTGCCTTCTTCATGACAAATCCAGAGACATCTATGGCACTTTCTTGTTTCTTGAACCTTTGATTGGTCAGCTTCTATGACATCTTATAAAAATAGATACTTTAGCCGGGCAGTGGTGGCGCACGCCTTTAATCCCAGCACTTGGGAGGCAGAGGCAGGCGGATTTCTGAGTTCGAGAGTTCGAGGCTAGCCTGGTCTACAGAGTGAGTTCCAGGACAGCCAGGGCTACACAGAGAAACCCTGTCTCGAAAAACCTAAAAAAAAAAAAAAAAAAAATAGATACTTTTATAAGCTTTTCATTTTTAAATATTCATTTTTATGGTCATGAGTTTCTTGCCTGGATGCATGTATATATGTGTCTGTGGAGAGCAAAAGAGAAGGCTGGATCCTCTAGTACAGGAGTTGTGGTAGAAGCACAAATGATGAGCTTATGAGAAACATTTATTCATCTATCAATATTATCAAAATTCATGAAGATATGAGATGAACCATTTCCAGTCCCCAGATGTACAATGACAAACAAATATGTGAAGTTTAGAAACACACTCAGCCAACTCCTGGTTCATTTGGTAACTGATGACCCAGTCCACTGGCTGTACTCCATGCTTTGCTTCCTTCTCTCCTCCAGATGCTCATCTGCACTCCAATATTGGCCCATATACTCAGAAGTAGAAAGGGGATATTGTTGAAATTCTACCAAGTTTGTCTCTTTGAGGCTACTGTGGATGCTAAAAATAATAACTTAAATAATGAAATCTGCTACTTTTTAGTAAATCACATTATCTGTGCTATGTATCACCACTTATTTCATTGATAATTGCCAACTACCTCCTTGCACCACATTGCAAATTTCTTCAGTTACATTCCAGATCTTTCATTCTGAGTTTACTCTTACCACATAATTCTTCACAATGAACTCAATTATAATTAATACTTAACCATCTGCTTTTAACTTTAACAAATATAATCAAACAGAAAATGTATATAAAAATAATTAAAAATTAAAAATCAGAGCCGATGAATGAAAATAAGATAAAAGATAAAAATGATACATAAAACAAGAAATGCTGAAATAAAGATGGCATGAAAAAGATCATAATTAAAGATGCATACACTAATATCTTAGCAGTTTCATTCATAATGTGGTAGAGACATGGTTAGGTAGTTGAGGATGTGCTCTGGGGGTGGGGGGAATGGAGTACCTGCTCCCAATTCTTTCTCACTCCTCATTTCCTACCAGCATGAGTCAACCTATCACAAGCTCCCTAACATAATATGTGTCTATTCAAAGGCAGAAAGCAGCAAACCCAAATGATTATATACTGAATACTCTGAAATTGAGTCAAAATAAAGTTCTCTAATTCTCAAGTTGGTTAGTTCAGATACTTTGTTATACTAACAGAAAGCTGGCACACTAATAAATATTATCAATACTGTATTTTACAAAAGGAACATCAAAATGATTTTATGTATTAATTCTTCAATATAGGATTAAAACCAGTTTCATTTGACTTCTCATTTGAATAATGACGTTGTTTGGGCATTGAGCTATTACCATTCCCAGAATTCCAAAGAGAGCATGGATGTTCAGTTTCTAAATTCCTTCTGTGTCAAAGAATAAATACTTGACAGATATACCTGGCTTAATCTTTAAACATGAATTAGCTAGAAGCCTTTCTTCGCTAACTGGAAATGTATAGGTTATCAGTGATAGTCCATGCCCTTTAACAAGAGTAGAATAAATATGAATCTCTGAGAAGATAGTAATGTGAACACTAAAATCATGCTACATGAGGAAATGTAATGTTGGAGAAGTATCATGGTTTTGCCTGTCACATATATATGTGACAGAACTTTTCACAAAAAGAAGGTATCTTTACTAAAAGGGAGAAGAATCTTTATCCTACTGATACTGTGGGTAATGAAATTGCTTTCATATTCCTTTCTTCAGAACCAGGATCTTAGTTACTTTTGTATTTCTGTGAACAAACATCGTGATGAAGAGAACTTATAAAAGACATAGTTAATTAGGCTTATGGCTCCAGAGAGTTAGAATCCCCAATAGCAGAACAAAGTCGTGGTGGCAGTAACAGTCAGGTGATCACATGTGGATTCCAAATAGGAGACAGCAAGAGAACACTGGGAATTGTTCAAGACTTTTGAAATCCCAATTCTTACCCATGTTGACACACCTACATCAACAAGACCACACCTCCTAATTCTTCCCAAAGGATTTCAGGAGCTGGGAATAAAGCTTTCAAACTTACGAGCCTATGAGAACCATTCTCATTCAAACCACCACGATCTGCATCCTTTATTTTAGAACATATCAATAATGGCACGTAGTACATTTTGAATTAATGTTTGACGTTGGAAGTATTCCCAAAGCATAAAAGGAAAGTTTTTAAACCAAAACATGACTAGCAGTTTAATTGCAAGTACTATGGGTCTTTTATTGTGTGGCTTTAAAAACAAACAAACAAACAAACAAAAACCGCACAATTCTGAAAAGAAGCCTGAAACAGGGGCCACAGAAGCAGCTTCACAGGCATAAAATTCAAGGAGATGCTGAAATGCTGTGGAACACCTCATTATTTCACAATCACACACACACGTTCTGAAAGCAAGAGACTGTCATATGAGAAATGCCGATCAGTACATCCATTACATGGAATAACGTGTAAGCTACCCAGATTGTCTATGATGCTACATTTTATCATCCCACATATAATAAAGAAGTCAATGTCTGCCATGTCTCAAACTCCATCTTAATTCAGCACCTCACTGAAGATTTCAAAAAATACTTGACAAGTCAATCACTCTTCCAGTTTCTTATATCATTTTATTCACAGCATTGAAGAGTCCATTAATTCTCATCTTTCTTGGTTCTCCCTCAGCCTCACTGGTAACATTTCCTCAGTATCCATTTCTAGTTAGCTGATATTCTTCTGAGCCCCAGACACTGGCAGAATCCAAACTTCAAGTTTTCTCTTTTCCACATATATTCCTTCATTATACACATTCCTAGGAGACTAATGCTATGTTTTTTAAAAAGTATTTTATGCAACATATTTTGGTCATTTTCCCTTTATTTTCACAATATGAATCCTACTAGTGCATGAACATGGGAGGTATTTCCATTTTCTGGTGTCTTGTTCAGGTTCTCCCTTCAGGGCCTTAAAATTTATATTGTATAAGTCTTTCATTGCTTGGTTAGAGTTATCCAAACATACATACATACATATGTGTATAAACACATATGTATATATAAAGAGAAATATATACATATGTACATACATAATACATGCATGTATATGTATACATATATATGTACATATAGATATATACATATATACAAACATACATACATACATACATGAAATATGCTTTTTCTCTGATTTCATTCTCAGTATGCATGTCATTTGATACTGAATTTTATGTGTTGATTTTGTATCTTGTTATTTTGTTGGAATAATTTATGCTTCAGACATTTCCTGGTAGAGTGTTATACAATCATGTCATCTGCAAAAATAGCTACTTTGATTTCTTCTTTTTCATATATATATGTCTCCTTCAGTTTTCTTATTTCTCTAAGATTTCAATATTGAATGGGTATGAAAACATGGGATCTTGCCAGTTTTCAGATGTAGTTAATGCTATGCACCTGCCTCTTAGAACCACCTTCATTGTGTCCCATGGGTTTTTATTTTTGTGCTTTCATTTTCATTCAATTCTAAAAAGTTTTAAATTTTGTTCTTGATTTCTGTCTTCCCTGTTTCACCCAGTAATAAGTTGCTCAGTAACCAGGAGTTTGTATGCTTTCTGCTTCCATTCTTGTTGGCATACAGTTTTAATCTGTGATGATAAGAAGTGACACAGGACATCATCTTAATTTTGTTGTACCTGTTGAGATTTGCTTTGTGTTCTAATGTGTGGACAATTTTGGAGAAAGTTGTATGAGTGTCTGAGAAGGAAGCTTATCCTTTAGTCTTTGGATGGAATGTTCTGTAAGTATCTGCTAGGTACATTTGATTTATGACATTATTTACTTCCATCTTTTCTCTATCTTTGTCTGGATGACCTGCCCATTGGTGACAGTAAAGTGCTGAAGTCATCCACCATCATTGTGTGGGAGTCAATCTGTAAGTTAAGCTGTTGTAGTATTTCTTTTATAAACTTGAGTGTCCTAGTGTTTGGTCCATAAATGCTTACGTTGTAATGTCCTCTCTACATGATTTTCTGTCTATTACATCTGACACTGAAATTGCTACACCATCTGGCTTTTGGGTCCATTTGTTTGCAATACCCTTTTTCATCTTTTAACCTGAAGTGATGTCTATCCTTGATGGCAAGGTATGGTTCTTAAATGCAGCAGAAAGATGAAGCCTGTTTTCCAACCTAATCTCTTAGACTGTGTCTTTTTACTGGGAAATTGAGAGAAATAATATTGAGACTTATTAATGGATACTGCTTATTGAGTCTCATTATTGTGGGTGTTATGGTCTGGGATTTTCTTCCTCTTCCTTTGCTTAACTGTCCTGGAATTGTTTATTCTTTGTGTCTGCTTGGGTATAGTTTGGTACAGAACTTAACCTTCTACTAATGCCTTTTTTAGATCTAAATCCATGATAGAAATTGTTTAAATTTCATTTTATCGCAGAATGCTTTTATTTCTTCATCAACTGTAATATATAGTTGTTGGTATTATAGTCTGGGATGCCATCTGTAGTCTCTCAGAGTTAGTAGAACACCTGTCCAGACCATTCTGGCTTTAAGAGTCCCCATTGAAGTGTAAAGTGTTGTTCTAATGAGTCTGCTTTTATATGTGACATGGTATTTCTCCTTTGCAGCCTTTAATACCTTTTCTTTGTTTTATACATTTAGTGTTTTAATCATATGTGTTGTGAGAAAGTTATGGCCCTGCTTATTTGGTGTCCTATACTCTTGTCTTTGTATACTTAATGTTTCCACGAGGCTAAAAGAAATAATGTTCTCTTTAAATCATAAGCAGGTGATGTCACCCTAATACATGAAATCCTCTGAGCTTTCCATCTCATTCAAGATCAAAGTGAACTCACAGAAACTGTCCTCAAACACCCATCCAACCTTTCCTGCCATATCCTTCACTTACTCCATTTTCTCCATTCTTCCAGTACAGGAAGTATGATCATTTCAAAACTGCTGCCTATAATGATCTTGTACTGACATACACATGGATTGTGAGTTCAATTTGCATGATCTCTATTTGCAGTGTATTACCCTTCATTAGATATTTTTCACTGCTACCCAGAGAATAGTACAATATGCCTACTCTCCATCCCTGTGATTCTGCTTTAATAGCCTTCACTGCAGATTAAAAGTCTAGTAAGTACTACATTTATTGCTTTATTAACTGATTCTCTGCTATCCCACCCACACACAATCAGAATTTTGTTTTATTAAAGAAAATGCACCACATACTGCTGTAACCCTGTGTTTAATATAGTGCCTGGCCAAAAATGTATTTGAAGATATCTGTTGAGTGAATAAATGAGTGTATGACTTCAGTTTGTCATGTGCGAAAGAAGTAAAGAAAGGAGTATAAAACAAAAAACACTTCTTAAATATACAGGTAAGCCAAATAAAATACAGGAAAAGCATATCATAATGATAGAGGGCACAACTTTAATCCTCGTCCTATCTTCTCTGTGTCCACCTACTAATTAATTGATTTAATCAACATACTGTCTAGAAACTGAGACTGATGCAATAAATTGCATCTCCCACTTCAGTTGTTCATGTGCTTAAGAGAGGCCCAAAATAAGATAGGAATTATTTGCCTGTAGCTTTTCAAATTTCACAAAAGGTATATTAAACATAATTTTAAATTTCTTTATGTGAGATGCATATTTTCCAAGATAGTAAAGATAATACTATAGTGAATAACATATTTGCTACTATGAAAGCTATATTTTTAAATTAAAAATCCATAAGTAGTATAAGTGGAAATCACATACAGTGATTTAGCATAAAGTGAAACATATATGTTACTTAGCATATATAGATTTTAATGGAGAAGGAATGGTGACAGAAATCCATATTTAACATCATGCTTTTAATCTTAAAAGACCTTGAGCTAAGCTATTCTTTTTGTTGACTAAGCAAACATTTAATAATATTATTCTGTTGTTTTATTCTGTTTTAAATGTGATACTCAAGACTACAGATATAAACGTTAGTTATTAGAGCAATGATTCTCAATCTTCTTAATGTTGCAACCCATTAATAGAGTTCCTCATGTTATAGTGACCCCCAATCATAAAATTATTCCGTTGCTACTTCATAGCTGTAATTTTGCTACTGTTATGAATCATAATGTAAATATCTGATATGCAGGATATGTGATACATAACACCCAAAGGGGTCACGATACACAGGTTGAAAACCACTGTATTAGAGTAAGCAGGGTCTTGAACAAAGAATATAAAAATGTTTTTATTCTAAAGTTCGTAAATCCTCAAGAATTGTGTGAATTGTAACAATTTTAACCTCCTGTTAGTTTCTTACTTAATTTTAAAAGGTTATGAAATCAAGTCATTTCCTAATATTTAACTACTGTACAAAGAACGACTGATTTTACACCCCAACTTGAAATTGTAATATTTAAGCACAAGCTATGAAAAGAAGGCTTCATTTGACTTGAAAAACACACAAGCATTTCCTTTTCAAAGGGGAAAAAAGGTATGAAGTGTGTATTTTCAAACAGGAACAGTTCACTTGGAACTTGGTTGCATAAGCTAAGACACTTGGTTCTAACTGCTTCTCAACCTGTCAGTTTAGAACTTTACACATCAGTGAGTTAACTGACTTACAGTCCCTCCATGAACAATAAGTTAGTTACAATAATAACAATAAAAAGTACAATACATGTTTTCTCATATTATTTTTTTCCCAGTGAAAAAGGAAAGTGAAACTTATAGAGGATGGGACAATTGTGCATGCACCTGGAAACGAGGTCTGTGGCATCTAGAACCCAGATAGAGCGTGAGCATCCCAAGAAATCTGCATCAGATGTGCTTCGGGTTGAAAGGAAATGTACCAAATTCAAGTAGTTAAATGAACCATGGAGAAAGTGTAATTTACACAGATAGACCATGTTATACAACTGCTCTACTTGTAGAGTCTATGTATAGAGCAAAACAACTCCCTCCCTTATTTCTAAAAATAAATGTGGTTGGTTGTTCCTTTGCAGATGGATGAGGTATTTCTCTATAGCTTGCAAGGCAATTTCAGGTGGGGAAATGGGCATTTTACTGATGGTGGGAGGCAATACAGTTTAGCAGTTCAGAGCAGTACTCAAGAGTCACCTGCAGATAGACTCACAGACTACTGTGGGTTGCTAAAGATCATTAGCATGGTTTTTTTTAACCATGTTGTGCCTCTGCTACAAAGGAATAAGAATGTGGGCATAGAAAATAAATGTCATTATGCAAAATATTTAAATGCTCAAACAATGCCTATTTGATATTTTAAGAGACGTAATTAAAATATTTTCTAGTGTGAGTTTAGGATTTATTAAGTCAAATCTATAGCTATTGACAATGTATATTTTATCTTTTCCCCATTTGAAAATATTAGCCTGGAGATGAGGCTAACAATAGTATATGGTGTATATAGCTACATGGCTCTTCTAATCTACCCAGGGCAATTTGACTTGAGTCTCTATACTGCCCTTTTACTAAGTGCCAATTATCAGATATATATATCACAAACAGTGTGAGGGTTTTTTCATGTAAAGAAAATAAACCTGAAAAGTAAAAGTTAGTTAAAAAAAAAAACAGCAGCTTTGACCTATGTTTGACTTTCAAAACATAATGAGCTCACTATGATTTATTAAAATAGCAAGTATTTAAATGTTTTACATAACTAAAACAATGAGCAAGGAGCAAAAGCAATAATGTCTGAGGTAAGGAAGACGGGAGAGGAAGTTGCATATACTCTGGGCATGTTGGCCCTTTCAATAAGGTTTGTAGCTCTCCTCCAAGAGCTGAAAGTCTCTATGTGTGTACATCAGGATATGTAGGAATGGTAAGACATGTGAGTGTGTGTATGCATGTGTGTGTGTGTGTGTGTGTGCGTGTGTACACAGATGTGATGATGGAAAAGGGAAAAAAACTAGAAAAGTAGATATCACATTTAAACTGCAAAATAACATCATACAACACATACAATCTCTACAAAACACGTGCTGAAATCTGAATCTTAATAAAATGTAATAAATTACATAATTTATAATAATAAACAGTTACTTTTTTGAAATTATAACTATTTGCCTTCAGGAAAATATGAACTTGGAGTGAAATAACATAAAATAAAGGAAAATTGTATACCCATAACAATTCCAGAAGCCAGCATGCAGACATTGTACTCTAGAACTGAGTACAGTTTTTATTAAGAGTTTAAACAATACAGCTGCAGTATGAAAGAGATAGATCACCGTCTACAGTAGGCTCACCCCTAGCAAGGCTTCAAAGCTGCCTCTGTCACACTGCATTGTGCCAATGCCTCTAGAGTGATGAAATTCTCACTAACACCCTAAGGTCAATAGGGTCAAGAACATACGCCCACCGCTTACTCTGTCGCAGGCTCCACATGCCATACTTCCAGTGAGTTGGTTTATATAATCCTCACACTTCTTAGATGTAGCCATTATTATGTGCATCTAACTACTGAGCTGTGAGTAGATTCAATACATGCTTCCATCTCTGTGCTAGGAAGGGATGGCATCAGAATGTCAACCCTGAAAGCCTGGCTGCACAGTTCCAACTGTTGGCCATCACTTAGCACATGAGGAAAACAAGAGCAAGAAGCAAGTGGAGCAGAGCAACCAGAGCACAAAGACCTCTGTGCCTTGTCTGGAGACATGAGCTGACTTCCATTTTCAGCTTCTGTCCCTGCTGTCTAGTCATGTTTGTTGGGTTGCTGCATGGCAATTGAGATCTTTCTAAAATGCATTTCAGTTACAATATCTCTGATCCAAAATTTCCAATTTCTTCCTCTTAATATTTACCATAAACTTAAAAGGCAGCCCTGTAGGAGGACCAGCAGCCTCAACTAACCTCGACCCCTAAGATCTCTCAGAAACTGGGCTACCAACCAGGCAGCATACACCAGCTGATATGAGGCCCCCAACACATATACAGCAGAGGACTTCTGAGCCTGGGTTCAGTCAGAGATGATGCACCTAACTCTCAAGAGCCTGGAGGCCCCAGGGAGTAGGGAGGTTGGGTGGGGTGGGAGTTGGGGGGACATTCTCGTGGAAACAGGAGGACAGGGAAAGAAGGTATGGGATGTGGAACAGTCAGAGGGTGGACCGAGACAGGGATAAAATCTGGACTATAAAAAAAAATTAAATAAAATTTTAAAAAAGAAAAGAGGGAATGAATAGAAAAACCTATTTTTAAAAGAAAAGCTATGAAATAGGAAATAACTGACCTCACTAACCATGGAAAGAGTAACTCACCATTAGCCTATTGTTTTACAAGAGTGTTAACTGCTGCTTCCTGTTTTTTTCTTTTCCTAAGCATTTCAGAGTGAGTTTGTTACTACTTTTCTGTACTGCAGTTTTAAGTTTTAAATAATAATAATCATCAAAATATTTACTTCCTTTTCTTGGCCCAAAGCTGCCACAACTGTTAACATTGGTTGGCGTGGTAGTTTATTATAAGTGATAAATGCTGAAATATAATGAGCTGTTTCAACTAGATTTTCTTATTGTACCACACACTTCTACAGGCTTTGCCAAATCTATAATGGTGCAGACCTCACGTTACAGCATGATGCAGAGCAACCTCAGTGCCTGACCAAGGCCATGACCAAGGCTTGACGTTCATCCTCTCTCTTGGGTCCTTCACACTGTCTGCTTTTCTCACTGTCACACACTAGGGCTGTACTCAGTACATACGGCCTCTTACCGCTGGCTTATTTGCAGCTGGGAATACTCGCTAAGACTTCTCCAGACTGCTTCCCAAATCTAAATAGATCAATTTTTATCACTAAATAAGAGCCCATGTTATGAATGTATCAAGATTTAGTTATCGAGCCTCCTATTAAAGGAAATTCCAACTGCCGCCACTTTTCAACAATTATGACTAAAGCTTCCACAGACGTTCTTGTGAAAGCTTCTCTGTGGATACTATTAAGCTCATTTAAGTCAATACTCAGAAGCATTTCTACTGGATTATGCAAGATTATGTTCAGTTTTATATGAAAACCTTTCAACCGGCAATGAACAAGAGCTTTTATTGCTCCACATCTCTGCTGGCATTTAACCCTGACAATGTTTAGCCATTAGGACAGCAGTAAGACAGCCAGTGTGATGACAATATAGCAGAAGTTCATGACTTTAAAACTGAAAACTGCTAATGACATATGAGAGTGAGCCTGCTGTCATACGTTTATTTCCCGTGTACATCTCTTGTGCTAAAATGTCTATTCAGATCACTTATCTGCCTTTTAACTGGTTTGTTTTCTCATTGTCAGATTTTAGGTTGATTTTGTATGTTTCAGATTCCATCCTGTTTTCATATGTATTTTATAAAATTTTGGCCCAGTCCATGACTTCTTGTAATTTCCTCAACAGTCATGTTCACAAAGCAGACGTTTTTGAGGAAGTTCTAATAAGGAGTTTTTCTTTCATGGATGATACTTTTGGTGTTATACCTAAAAGTTCATCATTAAACTGAGAGCATATATTCTTTCCCATATTGTGGCTTAGGTTTCTGCCAAGTCTGAGGTAGGGAGATGGCTGAGTGAATAAAGTCCTTGCTACACAAGGGTGGGGATGTGAATTTGGATCTATGGCACTCATGTAAGAGCCTGGGCAGTGTGGTGTGCATCTGTAGTTCTGGACTAGAAACTACAACCCAAGGGTCCCTGAGCTGACCCACGTACTAATCTAGATGAAGTGGAGAGCTCCAGGGCAATGAGGGAGTCTGTCATAAAAACACAGTGGAGAACAGTGAAGGAGGACACTGGGCATGGACCTGTGGTCTTCACATAGACCCATGCATACACATATGCAGCTGTACATATATGTTGTATACACATACACATGCTAGCAATAAAATGCAACATACATATATATGTGAAAGTTCTCCATGTTTGCTATTTTTATTTGAGATAGGTTGTGTATATGTATTTGGGAAGAACTGATATCATAGGACTCATGACTGTTATTTACATATAAACTAATTTATAAAAATAAAGGAAGAGAAAAAGAAGATAAACAGATAAAAGCAAAGGAAAAGTTCAATGCCTGGAGCAACAAAGCTTTAAAGCATGTAAAAGGTGCATCTAAATCCTAGTTAACACTGAATCCTTATTCTCAGTGGCAAAGATGCCATACATACAATAGCAGTTATCACAAAGAAGACCAAGAGAAGCCATACGCACTGTTTCAGTGTTGATCCCACAGAGCCTGAAGTTCTATGCCAAGGGGAGGAACACCAACACAGATCCTGAAGACCCTGAAAGCAGCAACTTCCTTCTGTTTGTGCATTCATGGTAACAACTCTGAGATCACTGAAACTTCTAAACATGAACCTCACCTGCGCCGACCTGCAATGTTGTCTCTCTCTTCCTATGCACTTACCCACAGTCTATCAGCCTTGTAAAATGTCCCCCAGTGCCATAGAAACTCAAACAGCATCAGAAATTAAGGAGGTTTCGGTGAATGAGGAGGTCACAGCCCCCATTAGAACAGTGTTTCTATCCCTGGTAGGAGTAGGCTTGTGTGAGTGGGCTAGGTAGCTTGTGATTTATTACAAAAGTTCTTTAGGAAAAGCATTAAACTTTCAAACATCTTCCTTAAGAGCAGTATTTTGAATTGCCTAAGTTTGAGAATGCTTGTTCTCTATGTTAATATAGAAACTGAAATCAATACTCATATAGAATCTCATTATAAAAGCCTCAGCTTTGAAATATTGATTGATTAGTTTGCTACAATAGACCTGAAATCAAGTAGTCTCTACCATAGAAAACTACATCTATGATTTGATAGGAGAAAATCAGGTTGTACTAAAGGCTTGAAATATGCTATTGATCAGAAGATTCTAAATACTGTACTTAAAAGTAAAACTATTTCAGGAATCATGTTTTATAATAGACACAAGGTTATGTAATTTGTATTTGAAAAGCCACATACATTTTAAAAGAAAAGAATATACTTTTTCAAAGAGAATAACTATATGTTAATATGTATCTATCATAGAAAGACAAGAATAAATGTCAGAGAAAGCTATTCTATGAATCAGACCTCATTGTTCCCATAACCCTGGTAGTGTTTGTAAAATTGTTATCTTCACAATCTAAAAGCCTCTTGGTTTAAATTTCTCCTTTTAAATCACAAGAAAATGGGTACTTCTCTTTTTGTAATCCTCCAAGCTATTGAAATATTATCAAGGAAATTACTTGAAGTAATTTTTAAGCTACAGTTATTTGTTTGGGTCTTAAAATTATTCTATAGACCAAAAAAATGTATCCTGCCATTAGAGGAGAATATCAACAAGTAGACATGGAATAAAATGTAACAGTGTCAAAGAAGATATATCTGATGAAAAACATGGAAGAAGCTCCCTCAGCCCACCCCAACCAGGCAGATGGCAAACTGCAAAGTCACGTCTGGAATTTGATCCCAGGAAATCAGATCCAATTTGAAAAGCTAGAGAGCTATCACAGCACTTTCTGGACTGTAGTATCAGGTGGGATGG